>NW_027150587.1:372500-865000 GCF_001643675.1 Monocercomonoides exilis | reverse complement strand
AATATCAGAAAAATAGGTTACGGATTTATTATAACCGACATTTTATAAAATAAATCTCGTTTATGACTACCGGTCTGCGCTAACCCTAACCCTAACCATTTTTTGTCTGTTTTTTTTCGATTTTTTAACTCTTTGGAATGACTATGCTGAATTTTTGATATTTTTTGGTTGTTTTTTTTTTATTTTTATTCTCTCCTTGGGATGACTATGCTCAAATTTTTGTTTTTTTCGGTTCTTTTTTCTGTTGATTTGTTCCCTCCTTGGGAAAACTCTGCTGAATTTTTGATTTTTTTGGGTTGATTTTCTGGCGTTTTTTCAGAGGAGAACAAGACTATGCCGGAATTTTCCGAAACAGGTCTCCCTCCTTCTGCTTCAGTTTCTTCTTCTTGGCGTCCTTCTGCTTCTGCTTCTGCTTCTTCTACTTCGACTTCGACTATCGTAAGTGAATCTTCATCTTCGCCATCATCGTCATCATCGTCACCTTCATCATCGACAAAGGTTGATAATCAATGGTTCTCACCGCCGAAGAAGAGCTTGTGGAAAAGGATCTCTGAGGAAGAGGAAAAGAATTTTGAAGGAGTGGAAGAGAGGAAGGAGATGGAAATTGTGGATAAGGATAAGAAGAAGGAAAGGAAGGGGAGAGGTGGAATGAATGAAAAGAACAGAAAGAAAGGAAAGAGAGAAGTGAAAGGAAGGATTTCTGGGTTATTGAAAAAGAAGAAAGAGGAGAAATTGAGAGAGGTTGTTCTTGTGGATGAGTCTGAATTTGAAGAAGAGGATGAGAAGGAATCTGAAAATCAAAGGTTCTCTCTCGAAACTCTCTCATCCGATTCTTCTGATACTTATGATTCATCTGATTCATCTGTCGAACTTGCCTTCAAGATACCCACATTCACTCAACTGAATGGAAATTCAATGGAAAGTCAGAATAGAGAAGATGATTTCCTTGGGTTGGACAATCACCCGCCCTTGTTGAGATCCATATCTTCAATGTCATCATCGTCATCATCTCCATCTTCTTCACAAACAGTCACAGCCGATATGAGTGACTGGGAGAAACAACAATCAATGAAAGAGAAACAGAGTGAATCCAGCCCTCGCAGATGTCGGGCAATCAATATGTTAATGTCAATGACAGAAGAGGAACTTCGACAATTCGATAAAGCTGGACCTGGCTATGCTGATAGCACACTCGAAAAGCATGCTTATGTGGAACAAGTTTATGCAACTTTCTGTGAGCAACGAAGGATTTCAATGTACCCTCTTAACAAAACAAATGCTTCTGCTTTTCTTCGGTTCTTGTATCGATCTCGCTGTTACGTACGATCAACAATTGAAAACGTTTTCGCCTGCAGTTTGAAGAGAATTGAGATTATGAGAACAGGATCACCAATCTCTGATGAAGTGGAACATGCAATCGCTCAGGTTTTGAGAGAGGGAAGAAATGACAAAAATGCGAAGGGAGATGGAAAAGGGAAGGAACCGTGTATTTTGTCAGACGTTGAGAGAATCATTGACAGAACGAATGATCAGTCACCAACGAAGGCAATGGAAGCTTCTCTTTGGTTAGTGGCAATCAACACTGGTGCTAGGGCGATCACAGTGTCGAATGTGCTGATTGGAGATATCGGTGCTTTAATCACCTCTGAGTCTGGTGAAACCCAAATTTTGAAGATCAAGTTCAGGATTACAAAGGCCAATCAGAACTGGAATCACACTGTTTCAATAGAGGGAACGTTGGATCAGAGGGATAATTTGAATTGCTTGTACTGGTTAAATCAACACTTAAAGAATGCATTCGACTTGGATCTTCACAATCGCGATTCTTGGGTTCTGGGTGATATGTTGAAAAAACAAAGGTTATGGAATCTCACCAGAGATGCAATGTCTCAACGTCTTCGTCGTCGTGCTCAAGCTGCTGGGTACCCACACGATCTCTTCTCCTTCCATTCATTCAGAAGTGGGTTTATGTGTTCTGCGATCTTGGCTGCGGGTGTTGATGCTCATGCAAGGGATTCGGCCTATATGTACACAGCTGCCATTGCTGGCTGGATCCCCAATTCGAAGGTTCAGAATAGATATGCAAAGCCTGCTATCACTGCATCCATCGTTGCTTCTAGAGTCATCAAAACCAAAATCGACAATGAAGTCATCGATATGTCTCTTGTCAATCCTGAGACATTTCACAACATCAATTTCAACAATGATATTGAACACAACATTTGTGAGAGAACTGCCATTCAGTGGGTTCGTCGAGCTTTCAAAGAGAGAATCAATGTTGAAAAAGTAACTTCTACGACTGAGAAAAAAACTGAGGAGAAAAGAAAGTTGTATAGACAGAGAGCTTGGAAAGATGCTTTGGCACGTTATGTTGCAAGTGATGATGCAATGGAAAAGGAGGCGAGTGAAATATATACCAAGCACAAAAACTACAAGGAGAACAGATCGAGAACTGCGACAATGAACAATGCGAGAGTGGATGTTGGAATTCGTCATTTGAATGAAAGATATTATGATTTGAATGAAAGTGTTGAGGATATAGTGGATGATTTGCTTAGGTTCGTGGATGATGAAATTGAAGGAAAGAAAGAGATGAAAGTCTATGAAAGAAAGAAACCTTGCCCCTATGAGCACTCTTTGCATAGGGAAGTCGATGAAAAAGGTCACAGAAAAAGGGTCCCTTGGACGGAAGAAGAAGACTTGAAATTGCTTGAAATGAATTTTGAAAAGAAAAGAATGGTTGAGATGGCTGCTGAGTTACCTGGGAGGATGCCTCGTGATTGCAGAGATCGTCTCAGAAATTTGGGGGTTATCGAAGGTTGGAAAGATGAAAACATGACAAAGAAAAAGATGAAGAGAAGAAAGATGATTTTGAAAGATGATAATGATTCTGATGAAAATGATGAAGATGATGATTCTGATGATGAAGAAACTGAAGAAATTGAGGAAAAAATTAGTTTGAAAAAAGAAATGAAAAAAAGAAATACTAAAGAAAGAAAAATCGAAATTCATCATGATGATGAAAAATAAACTTTTTTATTACCTTTTGATTTGAATTTTTATTGGTTTTTGATTTTTTCTATATAGTCATTGTTTTCCGAAATATTGTATTTTCATTTGGCTTCGCCAAGTTATACCCAGTTAATTACCTTTTTATTTTTTTTATATTTTTCACTTTTTTTATTTTGAAAGAAATATCAAAGGTCAGATGAAATTGATGTTAATCTTTCATCAAACGACCAATATTTTTGATATTTTTCACTCTTGATATTATTCGATTTTATTGAGGTTTATTGAATGTTTTTCAATAACAAATTGATATTATTAATAAATTTTCAGATTAATATAAATAATCCAGATAAATTAAATTCTTTTTTTTCTTTAAAATTGGAAGTTTTCTTGGGTTGCAAGTTCTTATCTAAATGAATATTGAAAGATGATCAAAATAAAAAAATATTCTTCTCTCTCTTAAATATTGTTGGGTTTCATTTTCTTTTTTGATAAAAGAATGAAATCAAAATCTTATTCATCAGAAGATTAAAAAGATTAACTCTCATTCATTATCAGTTGTTTTCATTGGTTAGGATGAAAACAGTCATTCACTCAAAAACACTTGAACAATAATGATATTCAAAATGATCATATTAGTGGGTTGCACTCATTCAACATTTTGAATTTCAATATCATATTTCAGTTTGAACCTCATATGATAAATGGAATATTCTTCGGTTATTAATGAAAATGTTTCTATCAAAAAGAAAATAATAATTCTGAAGATAGCAAAGAAATTTTGCATTTAATTCTTTTGAGAGATAATTTTTGGTTCTTAACGGGAATATTCATTCAGCAATATACAAATATTTTGTATCATCAATATCATTGGGTTTCACTCTCATTAAAAGTCAAATAAACGCACGCATTTCTATCAAGAGCAAAGTTCTAGTTGGTCAATTTCAATCAATATACTCAATTATTTTCATTCATTTCATTGAAATCACAACAAATGACTGAAATGTTTTCGAAGGTTCTAATATTCAAATAATCAGTTTTATTAATATAAGCACATTCATATGAACTATTCCAATATGTTGAATGATATTCATGGGTTGCAACATCACCAATGACTCAGTAATTACTATCATTTCATTGACTCAAAATATAAAAGAAAGAAGAAGTTTTCGAAGGTTATTTGCACATGAGGTGTTGTATGACTTTCAATGCAATATGAATTTCATCTCAAATGTGCATAAATATATAATGATCAATGAACAAATTCATAACACAATAGATAAAATTCAATGAAAAACTGATTTTCTTAGGACCTCCTACAAAATAAGGTTATCGTAGGTTAGCTCAAAAATTTGAGGTCCGAATGATACTAGAATTATGTACAACATGATTCCACACATCATGCACAACCCATCCCTAATCTTCCATGCACAGATGAACCCCTAACCCTAACCTAACCTAACCTAACCCTAACCCTAACCTAAAACGACTACACCATCTTCTTCCTCATCTTCCTCATCTTCCTCATCTTCCAAAAAGCAACAAAATGAAACAACAAACACTTCTTCCTTCAGCAACAATGATGTATGGGTGAGTGATCAATTAGTTGAATATGCCACTTCACCAACTCTTATTCCTCCTCAAGCGTTCCAAAATCTTCTTTTGTCATTTTCAAAAGAAATCATCACTTCATCTTCTCAACATAATACACAAACAGATGATAGTGATTTATCGCTTCATGATAATTTTGCACAAACCATGTCAAACAGCAACGCAATGGATGTTCTTCCTGCAATTCAATCTCCTTCTTCATCGATGTTTTCAAACATTAACAAAGATTCCAGTTCTTCATCAAAAACAGTTAACGGCTTGCAAAATTTAGGAAATACTTGCTATATGGCCTCTCTTCTTCAATGCATGTCTTCTATCATTTCACAAAAGCCATCTTTTTTCAAAAAACAAACAGCTATGAAGAACACATCTTCGCGTGTTATTAGTGTTTGTCAACAATTGGCTAAAGATAGAATGGCAGTGCGTTCCTGGGTCCCACCATTGATCAACAAATGGGAAGACTTTTGTGGAAATGGTCGCAGACAGCAACAAAATGTGACTGAGGCGTTTAACAATCTTCACCAACTTCTTCGAAAAGATGAGTTGATAAATAAGGATACCTTCAATCCTGTTTTAATCACTCATCACAAATGTCAAAAATGTCAAAAAGTTTCTAATCATTTCAATGAATCTTGTAACAATGTTATCATAAATTCATCCTCTCCTCATAAAGGTCTATCTTCTCTCTTTTCTACTGAGATATTGTACGGAAAAAATGCTGTCTATTGCAACGATTGCAAAGAGAAATGCTGTGCTGCGAGATGGGAGGAAATGGCTGCATTTCCAGAGGTGCTAGCCCTCTGTCATGAATGCACTGATGCTGCTCGTTCTGCTCCTTCAAGAACACTTCTGATTGAAACAGATCGTGTTAATCAGCGCACTTTCTGCAAAGGGTTTTCAACAGAAAAAATTCAACATCTTCAAAAAGATAATCAGGAAACGATTATTTATCATCTTTCAGGACAAATTCTTTTCAAGCGTTTAGATCTACAAAATGGGCATTACATTGCAGTTGTGAAAAGGAAGGCAGTAAGAGAGGCATTGTGGAATATTTGCAACGATTCTGATATCTTTGAATTGGACAAAGAAAACTGGAATTCATCATGGAAAGATCTTTATGAACAAGGTTTCGTTCCTTCGCTGACATTCTATATCAAAGAAAAAACAAAACCAACACTATCTGCTATTCAATTTGGTGGTTCTTCTTCTTCTTCAGAAACATCAAATTCAAGCACTTTAAATAACATTTCATCATCAGCATCATTATCAGCATCATCGTTTATCACACCACCATATCAAACTACTCCCATTCCACAACTTTCTTCATCAATAACAACTAACAATATATTGGAAGCACTGAAAGAAAGAAGAAAGAAAACGGGCATCTTTTCTCCGAATGAAAAGAGATTAATCTTCAAGCCCAAGACAAAATTATGGAAAGAGTTTACAGATGAAACAAACATCAAAGTTTCTCTGTCACATTTTTACCAACTCACAACCAACTTCTCCAAAGCAAAAAGGCGCACAGATCTCTGTGGCATGTGCGAGAAACTCAACTATCTGGAAAACAAACTCAAATCTTCACAAAACAAAAATGGACTTTCTTCTGCCGAGTTTCATACACTTAAATTACTTCGTCAACATCGACTCGTTGCAGAAATGCAACGCAAACATTATCAATCTTCTATCGAAAACCTGAAAGAGGGAGAAGCAGTCTTTGTCTTTGACTTCAAAGAGAAATGGAAACTCCCCATCAGAAAAAATCAACTTCAACAAGAATTCTTCAATTATCAACAAGTCTCCCAATTCACAATCATCTCTCTTCAAAAAATTAATAATCAACAAATAAAACGAAAATTCAACTTCTTCTCCGACTGCCTCTCAAATGATCACAGATTTGTTATTGAGTGTCTGGAATCTGTGATCAAAAGACACTTCTTCACAGACACTCACACTTTTAAGTTTTTCTGCGATTCTGGTCCACACAACCGAAATCGCTTCCTTCTTCACTTCATCCTCTCCAAACAATCGAAACTCCTTAAAAAGAAAAACACTCAACTCAATTTCTTCGCTGAGCACCATGGAAAGAATATTTGTGATAGTGAATTTGGTGCACTTGTTAACACAATCGACAACAATCTTTCGACAGAACACATCAACACACTTCACGATTTGATCGACTTCTTCGAAAACAATATGAACGCTTCCAACTCAGCTTCTTCAACTTCACAATCAAACATTTTCTCAACATCATCCTCAACAAGTTCTTCTCCATCGTCATCAACTGTCAATGACTCTGCACATGAGAGGTACTTTGAAGAATATGTACCATCTCAGCAAATTTCATGGCCATCTCTGTCAGTCCCTCACATGAAGGACTATTTATTCTTTGAGCGCAAGGGCTCATTTGTCTGTGCATCTGCTGTTGGATATCTTCCTCAACGCTCTCTGGTTGCCCTCGAATCTTCGACAATGAAAGAAAAAGTGCAACGAACAAGGAAGTCATTTCACTCTGATATCACATCATCTAACTCTTCTCTTCTTTCTCAATCTTCTCAAGATCTTCTTTCAAGGAGATTTGAGCTTCTTCTTGACTCTTCTTCTTTTTATGAATCTCAAAATTGTATTAATGGTGTCCCTTTTTAAGAAACTAGTTGTTGTGTATGCTTAGCTGGCATTCTATCGGAAGGGTGCTGGACATGACTGTTCGAATTACATACTGCAGCCTCTGGGCTGCTTTATCCGGACCTGGATACGACGAACAGCCTCCCAGGTGCACAACAGTTAGAATCCGATTGTCTTTTTGTGGTTTTTGTCCCTATAATGTCCCGATTTATTTCTTGGTTATTGTCCCGCTTATATATGTATTCATCGAGATTCATTAATAGAGAGAGTTGTGAGGGAATTCATTGATCTTTGAGTGAGGTTTTTGGAAGGGAGAGTTATTGAGAGTGTGAAGTGATGTTTTATCATTGTGTCTGTCTTTTTTCTTTGTTGGATTTGATCTTTTTGAGTCAAAGTTAGAGAAATATCAGAAAGGGAAGAGTGGATGGAAAACAGATGGAAAATAGACAAGTTTGTTTTTGAACTTTTTATACAAATATTCTTTTTTGTTTGGAATTGTCCTTGATACCACGAATTTGCTTAAATAGTATATATTTTTCTTATATTTTTTATTGTTCAAAATTGTTGATATTTCGTTGATATTTGGTGATTGTTTTATGATTATGTGATAGAATAAAGTTTTATTAAGAGTTACAGAATCTATTAAGAAATATTCTAATTGTTTTCTATTTTTTTCAATGATCAATATCGTGAAGTACTATTTATTTATTTTTTTTATGTAATTTTGATTGGTGAACGATTGATTTTATTTTTTATTGTATCAAATTTTCAATTCACAATAAATATCCAGCTTTACTGAAATAAAAATAACAAATAAAAACAAAAATGTGAAAATGTGTTCACTAGCAAAATAAATATTTTAAAGTGTATTTCACATTGCATTTTTTTAATTTTCCAATAACATAAAAAATTTTTTCGTTTGAACAAAAAACCCCAAAGCTCAATTCAACAAATGTCTAAATTTTTTTGAAAAGTTCCTTTTGTCTAATTTTCAAAGAAAATAAAAATTTCGTATTTCGATCAAATTTTTGTTCCCACTCACCAAATTTCGCTGTCATTAAAACTAATGCTTGACAATGTTATTATTTCCATCTTAGTGAAGTTTCGTAAGTGGGAACAGAAATTTGATTAAAATATATAATTTATTCTTTATTTGAAAATTAAACAAAAGGAACTTTTCAAAAAAATTTTGACATATAATAATGTATCAACTCATGATCAAAGAACAGATTCCAACACCTGCATTTTTTGCTTCTAATAGTTTATTTACATAATAGTCAATCGTTCCGAACAAAAAAATTTGCGTCTTAGAATCTGCATCTTTGGATCAAAAATGTTACCATAATAAAAGAGTAAATTTCAGAAAACTTGAATGCATTCATTTTGAATTTGTTGATTGCTGCCTTATCATCACAGCTAAAAGAAGCACAAAGAAATGATAGTCATTTTCAGAAGCAGCAAGGAAAAGAGGCAGTCATGCAGATAATTTATCAGTGTCAGCCGAATAAAAGAAAGATAGGTCACACTTTAAGAAATGCATAAAGCATGATTCTTCTTCTTTGAAGAGTTTCTATTTTAAAATTCATTATCATATATAAACTTAGCATTATCTTTTGTTTTCAATGCTATTTATTTATTATCATTTGTGGATTACTTGAAACATAGAGCTGAACTTGGATGTCAGATGGCATTTGCATCTTCATAAACTTATTCTACATTTAGCAATTCAATCAACTCTTCAACTCACTTATTTAAAACTTCAACATTTGATCTATCTTTCAATGAAGCAGTTGATTTCTCGTTCAATGTTCATCTCTCTTGAATCCCATCTTTTTCAATCAAAATAATCATTGTTCTCCTTCTTCATCACAATTTTCCAAAAGCACTTTTTGCTTCAAATTCTTCGTGAAAAGCCGTCAACATTCATGAAAAACTCCACATCTGATATTTCTTCGCTGTTCATCGACTTCCATCACACCCAAGAAAGCATAAGAATTTCAATCAAAACTTCTTCTTCAACTTCAGTATTTTGTTTGCGTATGAAAACCGAGACATTGAATAATAAAATGAAAAAGGCAAATAAAGAATTTTCCATTGAATACATCAACAATTTACATCAAAACTGTGTATTCCTTCGTAACATCTTATCAGTTCATTCTCAGCAAGCCATTATGAAAGGTTTTAAATTTAAAGAAATGCATTGCTTTTGTATTAGGCTTGAGAAAAAAGCGGATTTGGAAGAGTGGATTTTTGGACTATTTCATGAATTGAAGAAAAATGGAGAGGAAAAGAAGAAAGAAAGGAAAAGAACTATTTTGAGCAGAGATTGAGGAATATCAGTTTTGGAAACAGAATTACGAAGGAAAATTTTCGATGGTGAAGAAACATTTATTCATTTGTATAACAAAGCAGATGAAAAAGTGGAATGAAGGGAAAGCAGAGGAAAATATAACTGAAGCAAAATAAAACGATTATTAAAATTGCAAGATGGTCTTCGAGTTTCGATCAGCCTTCTCGATAATGAAAAAGCACAGATGTCAACAGAATGATGAAAGAAGAAAGAAGAAATTGAAATTGAGCACAAATTTTGAAGAATTTAAATTTGAGATGAAAAGAATATACAGAACCAGCATGCCAAAAAAAAAGATAAAAGAAATCAAGGGAAAGGCAAAGAAAACTTCTCATTCATCGTCTTTTGAAAAATCATTCCGTTTAAAATGATGAAAAGGAAGAAATCATCAAAAAGGATTAGCTGATAGCAACGCCTGCATTTTTCGAAACAAGAGAACGTGAGAGAAAGAAAGAGAGAGAGAGAGAGAGAGATGAGATGAGAAATAGAAGGAGCAAATTAAAGGGAAAAACGATTGAGATGAATAAAGGGAATGAAGTGGAAGAATGATGAAAATGGCAGATGCAAAGGCGATTGTGAAAAGGGATTGAAATGAAGATACAGAAGAAATCGAAGAATAGAAGCTCTCCATTATCGGCTTTGGACACTTCAACAGAAACTATTTTTGAATTGTGAAATGAAATCCCATTCTGTTAGCTATTCTGCAACAGAGCTACAAACAGAACCTAAAGAAGCAACATTTATGGCGCTTCAGCCAACAGCAGACGCAAAAGCAGGAGAAAAGAGTCAGCCTCTTTCACGTTCACTTTCATTATCACCATCATTTGCTTCTTTACCTTCTTCTTCCTCCTCCAACTCTTCCTCTTCCTCTTCCTCTTCTTCCTCTCTTCAAACAAACAAAACTCCCTCATCCACCACATACAACTCCAAACACACGCAATCTCCTCTTCTCTCTCTGATTGCCAGCAGTCACTCACTGCACATCTGCATCTCTCAACTGGGCGCTCGACTTTATGACTCTGTTATTCCTGTGAAAAGAGAAGAAAATATTTCTTCTCTTTCTTCTTCTCTTTCTCTTTCTTTTGCAAGTTCTTCTTCAAGTTCTTCTTCTTCTTCTTCCCCCTCCTCATCATTATCAACAACAAAAGCAAAGATTAATTCTTCTTCTTCTCCTTCTTCTTCTCCTCCTCCTTCTCCTTCTCTTCCCTCTTTCACTTCAATTATTGCTTCTGATAGTAGTTTATCTCTTGCTATTGACGGTGATTTTGCGGTGTCAGTTGCGAATGAAAGCGAAGATCAGTTTCAAATTCCATTGCAACACACGATTTGCGGTGGAGAATGTGTTTGTGGAAAAAGAGAAGGAGCTGACAGCGGTTGTGGATGTGGATGTGGATGTGAATGTAAATGCAAATGTTGATAAGAATAGGATGAGTGAAAGAGGGAAGAGAAGGAGAAGGAGGAGGAGAAATAGAAGGAAAAGAAGAAGAAACAATAGAAGAAGTGTGCTTTGTGGTGGAGTTTGGGGGTAAGATTTCACAGAAACTAAAGAAAGATGTGGAAGAGATGAAATGAATTGGAAGGAGAGGATGAAATGAATGTTTGGAGAAGAATTCAAAGAAGAAGAAGAAGAAGAAAAAGAAAAAGAAGAAAAATGATTTCAAAAAGAAGAAAAAGAGGAAGTGCAAAAAACAGGTATTGCTAATCTTTGCTATCTTTATTTAAATAATATTCTGATTATTTCAAACAATTCTTTCTTTCTTTCTTTTGATTTACAATTTTGTTTAACCAATAAAATTATTTATTTATTTCTGTAATGCTGTTTTTATCTTATCTTATTTTTCCTTTTCATCCTCAGCAACTTCTTCCTTTTCATCTACAATCGCAAGCAAATCATCTTTCACACCTTCAATAAACGCAACAATTGCTCGTCCTTCTTTGTATCAGTCAGCTTCAAAATCTTCTTATTCTTCTTCTTTTATTTCTTCTCTTTTGCCAATGAACAACAATGCAGATAATGATAAAACACCAAAAGCAACATCAACATCTGCGCAATCATTGGGAACAACAATACAACCTCTTTCTTCTTTTTCCTCTTCCTCTTTTCATTCTCCTTCCTCCTCTTCTTCCTCCTCTTCTTTTTCTTTCAACAGCCATACAATGAAAACTTCCTCAAATGATAATCAGCTTTCACTCCTGTCAGTTTCAATGCCCCGTTCTCAATACAATTCATCAAAAGCTGTTTATTCTGTTAATTCTATCGATTGTGCTTCTTCAACTGCTTCTTCAAACATTTCCTCTTTGAATCAATCGAATAATGATAAAAATAATGTTAATGATATTGAGAAAGATAAAAATAACAATGGAATAAAACAATGTTTGTCTGATACATTGCGCACAGAAGTTCTATAATTGACAATAGATTCATCATCATTATCTTCTTCTTCTCGTTCTCCTTCTTCTTCTTCTTCGCCTCTTTCTTCTTCTCTTTCTTCCACCTCAACTGTACAGACAAGCTTTTCTGGAGTTTCAAATGATTTTTTTGGAAGAAAAAACAAAAGCAAATTAAAAGCAAAAGAAGGAGAAGAAAAAGAAGAAGAAAAAGAAATTGATACATCTAAATACAAAGATGAAGGCTTCGAAGTGGAAGACGAAGAAGATTTGTTTGATAGAAAAGTTCATTCAAAAGCTGTTTTTGGAGCTTCTTCTGAACCACTTGCAGGAACACTTCCTTCTTCTTCTTCTTCTCTTTCTTCATCTCTTTCATCATCGTCTTCTTCTTCTTCTTCCTCTTCTTCTTCCTCTTCCTCTTCTTCTTCTTCTTCCTCTTCTTCTTCTTCTTCCTCTTCTTCTTCTTCTTCTCCAATATCACATCGTACTAAATCAAAGATCCCAACATCACTCAATCGTTTGTCTTCTTCTTCTTCTACTACTACTACTACTACTACTACTCTTCCTCCTTCTTTTATTTCTTCTTCTCTTTCTGCTTCTTTCCCATCTAATTCTTCTTCATCCTCTTCTTCCTCTTCCTCTTCTTCAATTTCTTCTTCTTCTTCTTCAATTGTTTCATCATCATCATCATCATCATCTTCCTCTCCTTCCCTTTCTTCCTCTTCTTCCTCCTCCTCCTCCTCTCCTTCTTCTCCTCTTTTCCCCCACACATTAACCTTTCTCCCTCTCCCTCTCAATCCTTCCTCCAAATCACATCCTTTTGTTGAACAAGTCAATTTCCCTTCTCCTGATATTCCATTCGTTTTGCTTTCCTTTACGATTGTGCAGGTATTGTATGAAGCATCCACAATTGGAGAAATGATGAAGAGGAAAAAAGAGGAGAGGAGGAGGAGGAGGTTGAGGAAGAAGATGGAGGAAGAAGAGATAGAAAGAGAAAGACAAAAAGAAAAACAAAAACAAAAACAAAAAGATAGAGATAGAGAAAGAAAAGAAGAAAAACAAAAAATGAAAAAGAAGCGGAAGAAGAAAAAGAATAACAAGAATAACATGAATGAAGGCGAATCTAAGCTTCCTCATAAACTTAAAGGGGTTGTTGAGCTTGCAGGGTCCTATCAATTTTACACAGACAATGAAAAAGGAGAGAAAAATAAAAGACACACTCATATGCTTCCTGGTTCTTGAATGAATAATTCGAGATAATCTTCTTTTTGTTCTCCATTTTTTTCTTCTCATCCTCTTCTTCCCTCTCTCTCTTCATTCCACATTCTTTCTGCTTTTTCCTCCACGCTCTTTCCTCTGCCTCTGTGACTCTCTTCGCATTCAACTGGTCTTTGATGGCTTGTTCGTCAATGATCTTTTCCTGCATAGCCCTCATCCTTGTTGTTTCAAACTATTATTCTTTCTTCTTCTTCAGCTGCTCCGTCTCGTATGCTGCTTCTCGCTCCTGAAGAGAGTAGAGAGAAAGAGAGAGAGAAAGAGTCAACGGCAGAAAAGCTTAAGGAGAAAGATGCACAGGAGGAGGAGGTGAAGAAGAAGAAAAAGCGAAATTGCTCAGAAGATTGGGAAGAACAATGTTACAAGTTGCAAAGATGAGATCTATGGAAATGAGATGCTCAACAGAGTCGCTGGAGTCAGCATTGAACACAATGATGAGAGAGACATCGCCAAAAGTGGATAGTTTGATGTGGGAGAGTTTAAGAATTAAAGCGTGGAGAACACAGAAGCAAGAAGCTGAGGTTTACATAAAAATGGTGGAAAAAAAGAGGGTGGAGTACACATCGAGAAATTATTCAATACGGCATATGAACGAGGAACAGGTTGATTTAGACAATGAATGTTAGGAGATAGCAATTTATGAAGATGCAATTGTTGAGAACCACAGTCATTGAAAGAAAATGGTTGCAAAAGGATCTCAAACAAGAATTGCAGAGACTAAATAGACTTCAGGTGGAAGCCTAATGGTGTAGAGGTTGAATAAAGAGGAATTGTTGGAGGAGGAAGGGAAAGAAGTGGAGAAGATTGGATACGATGAAAAAGCTGAAATAGAAGAAGTCGGAATCTCAGATGGGGGTTTTGTGGCGAGAGAGTGTTGAGTGAAATCGAGTGAAAAAAGGGATTCGTTGATATATGAAGCGAATCCTGGAAAACTTGAGAAAGACATATTTGCCGACAAAGGCATCGCTCAAGGTGAAGCGGTGGTTGAGGATAGAGAATGAAGAATGGAAGGAACATTTGCAAGTTTGGAGCAATTGAGACAAACAGTCGCAACTTCTTGTTGTTAAGTCACACAATTGCAGCTTCAATCTCGTCCAAATAGTAGACTGCAAATCATCTGTCAGCATTCACACAAGTGTTGGCCCTTTGCATGTGTTTATAACGTTGCAGATATTAGCAATGTCCAGAGCGATGGCTGTTCTGTGGTATGTGACTTGTGAAAACGAAGCGGCGGAGCTAGCCAAAGCAAATGAGCAGAAGGCAACGAGTGCAGTTCCAGAATTCAAAGAGAACTGGAGAGAGAGGGATGAGAGTGTTGAGGAAGTGGATGGAGCAGATATCTGGAGAAAGGATGGCGACAAGAAAACAGTGATGTTGATGCAGTAATCAAAAGACGCATGCCTTTATGAAGAGTCAGTTGTTGTTTGAGCAGTTTTCGAATGAAGATTATTTCTCGAAAAAAAGCAGCCCGCAAAACCAGGCAACTTATGGGACAGATATCAGGATAAAGGATGAGAGTCGAGGAAGAAAAAAGGAGAATAAAAGTGGCGCAGATGATTTAGAGATGAGAAAGACAAAACGAGGATATCCGTGCTGTTGAAGCCTTAAAAGAAAAAAAGCTGAACTTCAAGAATTTCCTGTTATTTTTCCTCATTCCTTTGATATTTTCATAAAATAATTTTGATCAATTAATCAAAATAACAATTTCATAGAATTGTTTGTTTTCGAACAAAAATAAATGACAAAAATTTGTTTGTTTGATAAATGTCTTGAGTTTCTATTATCTTTTTCGATGTTAATTTTTGAAAAATTTAAAATTTTGACTATTGTTTTAAGATCTTCAAATTTAAATACAATATTTTTTTGCTGTAACATTTTTTAACATATATATGTATTGGAAATCAATTTATTGAGTATTGAAACAATCATTATCATGCTTTTCAAACAAGATAACTTACGTTTTATAATGTTATTTGAATTTTCGAGTTTTTTTTTTGAAATTATTTTTATTTTAAGATATTTGAAATGAAATCAATTGGAAACAAATTTTAATCAACAAACAATCAACAATAATAATATATTAATCGATATTTTCATGCAATTTCAAACATAAATTTTCTTATTAACCACACCCTTTATGAAAATTTTTTATGATCAATCGTCGAAATTTTTTATGAAATCAAAAAAAATCACCCATTTCGTCTAATTCCATCATAGACACCTCGCTGACGCTATCTCTTTTCAGTGTTCAAAATAAAATTGCCTATTCTTAGAAAAAAGTTCGCTCACCGATCTCTTATTTTTGGAAGGAATATTTTTGTTCTTTCAAATCTGATGATCCGAATATCCATAACAATAAACTTGAAAAAGATTAGGCGTTGCTTTTCTCCTTTATTCCAACTCAAAAATATTAATGCAAAAAGATATGGTGTGAATTCTAGTATTTTCATGATTATTTGGGGATTAAATTTGTGCAACTTTTTTCTATCCAAACACATTCGAATTCGATGTGAATGATAAAAATTGCTTTGGTTTTTTGAATGCAATGTGTTTTCAAAAATGCAGGATATAGATAACACAAAAAAATTCACTAGTGTGCATTCACTGTTTCATTGAATTCTTTTTGATTGGACTTCTTTCTTTGTTTTTTGAAGAATTATTTTCCCAGTTGAGCAGCAACTCAGCTGATGAGCAGTAACGGGCAATCGAAGAGATTAATGAAATGATTATTGAAACGAACGAAAAAGATTTTGATTTAATTTTCACAAAAGAACTGTTCGACAAAATGGACAAAATGATTGAAGAAAAGGAAATATGTTTGGAAAATGCGTTCGTGTTGCTGAAGAGCATAGGATGTTGGAATGTACTGAAAAATGTATTTGATTACGGTTTTTATGGATCTTCATTGAATCAAAGATTTAAGAAAATGATTATTGAAGAAGAACTGAAAAAAGAAGAGAAGAACGAGAAGCTTCTTGTTGACCTTTTTGAGTGCTTCACTTTACTTAACTTTTGTTTCCCGCCAAACTCGCTTTCAATTTGTGTTCCTTGCCTTTTGAAGTCTTCGTCAAACAAAGAGGAAAACAAAGAGGTTCAAACAGAAGTGGAAGTGGCTTTGCTTGCATTAAGCGGATCTGGATATTGCGTATGAAAACTTCTTTTCCAATTGTGATACTAATATCCCCCCTCCTCTCTCATTTTTTTAAATTTTATTTTTTTGATTTTTTTCTTCACTTTATTTAATTTTATTTATTTATTTTCTATTAGAAACTGGACAAAGAACTTTATTTGAATGAAATCAAGGAGATCATCGAATATCATCAGGAACATCATAATCTGACACGAATTGCCTATCAATCAGCTTGGCAGTTTTTGATAAAAAGAATAATCTTTGAAAACAGTTTGGAAGAAATTATTGTGAATGAGCTGCATTTTGCGAGAGAAGCAAGAAGAGAACTGGAAGAACTCTCGAAATGTGTTGATGGGAAGAGAAAAGAAGGATGGAAAGGAGGAAAAGTTACGAAAGAAGATCTTTTTTTAATGAAATGGATTGAAACATTGTGGCTTTATTTTCGCCATTGCAAATTGTGGAATGAAGACTATACTGATCTAATTAACAGCCTTGTTCGGGTATTTCGAATAGCAAAGGATAATCACAGAGAAATAAGTAGAGAATGCATTAATGTGTTAGAAGAAGCAGCAAGGAATAGAAGTGTGACAGTTGATGATTTGTTGGAGAGTGGGGCTGTTGATGTTTTTCTGGAGGAGATTCACAAATCAACAATGGATGACAGAATAACAATTATAAGCTTGGAATTCTTCTTCAATGTTTCAAATCGTTTGAAAAAAGATGATGATGAAAGGAAAGAAGCGAAAAGAAAGGCAGATAATATGAAGTTGTTGGAAAGGATGGAAGAAGAGGGATATGAAGATATCATCTTTTGCTTTAACGGAATGTTGCATTTTCTTTGGATGAATTATGAACATAGAATGGCATGTGATGTTTCATACTATTTTGTTAATGTTTGAGTAAATGAAACACTCATTCTTTCTTTCTTTCTTTTTTCTTATTCTTTTTTCCTTTTTCATTTCACAATTTGGCAAGTTTAAAATGTTTTTTCAAAAGCTATTTTTTCATAACTTCAAAATGGAACAAAATGAACAGAAAAATAAAAAAAGAAAAAGAAAAGAAAAAAAGAAAGAAATCAATAATAACATTTCAAAGTTAGCATTTGAAAATACAAACTTGAATGGATAAAGTGGAGGCAAATAATCCTTAAAATTCACAATGACATTGTCAAAGAATAAATGGGAAATACAAAAGAAATTTGATAGAAAAAAAGAAATTTTGAAAGGGAAATCAAATGAAGAACGTGGGGAGGTACTTATGTAAATAGTCAATAAACAATTTTGATGAAAAATGGAGCAAATTAATCAGAGGAAAAGAAAGACAGAAGAGAAACGAAAATTGAACAATCATTTAATTCATTTTTTCACAATCACTTTGCTTCCATTTGATAGAGCGAAAGAACTCTTCAATAAAAACATAAACTTTTTGAATTGTGAAATTGAAAAAAAAAGAAATAAAAAAAAATAAATAAATAATAAATAATAAAAAAAATAAATAAAAAATTAACAAAGAAAAATTGAAACTTTGAGGGGAAAAAAAGAATGAATGTTTCATTCACTCAAACATTAACAAAATAGTATGAAACATCACATGCCATTCTATGTTCATAATTCATCCAAAGAAAATGCAACATTCCGTTAAAGCAAAAGATGATATCTTCATATCCCTCTTCTTCCATCCTTTCCAACAACTTCATATTATCTGCCTTTCTTTTCGCTTCTTTCTTTTTAAACAAACTCTTTTCTTTTGCATTTTCTAACATGTTCATAAAAAACATCAAGCTTTCGCCTGCCAATTTGTCATCCAATGTTGGTCGCTGGATCTCCTCCAAAACAGCATCAACAGCCCCTCCGCTCAGCAAATCACCAACTGTGACAACTTCTCCATCGGACGCATTTAGAAAGGAATCAAGGCATGTCTCATACATTTCTGTGAAATTGTCCCTTGATGCTCGATACACTTGAGCAATGCTCCTTAAAATCCCATTTAATTCTTCATTCCACAATTGGCATTTGAATAAATATTGCTTTAATGCTTCAAGCCATCTCATCAAATCAAGCTCTTCTTTTGTCTTTTTTCTTCTCTTTTCATTCTCTTCCTTCTCTCTCTTCCAATCCACAAATTTTGATAGTTCTTCCAATTCTCTTGCTGCCTCTCTTCCAAAATGTAGCTCATTCACAATAACTCCTTTGATGAGTTCACCTTTGAGTAATCTGCATACCAAAAACTCCCAAGCTGATTGATAGGCAATTCGTGTCAGATTGTGATGTTCCTGATGATATTCGATGATCTCCTTGATCTCATTGAGGAAAAGTTCAATTTCAAGATCCTTGTTAAAAATTGCGAGGAAAAAATGTTATCAAAAATGAATAATATGTGCTCATACAAAACTTTTTAAATGGTTCAACGCAATCAAAGCAATTTCCACTTCTTTTTGAGCCTTTTCGTTTTCCTCCTTGTCCAATGCCGCTTTCAGAAGATAATGAACGCAAATAAAATTAATTTCTTTTGGTAATTCTTGATAGATTTCCCCCAATATAATACAACTTTCGCAAAGATCAACAAGAAGCTTTTCATTTTTCCCTTCCTTTTTCTTTTCTTCGTCAGTGATTATCTTTTTTAATCTTTCATCCAAAGAAGTTCGCTGAAATCTAGAAAACCGCGGAAAGTTCAACACCTTGCAATACACTACATTCTTCAATATCAAAATTGCATTTTCCATCGAAAGTTTCTTTTCATCAATCATTTGATTCATTCTATTGAACAGATCTACTGTGAAAACAAAATAGAATTCTTTTTGATGCATCTTTTCCATCACTTCGTTCATTTCAAGTATTTTAACTTTCTGTTCAATTTCATCGCAATCTTCAAGCTCAGAAAACAATTCTGAAAGAATTTTTAAAATAAAATTCATAAAAACACACAAAATATTACAACAGTTAAATCAAAAGTGAATGTGAACAAACTCAAAAACTTAGACGCAATTGGAGATTCTTGGATTCCATCTTCGATCTTTTTATCAAAGCCCATTTTCATTCTAATTGCCAAAACGGCATGTTCAATTTAACAGGCAAAGTGCTTCAAAAAGAAGGGAAACCAATAAGCGCAAACGATGTGTTTTCTTCGGAAAACGAAGCGGAAGCAGCGCCAACGTCAATTGCTTTTCGGGAAGAACTGGAAATAGAATTGCCCATTGATCTCATTGCCTTAATATTAATTGAATTCATCTTTTTTCCTTTTTTTTCAATAGACTAATTGGAACGAAAGTGCTTTTTCTAGAACGTACATGGAGTAAATGAAAAACAAACATCAGATAATTTCTTATAACTTTCAATAATGATGGGATTGGGCTTTTTTGCATGTGCAGTTAAAAAATAGATTCAGTGTTAGATAGAAATAATCAAATGAGGCAAAGTTCCAAAAGATTCTCAAAAGTTTGTTTCTTGGGCAGCCCCACAAAAAAGAAAATTATGATCTTGTTCGTGAATGAAAAACGGAAAAACAAATATTATTTTAGCTGAGAGCTGGAAGAAATCATAACTTTTCAAAAAAGTGAAAAGGCATGGCAATTGAAGAGGCATGGCAAAACATAGAATTTTCTTCCTTGATGTTGAATCACAAACGATTCTGTGAAATGTGTTTGAAACTATTGGAATTCTTTCCCAGAAAAGTCTGAAATAGCTTCGATAATATCAAAATATGATTGTAGATGAAAATAAAAAGAAAGAAACAGGCAATGAAAGTGCAATGCAACATCAAAAACGCAATTGTTGAAAAGATGAAGATGCAAATGGCAAAATCAAACATATGTTATTCCTCCTCTTGTGTTCTCGCCTTCAATTCAATCCTTTCGCAGCAGATCGAACTAAATATTATGGAATGGTTATGCGATGCACTCCTCTCTTTCTTCTCCATCTCCTTCTCATTCATCTCTGGCATCATATTCGTTGCTTTGCTCAACAAAAGATGCCGACTATGTGACTAATCTGCTTGTCGTTCGAAGATGATCTTCCTGCCTTAAAGTATCTCCTTCTGTGAATGTATTTTCAATTGCTTGTTGCCTGGCTATTTTTTGAGCGTGGCTTCTTTAGAAGAAATGCTATGATTATTTCTGCGTGCGGGGAAATGTGACAGAAAACTTTGTTATTAACTCAAATTAAAAAAAAATCGTTTCTTCTTCTTCTCTGCTTTGTGCGTTTATGTGTCATTTCAATGTGTGGTTGACTTATTTTATAATTGAAAGTGGGGGAAGAAGAGGGACAAGTGAATAATTGCCACAGAAGAAGAATTTGAAGAAAGAATTATTAAATCAGAAAGCACTTCTTCACGTATTTTCTGTTTTCTATTCATCTCATTTGCATCATCCTCTACATCTATTAATTCTTCTTCATCTTCTCCTTCGTCTTCTCCTTCTTCCATTTCTCCATATTTCTTCGCAACAGCTTCCTCTCCCTCTTTTTCTTCATTTGTTCTCATTCCTTTCTTTCTTCCTCTGTTGTTCGACTTCTGCAACAAATGTCTCCCTTGTCCTGCATCTGATCGAAGCATTCTTTTGCTTTTCTTGCACCACCGCTGCTGTCTCAAGCCGACAAACAATTGAATTCCCCGTCTCATTGCATTAGCTTCCACGTGCTGTGAAAGCACCCTCACATTAAAAAAATGCCACTGCTTCAATAATTGCTGCAACTCTCCAGAAGACGAAGGAACACAATAACACATCAGACGACTTGCAGGTAGTCGAAAAGCAGAGTGAATTCAATAAGCACCTGAAAATATGTTTGGTTGACAGCAACATCTGAAAAATTCACCATTTTTAAAACCATTTCTTAAAGAAGCCACAACACAAGATAAACACAAACCAACATCAAAATAATCAGAAATAAATACATTAAACATTCTTCAGAGAAATTGCTCACCCTCGATGTTTGTCTGAGAAAACATGGCCGTCTTGTCTAACGTTTGCAAACACCTCAGCGCACCCAATGCGAAGCAGCAAAGTCCCCACAAATCAACACCACATCGATGCCACACAAATGAAGCATAGCAATAAAATCTCTGGATGGCTGCGCCTGAAGAGGCTGATCAAAAATATTCTGTATTTTTTCTGCAGTTGCCTGTGGCTCCGAAGAAAGCAAATTTCGAATGATAATCACCTTGATTGCTCAATATGGCTGTCCCTTCGAAGAATAAAATCCAAAAGCGGTTGGACTGAATGTTGTTCGATTGTCAAAAAGCACTCGATAATTGGATGTCTGTTTGATGGTATTTCTCCTTTCTTTTGAAACAAAAGAGGAATCAGAAATAGAATTTCGCAGCTTTCCATGTCTTCCTTTTGCAGTCCAAGAAACAGGAAAACCTTATAAATTAAACGGATATTTTGGGAGTATCCTTTTTTCCATTGAATTCTTGACTTTTTTTGCTATAGATATCCTTCTCTCGATATTGCCAGTTGTTTTCCTTGTCCAAAAAATACCACAAACTGCTCCACTGCATTAAACCCCAAAATGCTATATAATTTTGTGCAGATTTTGTCCTTCACAGAATTCCTTTTTGTTATCTTCATTCAACAAAATAACAGTCGAATTTGTTTTCACCTCTTGTTCCAAATAAAAATCATGTATCTTCCGTAACTTCATTTATTTCCCAATGCCTATATAATAATCTGCTCCATTCTCATCGCATTGCTCTACAAAGCGGAGATAAACCATTTCAACAATAATTCGGATTCCTGGGCTTTGGAGAGGATACGGATGGAAATATCTTCACAATCAACAGAACAATTCAAAATACACATATGCAGATGCTTTTATTCAAAAACAAAATTGTTGCATTCCCCTTGACCATCCAATCTCCAACAATCATCAGGCAGAATTTCAAAAATATTGCATAACCACCATTGTCTGCCGTCACGCAGGAAATAATATTTCTAGCTCTACAGATAATGTTCACTCACGGATTTCTCAATCTGTGAATGGAATATTCCGCTCTTTCAAATCTGATGATCATTGAATCCATAACAACAAACAGAAAAAATAAAGCATTCTTTTTCTTTAAAATTACAAGTAGAAAATGTCAACGCTTGATGGAACAGTTTGAATGCATATTTTTCTATGATCTTTATGAGTTTTTTATTTTTCATCTATGCCTTCTATCCAAACATATTCAACTTCAATGTGAATGGCGAATATTCGTTGTTTTCTTTTTGCAATATATTTCAAAAATGCAGGAGATGGAAAACTCAATAAAGTTCAATGGTATCCAATTGTTTATGGAGTTTAATTCTTTATGATCCGTTTCTTTTCTCATTTTTATTGTTGAAGAATTGTTTTGTGAACTTGAACACTGCAATGAAGATGAACAAAGAAAGAAAATCGGAGAAACGAATGAAATTGTTGATGGAATGAATGGGTATGAATTTAAATTCATTTATAAGACAAAGCTGTTTGAAAAAATAGACAAAATGATTGAAGAAAAGAAACTGCAATTGGGAAAAGCTACTTGGATACTGAAGCATATTGGATATTGTGTTGTGCTAAAAAATGTATGGAATCGATGCTTTGAATATTCTACATTGAACGAAAGATTTAAAAAGAAGATTATTGAAGAAGAAAAGAAAAAGAAAGAACGAAAAGCTTCTTGTTGATCTTTGCGAATGCTATGTTTCTCTAAATGATGACAATCAACCTGATTTACGTAGTATCTGTATGTCTTGCCTTCTGAATGCTTCATTGAACAAAGAAGAAAAGGAGGAAACTCAAAAGGAAACGGAAATGGCTTTGATGATATTGAACAAAATTGGATATGGTGTATGAGCACTTCTTTTTCATTTTTATTGTGTTTGCTTTTTTCCCTATTTTTGATAGAATCTGGAACAAGAACAATTTATGAAGGAAATCAAAGAAATCATCGAACATCAGCAGAAACATAGAAATCTAACAAAACTTGCCTATCAGTGTGCTTGGCAGTTTTTAATAAACAGATTTTACACCAATAAATTGTTGGAAGATACAGTTGTGAATGGGCTGCATTTTGTTAAAGAAGCAGCAAGAGAATTGGACGAGCTTTCAAAGTCTGTTGATTGGAAAGTGGAAAAAAGAGAGGAAAGAGGAAAAGAAACGAAAGAAGTGCTAGTAATTCAGAGATGGATCCAAACACTTGAGATTTTTATTTGCAGTTGTCAATTGTGGAATGAAGAACTTGTTGAGCTTTTCAGAAGCATGGTTAGAGTATTTCGAGCAGCGAAGGATAATCACAGGGAAATTAGCAGAGAATGCATTTATGCATTTGAAACAGCAGTAATAAATAGAGCCGTGAAGATTGATTACTTACTCGCAAGTGGAGCTGTTGAACTTATTTTGGCGGAAATAGACAATTTAATTGGAATGCGTTCAATAATTGAAAGATGCATGAATTTTTTCAATGGTCTTATTTGCAGATTGAAGAGAAAGACGGAAAAAGAAAGTGATGAAGCAGAACGAAAAGCAATGATAAGAAATGTGATTGAAAAGATGGAAGAAGGAGGATACGAGGATATCATTGCAAGCCTTTATGGAGTGATTTCTTTTCGAAGCAAAAATGGTTATGATGAATTATCAAGAAACACTTCTGAATATTTAACGTATCTGTAAATGGAATATTCTATGCATCTCCATTCATCTCCATTCATTTCATCTCATCTCAGAAAAGAAGAAAACTTGAAGAAGAAAGACGAAAGAAGAAAGAAAATGAGTATGTGAAAAAATAAATATGAAAAGATAAGAGAAGAGAAAAGAGAAAAGATTTCGTTCTGAAGCAACATTTTCAGTTGAACACGAAGAATATTCAACAAAAATTGTGTGTTCTTCATTCATTTCATTCAATCTTCTCATTCTCATCTTCCACTTCGACGTCACTCGCACACTCTCCCTCCCTCATTCAAACATTCACACAGCATCTGTCTTCATTTCAACAATTGTGATCTTCCTTTTCTTCTTTTTCTTCTTCTTCTTCTTCTTCTTCTTCTTCAACTTTCTGTTTCGACAAAGAAGACAACACACAACTCAGATGAATTGGGGTTGAGTCGCTTTCAGATGATGGATGGAATGGAAGGGAAGGGCAATGAAACAAAAATTGGATGAATTTCAAATGAAGATTTCTGAGCAAAAGAGAAAGAGAATGAAAAAAAAGAATTCAATTGAGATTGACTTGTTTCAGCCAAGCAGTTTTTGAATAAGATTTTCATTCTTCTTCTTCTTCGTCGTCATCAGGTTTATTTCTGTTTTATTTTGCACAAAAGAAGTTGACATCTGGTTTCTTCAACAAACAATTCTTTCTTCATTTCTTTTGTATTCCTCTCCTTCATCATCTCTTATTCATTGAAATTATAATCGGAAAGAGAATAAGCAAAAAAGTTCGGAGGCTTCAAGAGAAAAAAACTGAACAATTGAATACATTGTTATAAATATGAATCTTCTTGAAGAAGGTGGATGGCAATGATCCATTTAATGAAGATTCTCGATGGAACTTATTGAAAAGAATGTTATATTTTTTTTTTTTTTGGAAAAAGGAAATAAAATCAATAAAATCATCCAATTCTTGTTTTCCTCCCATTTTGTGAAATGAATAAAAAAGAAAAGAAAATATAATTTTTGAGTTTCAATTTTTGTTGAAAAGAATTTGGTTAAACATTTACAAAATAATCAGATACATCGAACGATATTCTAGGATAAATTTTTCTGTAAAGAATTTCAAATACTTTGTGAAAGCTTGCCATTACATCTTCGTATCCTTCTTCTTCCATCTTTTCAAATATCTTTCTTTTCAATTCTTTTCGTTTTGTTTCGTCCGTTTCTCCATCATCCTTCTTTTCTTTCAATCTTTCTGAAATATTCAAAAAGAAATAATAACAATTCCTTATCAAATCATCATTAATTGTTGGCTGCTGAATCTCCTCCAAAACAGCACCGATAGCCCCATTTTTTAACAAACAGTCAATTTTCACATTTCTATTTTCTGCTGCATATGTTATAGAAAAAAGGCACCAGTTGCTAACTTTTTTGGAATTATCTCTGAATTCTCGAATCATTTGAACAAAGCTGGATAAAAGCTTTTCAACTTCTTCGTTCCATAATTTGCACGAAATAAAGTAATTATCAATATTATAGATCCATTTCCTGAAAATAAGCAATTCTTTCGTAACTTCTCCGTTTTCTTCTTTTCTCTTCCAATCCACATCTCTTTTCAGTTCTTCGATTTCTCTTCTTGCTTCTCTCGCAAAATGCAGTTCATTCACAATCACTTCTTCCAAGCTTTCGTCATTGTGAAATCTTTTTATCAAAAACTGCCAAATCGATTGATAGGCAAGCCGTGTCAGATTCTGATGTTCCTGATGATATTGAATAATCTCTTTGATTTCATTCCCATACAATTCTTTTTCGACCTGCCAACATTAAAAAAAAAAAGATGGAAAAAAAAAATAACATCAAAAATTAAATAGAAATTCTCAAACCTAAAATCCAATATTGCCCAAAGCCAGCAAAGCCATTTCCACTTCTTTTTGAGTCTCCTCGTTTTCCTCCTTGTTCAATGCAGCTTTCAGAAGGCAAGGCAAACAAATTGGTATCAATCCTTCAGGAAATTCTTTGTCATTCAGCAAAGCATAACATTCACAAAGATCAGTCAAATGCTTTTCATCCTTTTTCTTCTCATTTTCATCAATCGTCATCTCTCTCATTCTTTTGCTCAATAATGAATTATCAAAAGAATAAAATGAAATATGTTTCAGCATTTTGCAATATCCAACATGCTTCAACAGCACAATTGCCTTTCCCAATGACAATGTCTTTTCTTCAATCATTCTGTAGATTTCATTGAACAGTTCTATTGTGAAAACTGATTTGAATTCTTCTTCATTCATTTCATCAATTAATCCATTCATTTCCTCAATTTTCTGCATTTGTTCATCTTCTCTGCAACGCTCCAGTTCACAAAATAATTCTGTAAATCGAATTCAAAATACAAAAATTTTGTTCAAAATGGTTCAATCCAAATAAAAGAGAAAACTTGAAAACTGTTCTGTTCTGGCCGTAGTCAGAGTTTCATCTTCTGAATTATTTTCTTCTGATTTATTATCTTCAGAATTATCATCGTCTGACAAACTCATTCTGTTTGTTATAAAAAATATTCAAAAAGAAAGGCAAAGAGTGATTAGAAACAAAATTAAAGATAAATACAGACATTGATGATTATCTTGCAGCCTTGAAATGATCGCTCTCAAGTTGTTTTGTTTTGCTTTATAAAAAGAAATGTTAAAGATATTGCGAAGAAGCCGCAAGGATTGTCCGTATGAGTCCAGAAATGGAAATTTTTTGTTTATTTTTGATCATAACCAACAGATTATTTGAAGAATGATATTTTTAAAAAAATCATTAACTTTTTGAATCACATCTTTTTGTCCAATGGAATTAATAGCAAATCCTTTAGCAAAGAGAAAAAGAAATCTGGCAGACTGAATGAGCGAACGGAAGATGTTTTTAGTTGTTTTTTGTGGAGAAGAATGAGTCTGAAAACAAGAACAGATGGTTGTTGAAGATTTGACATATTTTGTGGATTGTGTCATTTTGAGCTCATTTGTCAACGGATCATTGGGTTGCGAAAGATGAAAAGAAATGAAATTCCGAAAATCATCGCAAATTGTCTGAACAAAAGAAAAGAAAAGAAAAGAACATGAATATGAACATGGAGAACATGCTTGAAGAGAGGAAGAAAATCAAGGCCCCAATGCACCAATTGCCAAATAATCTTGTGCCATGAAGAAAAGGAATGAATTTCAACTCCAACAGAAATGATGGAGATTCTTCAGTTCATTGAGAGTGAAACATCAAAAGGAAATTTATTCATTTGATTGGACCTTAAAAACAGATTTGTTCATTCAAGGCCATTTTCATTTCGGTTGAAATGAGATTTGGAGAAGAAGGAGGAAGACGACTTTTCCATGAGATACACTCCAGCAAGGTTATTCCCCAACAAATGACAAACAGAACGGGTTTTGGAGGAAAGAAAGGAACCCAATCAAATATCAGTTGCATCAGAATGAAGAGAACAGCTTCCTTTTTGAACAATACTCAGAAAATTATTTCGTATGCCGCAATCAACAGTTGGTGAGTTTGGATGTTCTCCATTCATCTTCAACGACGTCTGTCAAACATAGAGGGGTCAGATTATAAATGCAGCTGCTGAAACATCACATCAATCCCTCGTCTTTCTGGATTAATTCCGACCCAAATAGGAATTTCTATTTGCATTTGATTTCTTCGCTCCATCTTGATGAAATGTTTTACTCAGGTGAGCGTTAAAACTGAGCATTTGCTCATCATATGCTAGGAAATGAGGCACTAACAGCTCAGCTTCACGAATAATAAAGAATCAAATACTCCTTTTTCCATGAAGAGCAGTTTACATCGAAAAGGCTCAGAATCATCCCAGGCATCACCTGCAATATCGTCGTCATCTTCCAATTTTTCTTCTATTGCATTATCATTATTGCTATCACAATTTCCATTGTCATTCTTTTCATCAGTTTCTTCTTCCTCCCCTCCTCTGCGATCAAATTCTTCTTCGAATTCTTCATTGCATCCAACTTCCGCATCTTTGCTGAATCATTCGACAAAGAAGACAACAAAATGCTCAAAACATATCACTTTATTGGCTTCATGGAATGCAAACAAAGAAATTGATAAAATGATAATGAAAATTTGGAAGAAAGGAAAAAGAGTAGGTCAGAAACAGAAATAGAAGAGTGTGACGAAGACGATGATAAAACAGATCGAAAAGGATTGAAAAGGGAGATACCATGGGTGCTTAACCCGCACCCTGGTGCCAAACCCGCACCCTGCAAATTTCTTGAAAATCTAAAAATCATTTTTTTCCTTTCAAGGAAGTTCATTGATGATGAAATTGCTTGAAACGGGTTTTAAAAAATATTATATTCTATTTTTTAATCAAAAACTTTCAAAAAACTGGATTTATAATATTTTTATTTGGAAAAGAACTTTATCGATATTTACTGAAAAAGAAAAAAAGAAGAGTTCAAAAAATATGTGCATGCTTGTTTGTTAATGTGTTTTCAAATATCTTTAAAAGTATTTTTGATTTGATAAATTCTGCAATAAATTTCACATTTTCTTTGTTAGATCGTGCCCATTAAAATGTGAAGAACATATAGAAAGTTCTGCAGCTTCATCGAAAGGGGTTTGTTGAAGTTATTTCTTATGTTTTTTAATCAAAAATCGTTCTTCTAATTAATGCGCATTGAAAATGTTATTGTTTTGCTTGTATTGATTGAATTTAATTAATGTTTCGTTATATTTTCTTTTTTCGTTACATTGCAGTAATGGTGCTTTGATAATGTTTTGATTTAATTACCGATATATTATTAGTTCAATATTTTATTGATTATATTCGACTGTTTTTTTATTCACAAATTTATTAACTCAAGATTAATTTATTGATTTTTATTGATGAATCAATTATTTGTTGATTCTCATCAAACGTATTAATGCTAAATAAATTGAAGTTTTGCAAGTATCATTTTCTTGTGTCACTATTTTCAATTCAGTGAGATAAAAAAATTTCTTTTGATTTGAATTTTTTCAATAAAACTGTTGTTAGAAACTATTTTCGTTGTTAACAATAAAAATGTTGCTATTTATTTATTGTTGAACTTTACATATAGTTTTTTTTCAAGTTGCGCTTTATGTATTTATTCTAACTCATACTTGAAATTGATGTGTTTTCAATAACATTTTTATTTGTTTTCATCATCAAAACAGCAAAAAACAATTCAAAAAGTTTTTTTAAACAATTTACTCGGAAAAGAAATATATTGAAATTGAAAAAAATTTGTAATATCCATTAAACGCTTCATTGAAACTATCAACGTCAAAATTCTATTTTTACTGTTTTTTCATGATTTTTTCATGATCAATCACTTTGATATTTGGCACAATAATTATATTATTAGTTTATTTATTACCGATGAGATATTGTTGTTCGTTTTTTATTGAAATAGTGAAATTTGAATCAAAAATAAAATTGAAAAGAGTTTAAAAATACAAGCATAATGTACAAAAAAGAACATAAACTATCGACGAAAATACATATAATCAAGAAAACTGCAACTTTTTAATCATTTATAAGCATTAGTAATAACACAGAAACATATTAAATGAATAAAATAGGTTCATTCGGAGATAAAAAATCAAGGTTTTCAAAATCAACATGCTAATATTTGCTCTCTAAATATTATCAATGATCGATCGTTTGAATGTCATAAAGATAAAAATGCTCTTAACAGCAAACTGTTAATACATCAGCAGAACATTGCATTTCCAAATATTATACAAAACAAACTATTATAACAAATAGAATAAAAATTAAATAACACATAACCAAGAAACAACATGTTTTAATCAAATAGAATTATTATCACAGTGATACAATCCTATCAACACAAAATATTTCATATTTAATGAATGCAAAAATATCTTATTAATAAATACATAACTATAAAATTTTCAATGCGCATTAATTAGAAGAACGATTTTTGATTAAAAAACATAAGAAATAACTTCAACAAACCCCTTTCGATGAAGCTGCAGAACTTTCTATATGTTCTTCACATTTTAATGGGCACGATCTAACAAAGAAAATGTGAAATTTATTGCAGAATTTATCAAATCAAAAATACTTTTAAAGATATTTGAAAACACATTAACAAACAAGCATGCACATATTTTTTGAACTCTTCTTTTTTTCTTTTTCAGTAAATATCGATAAAGTTCTTTTCCAAATAAAAATATTATAAATCCAGTTTTTTGAAAGTTTTTGATTAAAAAATAGAATATAATATTTTTTAAAACCCGTTTCAAGCAATTTCATCATCAATGAACTTCCTTGAAAGGAAAAAAATGATTTTTAGATTTTCAAGAAATTTGCAGGGTGCGGGTTTGGCACCAGGGTGCGGGTTAAGCACCCATGGTATTTGAAAAGATGGAGGAAGAAGGATACGAAGATTGCATTTTTAGATTCTGCTGCTGCAAAGTTAAATCATTATTTGGAGAATATGTTTTTGTACCAAATGTTGAACGTTTATTTGTCCATTATTAAATAACAAACTTTTATTTTTCAAGTCACTTTATTTTTTATCTTTTCGCTTCATTCATCTTTGAGTGTTGCATGTTCTCATCTATTTGTGTGTTCAAGAAATACAAATTTGCTCTTTCATTCCAGTAATTTGTTCTGAAGCATCAATTAAAAGAAAACTTGTTTGAGGAAAAAGCTGTCAAGCTTTGAAAACGAAGCTAAAGGAAATTTGAAGAAATGAGATAGCATTGAATACAAGGGGAAAAAATAAAAAATTAAAATAAAGTTAACATTCGAAAATAATGAAACTTATTCAAACATTCACAATACAGTCGGTGCCAAAGCCGATCCTAGGTGCGAAACCGGAACCAAAAAAAAAAAGAGAGAAAGAGAGAATGCAATCATTTTTCGAAGTTGCTTAATATTTCTTCAATTAAAGACCAAATATATTTAACTATTCGTTGAAACCAGGTATTTGGCAACATATTTAGAAATTAACAAATTAAATAACGAACAAAGTAAATACATTTTGTTTTAGTATAATTATTTGTATAGTTAATAATAATCCATATGAAGCAATTCTTCAAAAAGAAGACTTCAAGTTTATTCGTCAAAATGGTGTGAAGGATGGAGTTTTATGCTGCAGTTGTATTTTGATTAGAATGTTTCTCTAATGCGTTTCTCTTTCAAATTGAATGAAGGAGAAATCTCTCTCTGGGTTGTGTGATCGAAACATTTTATTTCGTTGCAAGAAGTTGATTTCTCTTCTTTTTTATCGTCTTTGAGTATTTCAATTATTCTCTTTACTTTTTTTCTCGACACCTTTTTTATCTTTGCATGTTCTTTATTCAACATTTCATTAAGTTCTTGTCGACTATGTTTATTCTTAGGATTCTTTTCAGAAGAAGATGAAGTTAATTTATCAATTTTCGCAAGCTGCTTTTGAAGAAAATGAAAATTCTCTTTTGTTGATTTAATTTGTTTCATTTGCTCTGATTCATCCATTTCATTTGCTCCTTCTGTTGGCTTTTCTTCTGCATTGTTTTCATCAAAAGAAAATTTTATTGTTGAATTTTCACTGTTATCATCGATCAATGTTGGGCGTTCTTTTGTTATTTCAGAATCGTGGAGAGATGAATGTTTTGAAGATTGTGAAGAAGATAATTCTCAAAATTTTTTTGAAAAGTTCCTTTTGTTTAATTTTCAAATGAAGAAAAAATTTCATATTTCGATCAAATTTCTGTTTCAGCTCACAAATCTCCTCAAGAATGTTTGAAATAGCATTATCAAGAAATAGATTCCATTTAAGTTAAGTTTGGTGTATGTTAATATAATTTTGAGCAAAATATGTTATTTTTAATTTATATGAAAATTTAACATTTGTGACTTTTCAAAAAGAATCACCCATCTACAAATTAAAAATCGCTTCGAACTTACAAAAACAATCATTGAAGATGAAAAATGATATGTAACAGACTCTGGAAATCTGAACGAATTCTCTCCTTCTTCGATTGATCGAGCTGAAAGTGCTGTTGAAAGAGGAAGAACTGTGGGAAAAGTTGGTTTGCTAAAGCTTTTAACACAAGAAGAAAAGAAAACAGTAGTTGAAGTTATTTTTTGCGAAAGTTCTTGAGTGAGCATTTCGATCACTTTAATAAAACAATTGGTTTGTTTTTTCTATCATCAACAAACATTTATTTATTGTTTATTGTTTTTATATGGAATCTATCATTTCGAAAAGACAAAAGAAACAATTTAAAGAAGAAAAAGAAGAAGTTGAAATTACGAAGTCATCGCCCTTCTTATTAATTAAAAGGAATCCACACCTCAAAGTTTCTCTTTCAAGAAACGACTTCGTTCAAAGATTGGCTGTGTCAAATAATCACACTTTCCAGCCTTTTTGTGAACTTCTTCAAAATCTTCATAAAACTTACAAATATTCTTCTTCATTGATATTTAAAACTTACGAATCTTCCCTTCGCCTCTCAGATACCACCAAAAAGCTTGTTGTGCATCCTTCCGATTCACCAGCTGGGTTCAACAAAACGCCCATGAACATGCCAAACGCCACATTGTGCGTTGCAGCTGCTGCAGATGGTTATTCTTTGAAAAGCATCGTTTAATGGCCTTCAAAGATAATTCCAGCCGAATTGCGTGTGATGCTCAGCTCTTCAATAAATATCTGGGAAGACAACGATAGCTGGATGACCGACGCAATATTTAGAAGATACGCAGAAGATGTTCTCCTTCCAGGAATCGTGGAAAGACGAACTCTTTTGAACAAAGATGAAGAAAGATGCCTTCTTCTATTGGACTCTCATCCATAAAAAGTTCAGCCCAACATTTGACAAATATTCGCTGATTCCTCTATCGACGTGGTAACTTTTATCCCCCACAGCACACACCTCACTCAGCCTCTCGACCGTGGAGTATTTGCCGTCTTCAAAAAATGTTTTAACACAAAATATGTCGTTCATTCTTCTTCATCTGTCTCTCTTCGAATAAAAGCAATTGCAAATGCCCTTCCTCAGGCTCTGCAAACAGCATAATTGCCTGAAACAATTGTTTCATCACTCATTAAAAGTGGAGTGTTATCAAATCAATGGCATGCTGTTCTTTCAACGTTACCTGATGAGCCTTCTGCAACACTGAAGTGAAAGAATCACAGATATGATTGTCATGGAAAAATAATTACAGATGAAGATTTTTTGGATGAATGGAGAATTAAAAAGAAAATGAAAGAAGAGAAGATAATGAATAATGATAATGAAAAAACTATGGAAAAAAAATTGTTTGAGGATGAAAATCAAAAGAAAATGATAAAACAAGAAAAAAGTGTTTTGTATTGATTATTCTGGAAATGAAAGAAAACAAGAAAATTCCAAAAAAATAGTCAAGAGAGAGTTGATTGACTATGTTTATTAATAGTGAACTTTTTTCAAAGAAACAAACACGCTTTCATGATAAAAAAATTTTTTTATTTTTCCATACCCAGAAAAAAAAATCCCGAAAAAAAAACTACACTTTATTTTTTTTGCTGAACACTTCAGCGAAGTGCGCGAAAAAACAAAGAGTCATTTTTTATAACAAAAATAGTAATATCCATCTATATCAGTTTATAGCATTTCAGAAATAATTAAAAATACAGTGTTTATTCAGCCAGAAAAGCTTCAGATATCTTTGGGACATGGATTGGTGAGATAGATGATGCTATATGAAAGGAAAATTATTTTCAAATTTCCTGGTGCTTTAGGTGCTGTTTGTTGTGCATCCTCCTTTGTTTGCTTTGTAAACACACTCGATGCAAGGAAACAAGTGGATCTTTGGGAAGACAATGGGAATGCATTCCCATTGATCGACTATCTGCTTGTAGGTAACTTCTTTCATCGGTGATAATGAGGGTGGTGTCGAGATCATTTCAGTTTGCACAAGTCAATCGAAGCTGGAGAATAAAATGGTTTGTGTATTGTTGTATTGTGGAATATTAAAAAAAAAGAGGAGGATGAGGAGGAGAAGTCAAAATGTTGAACGTATTGATAGGATGCAATAAGAAGATATATCGTCAATCACAATACTTGCTTATTGAGAGGAATCTGAGATACTAAAGAAGAGAAAGCCTAAACAGAAGAAGAAATCAACAAAGAACGTGATGCATTGTTCACCACTGTCTTTCCGTCTTCAAATAGCTGTACGAACTCGCCCATCATAATTATTAACTTTCTGTTTTTTGTCTCCACTACGCTCTTTATCAGTGTCACGATCTCTTCTGCAACTGCCTGGAATCTTGGAAAATCCCACATTTTCATGTTCTTTCCTTCAAAATAGACTTTTTGTCATTCTCAGCCACATGTGACTTATCTCCACCAGCTGGTTCAATGCATAGAATGCATGGTCTGCCTTTAAAGAGAGCTGAATGTGAGACATTCGAGTGAAATGTGTGAAATCTGCCACTTTTCATTTTATTCGTTGCCAGAAGAGCATAAAGTGCAAAAGTGCGGATAAAACTGGTATTTTTTGTCATAATTCCTGCTCTTCATCTAAATAAAAAGTGCTCCTTCCTTGTGGGCTGTCCTCACGAAGGAAAAAAAAACCAAAGGATTTTTCTTTGTGGAATTCAGAATAAGAATGCAAATAAGAAAATAAATTAGAATTCAAAGAAGAAGAAGAAGAAGAAGAAGAAGAAGAAAAAGAAGAAGAAGAAGATGGAGGAGAAGCCATTTCGAAATGTGTTTGAAAGAGCAGTTCTGTCTGTTTGAAGAAGTGAGTCAGCAGCTGTCTAGGATGATGTTGAAAAAATTGAAAAGAAAAATTTCACAAAAAAATAATTCTGTAAATCGAGCAAAGACAAATCTTTATGATTCTTCTTTTTTCATTCTCTCCTTCTTCTTCTCTTTTTCTTTCTTTCTCTCTCTCTCCTCTTTTTTTTTCGTTCCTTTCCTCTGTTTTCTTCATTTCCTCTGTCATCTTTCTCTTCTCACTCCAAATTAAGAGTGTCAATGATGATCCATCTCATATCATATCACGCTCCTCCAGTTCATTCACTGCTTCTCTCTCATTCTTTCTTCATCTTCATTGCACTAATTCAAGCTTTCTCTTCCATTTCACTCTCTTCCCCTGGAAAATATTGTGATTTTTCGTCTTTTTTTGATCATTTCCCCTTAATTTGACATCTGTCATATAAGACAAATAAAAAAGTTGGAAAAAGCGGGGTATTGAATATTGGAGATTGATGGAGGATGAGAAGCGGATGAGAAAAATGAAGAGGAAGAGAAAGAGGAAGGTGATGGAGTAATCGATTAATGTTGAATAAAATATATTGAAGCTGAAAATCAAATAGGGTCATATTTTTTTTAGTACCCATTTCTTTTATTAGTTCACAAATATTTCGAAATGAAAAATTCAAAAAAAATACAAAAAAAATACAAAACTCGAATCTAATTTGCGAATGACTTAACTTTTTCCATTTCCTCGTTCAATTTCATCAGATGATTCTTTCTCTATATCGTTCTCATCTTGAAGTATTTTGAATTTTCTTTTCAGCTTTTTTGTGAAATTCATTGTTTCATCATTTTCTTAATCAGAAATGTTTTCTTTTTCATTTTCCATTTCGCTTTTCTTTTTCAATTAATCATCCCACTCATTTAGCACCTTTTCTTCTGTTATTTCTTAACCGTAGAAGTCAAATCGATTTTCATGCGAAGGAAGAGGATTAGTCGATAATTGAGGTAGCTTCATCAGAATTGGACCAGACGAGTCTTTCAGCACGCAGCTGCATTTGAATGCTCTTTTGATTACAGAAGGTGATAGCTCGGAATGTATTAATTGTTGGATAGCTTCAACAAGAGCTGTTGTTTTCGCTGCTGAAGACGATGACGAAGGTGATTCGCATTGTGAACTCATTTCAGATTTCAGAACAGTAAATATTCCTCGGTCCAGTGGCTGGCAGATGTGTGTGTGCTGTGAGGGATAAATGTCACAACATCCACATTTTCTTTTTTGAACTCTCGCCAGATTGTTGGATCCTCTCGAGAAATGTGGGAGTTGATTAGAAGCAAGCAGTGCGATTAGTCGAGTGACATGCGTTGCCTTCTTTCTTTGATCAAAGGGAGAAGAATTGTGAGCGCATATTTTCTGAACGTCGAAGATTCCATCTATCCGCATTTATTCCACCAAATCTCAAGATTTGAAGACTGAAGAGGCTTCAAGTCATCAGGAAGTTTGAGACTCGGCCACAGAATCACTGAAGGAAGTGATTATCCATCAGCTGCGACCTCCGCAATCAGTGGAGAATTCGCCATTCGCACCGCAGATTTAGCAAAACATAATTTTGCATTAACTGGATGAATAACACTCCGATTGGAGCTTTCGTGAACCCTAAGTGAAGACTCATCCGTTAAATATTATTGCATTGTTGTAACTATTGTTCAGATGTGATCCATTGAGAATATCATACCAGTGGTTTAGAACTTGTTGGCATGTTACCGCAAGCCTGTTTGCGTCAACAATTTTCGTCCTTGATGTCTTCAGCAAGTGATTTCTTTTGATGAAATCGTAGGTAACGGATGCAGAAACTTTAACATCTACCGTGTTTTCTGGTTTTTAATCATTAATAACATTTTCAATCTTATTCATATTTATTTATTCATTTCGAATAATATTTATGCAGACCAATTCGCTCATTTTCTTGATGGTTAAGCTTGCTCCAGACAGTGATTCTGTTTTTATTTCATCCAGCACTGTTTGCTCTTTTTCGCCAATGACCACACCATTTGTTCCAATTTCAGAAACCAGTCTGCCTTGTCGAACATCCTTCACCGCACGCTTGATTCGAATTTTGCTGAAATTTTTACTGTTATATGCATCTACCAAATGCAAACCTTCTTTGTTAACAATATGCGCCATTCGCTCCAGTGGATTCCGAAATTTCCGATATTTGTATGTAAGCATTGCCCCCTGCAGCTTCAGCTGACCCGCAGAAGATTTCCTTGCAACTTCCTTTTTCATTTTTTATTATTTGGGTAATGATCATTAAGCCAATTTATTTATTTCATTATAATAAATTTCAATTTTCATTGAAATTTTATTTTTTGTTAATTAAATGCATATTTTTTAGTATTACATTAATTTGAACCAACCTGTAACTGATTGAATTTCAACGGGAGGCTTTTAACCACCCCATCCCCCCCATAAGAAACAGGTTATTAATTTTAATGCATTTATTCAGTTGATAATATTTTTCTTAAATACCAAAAAAAAAACTATTAATAAATCGAAATGTGGGAGGCTGAATAATTGATTTTGAAAAAATAGGATCGAAAAAAAATAGGATCTAATAAAAATGACACTTCTAATATCACCGTTATCATAATCAGAAGCAGAGAAAGTGGCAGAAGCAAAAGTCACAATGAAAGGGAAAGAAAAATAAGCAGATAAATAAAATAACAATGATGATGTCATTGTGATTAAGTGTAATCAGAACCCGTTTGGTTTAGAACGAAATTGATGCATATGGTATAAAAACGAAGGATGTGAAGAGAGAGAAAAGAAGAAATATTGGAAAGAAAAGAAGACAAAGAATCGCACAATTGATAGTTATTCTTCTTTTTCTCTTCATTTGACAATGTAAATTTCTCATTCTTTTTCTTTATCTTATGATTCTTCAATTTCTCTTTTTGATTTCCTATAAATGAATTTTTTCCATGTTTCTCATTGTTTTCGCAGCTAATTTTGTTTTCTGTTAAACAAGTTAAATTAACTTTTATGGTAATCATTGCCATTCACAAATAATTAAAAATTACAACGAATATTAATCAACAGTAATGGCAATTCCACCAAATTTCATTTTTTATTCATCTGTCTTCACGATAAAAATTATAATTTTTGTAACATTTTTCGCATTTCTTTTTCAATAATATCCTTCAATTGTAAAACACATTCGCAAAAGCCAAAAATGTTAATTATTATGGAATGCATTTTTTCGAATCATTTTTGTTATTAGAATGATTTGATATGTTTTTTCAAACAAAACAATAGAGACAAAAATATTAAATAAAAACTGACTGCATTTATTCGCAAATAATAAAGTTTTTGAAGAAAAAATAAAAAGAATTTTTTCAACAAAAAAATGTTTCTCGACCAACAAATCATATAGCAAATATCAATTCATTGTTTCAAACAATTTCTTATTTCATTCAAAGCTTTTGATGTTTTATTTTCTTTGAAATTCTCTTAAACTTTTTTGTTTTTCAATTTACATTTTATACAAATATTGATCAAAATTGAAAATTTAAAAAAAGTGTTTTTTCAAGAATGTTTTGGGGATTAATTCTTTTCCAGACTATAATATCGATTTACTCGCTAGACGAGCCATCACAGCCAATTACAACAGTGTTCGTTAAGCAAAGCGGGAACAATAGCAACAGTGGATTGGATATTGGCCAGGAAAGGCAATCTTTGTTTTTAGCATACATACTCCTGAGTGATGAAACCGTATGCTACATGAAAGTTGTTGAAGATGCAAATCCAAAAACTGCGGAAGTTTTTGAATTTAGAAATAAGAAAAGAGTTACACTTGAAGGATGGAAAAGTGATGGAAGTGGAAACACCGAAGTGGAAATAGACTGTGAAGTGCATGAAGGAATAGATCCATTTAATTGCTATTGCGATGTGGAATTCAAATGGTTGGCATTTCACATTCCAACAACATTGGATAAAAAAGGAGTTGAAACATTTGGACCATTATCTTTGATTAATGGGCAAAAGGCAAGTTTGACAATAAGCAATTGCAGATTTATTCGGCCACCAGTGGGAAGCGTGGTTGATTATCGACTTGTTGATGCAAATGGTGGATCGTTAACGATGGAATCAGTTGAATGCGCAGATAAAGAAAATACATTTTCAACGATGAGAGAAGTGTTTTTTGCAAGTGATTGCGAAACGGTGATATTGTCCAATTTGAATTTGAAGAAAATTGATTTAATTGATGATCCAAATGATGATATTTTTGCAGAAGCAGTTGTTGATGTCTATAGTTACAACACAGACATCAAAACTGATCTTACATTGAAAGGGAGCACATTTTCGGAGATAAAAAGCGCAAGCATGGTATTTGCATTTAAATCTTATAACAAAGATAGTACATTTACTGTTGGAGATGGAGGTGTCACAACATTTTCGTCATGCCATACTGATTATCAATATGGCTCTGGGGTATTGTGTATACGAATGACTGCTATTACATCAGTAAGTCAGATTAAATGGCCCGAAGATGGGAGGAATCTGATATTTGACAAATGCACATTCGGAGCAGGTAATTCAAAAAGAAGTACTGGACTATTATTGATAATGGCGAATGACTCGTTATTTGAAAACCTCGCAGCAGAAATGAAGAAAAGTTTTGCAGCTAATTATAACAGAAGGGATAATTTGTGGAATATTGTTGGGACCGACAATAATATGATATATGAATGTGATTTTGTATCCACGTATTATGATCCCCCTCTTTCAAAGCCAGAAAACATGACAAAGGCCTTCGTAAAGAATGGAGGTAAAGGAAATGGAATCAGTGTTGAATTAGCAGCCTACAGTTTAAAGGATGCATACAACTTTTTAGAAAAGAGTGTGAAATGCATCATCGAAACTGTCAAAACGGAAGATCCTCTTCCAGCTGAAGTGATCACATTTGATGTTGACAACGGAATAATTATTGAAGGAGTTAACAGTGACGGAAATGGAAACGCAGAAGTTGCTATCGATTGTGATGTTAGCGCATCGTCTGCTTTATTTACATGTGAAAAGGAGGTTGAAATCAAGTCTTTGGCCTTCAACTTTCCAATTTCAAGCTCAAAATGGACAACTTTGATTTATGGAAATGAAAGGTCAGCGTCACTTTCCATCAGCAATTGCCGATTTGTCAGAATTGGAGCGCAATCATCATCTGTTGAAATCACTGCAAATGCTGGTAAAGAAAAATCCGCAGTTGGCGGTCTTGTGAGCGTTGCAAGTGGGAAAGTTGCAATGAGCACTGTCTCATGCACAGGCAACAGCATGATTGTTTCGTTTTCTTCATCACCTTTTTCTTTCAGCAGTGTGAGTTCAGCTTCGTTGAATGGAATGGAGATCAGCAACGTGAACATTCAAAATGGAGCAGCAATTGCGATTAAAGATGGAGAAAGCACTTCTTCAACAGTAAGCATTGAAGGGCTGAGCATGAAGGAAGTGAATTCAGAGAAAGGAGAAGCGGCTGGCTTGGAGATTTCTTTGAGTTCAGAAGAATCAACAGTTGCGATTGGAAGAAACGGCAAATGCTCATTCAAGTCGTGCACCGTGCCAAAAGGGAAAGCAGGGGCAATATACATTCGGATGGCAAAGATAAAGCCAAATCTTCTGCTTCCTTCTGGTGGCAATTTGGATATTGACAGCTCAAACACAGTTGGGCCGACATCAAAACCTACTTCCTTATTCATCGAAAGCGAAGGCATTGATGAATTCTGCAATCAAGAAAATGTGTTTGAGTTTGCGGATGCTTTCGAAGGATCGACAGCTGGATGGATAATGGGAAGAAAAAACAATCAATCATATTCTGAGGATTTGTATGAGAAGTATTTGAAGTGGAAGAAGAGTCAAGAACCTGAACCAGAAGGCAAGAAGAAATCAAATGCAGGAACAATTGTTGCGATTGTTATCCCTATTGTTGTTGTTATTATTGTTATAGTGGTTATTTGCATCGTTTTGATTTCAATTCAGAGGAAGAAGAGGACACACGTGGAGAAGGAAGAAAATGCATATGAAGTGAAAGCAGGTGAAAGAGAAGAAGAAGAAGAAGCATGCATATCAGTGAAGAATCCAGCGACAGAATCAGATTCGAGTGAAAGTTCATCATCCAGTGAGCATTTGGACAATACAACAAATGACAATAGCAGAACTGAAGAACATTTGCAGAAAGATGAAGAAAAGAAAGAGAAAGAAAAGAAAGCTGAAAAATCAACACATTTAATAAAAAATATTGAAATGGAAGAAGAAAAAGAAGAGAAGAAAGAAAAAGAAGAAAAGAAAGAAGAGAAAAAAGAGGAGAAAAAAGAAGAGAAGAAAGAGAAGAAAGAAGTGAAAAAGGAAGAGAAGAAAGAAGAAAAGAAAGAGGAGAAGAAAGAAGAAAAGAAAGAAGAGAAGAAAGAAGAGAAGAAAGAGAAAAAAGAAGTGAAAAAAGAAGAGAAGAAAGAAGAGAAGAAAGAGGAGAAGAAAGAAGAGAAGAAAGAGGTTAAGAAAGAAGAAAAGAAAGAAGTGAAAAAGGAAGAAAAGGAAGAAGAAAAGAAACCAGAAAAGAAAGAGGAAAAGAAGTCAGAGGAAAAGCCAGAGAAGAAAGAGGAGAAGAAAGAGGAGAAGAAAGAGGAGAAGAAAGAAAAGGAAGAGAAGAAAGAGGTGAAAAAAGTAGAGAAGAAAGAGAAAGAAGAGAAGAAAGAAGAGAAGAAAGAAGAGAAGAAAGAAGAAAAGAAAGAGGAGAAGAAAGAAGAGAAGAAAGAAGTGAAAAAGGAAGAAAAGGAAGAAGAAAAGAAACCAGAAAAGAAAGAGGAGAAGAAAGAGGAGAAGAAAGAAGAAAAGGAAGAGAAAAAGGAGAAAAAGGAAGTGAAAAAGGAAGAGAAAAAATATGAGAAGAAAGAAGAGAAGAAAGAAGAAAAGAAACCAGAGAAGAAAGAGGAAAAGAAGGCAGAGGAAAAGCCAGAGAAGAAAGAGGAGAAGAAAGAGGAGAAGAAAGAGGAGAAGAAAGAGGAGAAGAAAGAGGAGAAGAAAGAGGAGAAGAAAGAGGAGAAAAAAGAAGAAAAGAAACCAGAAAAGAAAGAGGAGAGGAAAGATGAGAAGAAAGATGAGAAAAAAGAGGAGAAGAAAGAAGAAAAGAAAGAATAAGAAAATGAAAAAGAGAAGAAAAATGAAGAACAAAAAGAAGAGTTTGAGGGAACAGACAAATTGAATGAGATGGAATTAGAAGTCTATTTGAAGATGATCCGATTAAAATGACTTATTTTTTTTCCCCTATTTTCCTAAAGCGTCTGCTGATGCTTGCAAATATTTCAATGAAAAGCGATTATTCTTGAGGGAAAAAAAAAAGAATTGGATGAACAAGAAGGAATAAAGATAACAAAATGCATTGTGAAAGAGAAAATAAATTTCAGATTGAAAGAAAGAAAGAAAGAAAAGACGATTTTCTGAGCATGAAAGAAGAATTTGACAGAAATAGAAAGATTTTTTCAAAGAAGAAGCAATAAAAAAAGAAATTTCGTCGATAGCACGAAATTCTGATTGCACAAAATATAACGTTGTTATTAGCGTAGCTCTTTTTATCAAAGTTTTCTTTTATCCTCTTTATTTTATTTTTTTTTTTTTTAGCATTTTCTTTTTGAAGAATCATGAGACTTATCTTTGATAATTTTCTCATTTTCAAAAGAATACATCAACAACACAACTTCTTCTCTCTTCATATTTTTTAATTGATTAGCACCTGAATTCTTCTATTTTTTGAAAATTGAGAATTTTTTCTTTATTATTTTGTATGAAATTTCATTTCATTTCTTTTCTTTTTGAAAATTCTTGTTTTTTTATCCATTGAATGGCTTTTTTAATAATCCTTCTATGTAATTCATCTTTGTGTGTGTGTGTGTGTGTGTGTCTTATAGCTTTTGATTTTTTATTTATTTATTTATTTATTTATTTATTTTTTGATTTTTTTTTGATTTTTTTCTTTTCTTTTGAAATTCATTATTTTTAAAAAAGAAAATAACAAAGGTTATTTTTCACTAATGATTTTCTTTGTTTGTTGAATGAGTTGTGAAGCAATTTTCTTGAAGATAATTGGAAAATAAAGATGATTGTCGTGCTGTTTTTCATTGCCCTCGTTCAATGATATAATATCTTGATTGTATTTTATAGAAATTCTTTCGTTTTGGAGTTTCTTTTAAATAGTAAAAGACTGTAAATCTTGAAATTTCATTTTTGAGTTAATTTTTATTTTATTGTTTCCAATTGAAAAAAAAAAGGAATAGAATTTAAAAAAAAAGAGTAAGATTTTTCTTTTTCTTATGAAAAGCGCTTTGATTAATATTATTTAATTTAGAAATAATCAAAAATATTCCCAGCTTCCTCCTTATTCTCCCAATAAAAAAACTCTTTCTCTCATTCTTTCTTCCATTTCTTTGGATCCTTTTGATGCACCTCCCCTTCTCCTTCTGAATGAAATCTGTTGTTTGCCTCATCCAAAATAGCATTTCCATTGCTCTTTTGTGAAATTCTTTTGATTCTTTCTTCCATCATCTTTGTGATATTCATTCTTTTAATCCTCATTTCTTTCTCTTCTTCTTCTTCTTCAATTTCTTTCTTTCTCTGCTCATCAAAAGCGAAGGCAAAGCTCCTTTTCCTATTTTTCGAATGAAATTTTTCAGATTTTTTATTCAGCTTATCAAAATGACATATTTCTTTCCCCTTCTCTTCAGCTTCCATTTGAAGAATTAAAAGATAGTTTAATTAGAAGGAGAAGAAAAACGCTGATGATAATGTTTCCTTCTCATTGAATGAAGAAGAAGTTATTGAAGAAGAAGAAGAATTTTTGAATGTTGTTATTTTCGATGCCTGCAAGGTGTTCGTCACGAAACAGCTCAAATGCAGAAAAGAAGGAAACTTTTCATCTGAAAATAATGTTGATACAAAAATGATGGATTGTCGAGACATTCAAAAAGAGGTCCTTTCATTCTTTAACACATTTTCATCATGCTAATATTGCTGAAGTAAAGGGGGAGAGTTTTTGAATTGTCTGACGAACGCCTCATTTCTACAAGAGCATCTTCCTTGAGAAAACAAATGTTTTTGCCATTCATCTTCGTTCTGATGGAGCAGAAGCTGAAATGTCGGCCAATTCCTTCCATATCCATAACGCCAATGCTTTTGGTCTCTGAAGAAGAAGAATAACTATTCATGCATTTTTTTCATTGCTCCTTGGCAACAGAGTTGTCTCCAAATAATTCCTTTTCCAATCTCTTTTCATCCGAGGCAAATGTATTTTGCAGCCAATAATGCTCAATCATTAAAATAGAATAGGATGGACAAAACGCATCACCCAACTCTTATCAAGTGCAAAGCCAGGCAGCTTGGCCAGTGAAATCAATTTTAATCGTTTTGCTTCAAATAATCCATTTTTAGATGGCCCAAGATGCTTTTGCAATAAAGCCATCCAACCTTTTTCTTCTACCACTCTATTGGTTTTTTGTAAGAAATTGAAAACAATTTTTTGTTGGTTTTATCCATCTCGATTTTGGCATTTTTCACTTCTTTTGCCTTCAGCAATCACTTGAATCCTTTTGGATGAAATTAAAATCTGTAAAATAATATAGCCAACGAGTCCCTTCAAGAATGCAAACATTAGCTGATCTTTGGCTTTCGACAAAACAATCAAGAACTCAAAAAAGTCATGAAACTTTTCTTCTCAATCCTTTTGCTTGATTGCAGTTGTCCTCTCCCATCATGTTCCATTTCCATATCGTGAATAAATTCTGTTCCAAAAGGGGAAGAAATCAATTTCGTGGAGCATCATGAATCGAATAGCAATTCTCCATTTGTTTTTGATGAATATTTGTTGGTTTGATCAACAGGAAACAAAAAACTGCCATTTCTTGCCTCACTCAGCCAAATCAGGCTGCTTTCATAGAAATCGTTTCCAAATCTTTATTTAAAAGGTAAAACAATTGGGATAGATACGGTAACCTTCTCAATTTGTCGAATCGTGAACGATGTTTGATATTTATTGATTTTGCTTAATTGTTGAGTATATTCATTGCAAATGAATTGCACTTTAAATTAGCAGAATGGAAGAATTCATTGATGGTAAAATCGAAGACGGAAATAGAGAGATGGCCTCCACTGAAAAGTTTTCAAGTTTGTTCATTTTTTACGGCTTTTTTGAAGCACAATGGTTTTTATCATTGGAATAAAATTTTTTTCTTTAGAATTACTTGAGGAATTGAAAAATTGCAGCGTTACAGAACAAAAAATGAAAATTGAAGAAATGAATAGATTGATTGATGTAATGAATGAAAAAGAATTCCATTCTGTTGTCACGAAAGAACTATTCGACCAAATGGAAAAAATGATTGAAGAAGAGAAACTGACGATGGAAAATGCAATCTTGCTGTTGAAACACATGGGATATTGCAACATTTTGAAAGGCATATACATTGAGGACTTTTTCTTTTCTTCATTAAACAGAAGATTTAGGAAGATGATTGTTGATGAAGAACAGAAAAAAGAAGGAAATGACGAAAAGCTTTTTATTGACCTTATTGAATGTTATCTTTTACTTGACAACCGTTTTTCTTCGGATATGTATCCAATATGTGTTCCTTGCCTTCTGATAGTTGCATTGAATAAAGAGGAAAATGAGGAAACGCAAAAAGAAGTGGAAATGGCGCTGCTGGCTTTGAGCTATATTGGATATTGGGTTTGAGAGCCTTTTTCAATTTTGATATTTATGCATATGTTTCTGATTTTTATAAGGCAATTGAACAAAAATTGTATCTGAATGAGATCAAAACGATCATCGAATATCATCAGGAGCATCACAACCTCACCCGACTTGCCTATCAGTCTGCTTGGTCATTTTTGGTATGCAGATCTTATTACTACAAAAGCCTGGAAGATGTTATTGTGAATGAACTGCATTTCTCAAGAGAAGCAGCAAAAGAACTGGAAGAGTTGTCGAAGAGTGTGGATTGGAAGAGAAAAGAAGAAAGGATGGGGAAAACAGAAAGGAAAACAATGGATATTATTTTGAGATGGATCGGCTTCATTCATCATTTATTTAACAGATTTCATTTGGAGAATGAAGAATATGTTGGACTTTTTAGCGACCTTGTTGACGTGTTTCGAGCATCAAGAGATAATCACGATGAAGTAGGCAAGAAATGCGTGATTTTATTTAATGAATCAGCAAATAATTTGACCGTGGAAGTTGATGACTTGCTGAAAAGTGGTGCCATTGATGTAATTTTGGAGGAGTTGCATCGACCAACGTTGAATAAAGGTTTGGCATTTGAAAGCTTGAAATTTTTTTATATTCTTTCATTGCGTTTCGGAGGAAAGGAGAATGATGAAATGAAAGAAGCGAAAAGAAAAGAATTGAAAAGGAAAATGCTTGAAAAGATGGAAGAAGAAGGATACGAAGATATCTTCATTAGCTTTCAAAAAACGAATATGTTCTATTTTGATGATGATAGCGGATTCATTCATCTTTGAATATTTCACACCTTCTTTTCAAGGATTGATGAAACGAAAAGCTTTGTATTTTGAAACACAAAATTTTTATTTTTCTTTTTTCAACATTTCATCAAAAATAGAAAACAACCGAATATTATTTTCAACGTATTAAAGATATGTATATATATTGTTTGTTCGTTTCTCGTTATTAAATTTTCTCATATCTCAAAAAGAAAAAATTAACAAAAAAGCTGTGAAGTTCATTTATCCATTTTTTAAAGACAAATTTAAAAGCAATTTTTTTTCATGATTTATTGCTTTTTCAGGATGAAAATGAAAATCTGTCGTTTCGTCTCGAAATAAAATGTTTCTGAAAAAAAGAATAACGAATTTATAAAAATTCCTTATTCATATTGTTCAAATATTTGATCCCTCCGACTTATTTTTCAAACAAAAGTCAATCCTTTTTCAAATTATTAACGGTCGTTTCATTCCCTTTTGCAGAATTCTCTGTTGAAAAATTCCTCAAAAAGTTCTTCAAAGGATAGTATTCCCTTTTGCGAAATGATGAAAAAATATTAAAATACATTTGAGTTGCAAAATAAATAACATCTCATTTTCTCAAACATTAACAAAATAATCAGAAATATTCAACGATAGTTGATAATAAAATTGCGTGCTAAAAAAACCAAATAATTCATGAAAGCTTGTGATGGTATCTTCGTATCCTTCTTCTTCCAGCTTTTCAAACACTTTCTTTTTCGTCATTTTTCTTTCTGGTTTGTCTGCTTCACTATCCATCTTTTTATTTAATCGCACCGAAGCACTCAAAAAGAAGTCCAAGCTATGACATTTAATATTTTTATTCAATGTATAGCGATGAATCTCCTCCAAAACGACTTCAATAGCTCCGCCATTCAGCAAGTCTTCAATTTTTATTTCTCCATTTTCTGCTGCATTTCTCAAGGAAAAAATGCACCAGTAGCTAATTTCTTTGTTATTTTCTCTTGCTGCTCGATACACATGAGCAATGCTGCCTATAAGCTCAGCAATTTCTTCATTCCATAATCGGAAAAGGCGAAAGAAAATCCCCAATGCTTGAAGCCATCTCTTTATTATATTCACTTCATTCGCTTCTTTTTTGCTCATTTCCTCTTCTTTCTTCTTCCAATTCATCCACTTTGCCAGCTCTTCCAGTTCTCTTATTGCCTCTCTTTCGAAATGCACCTCATTCACAATAGCATGTTCAAGACTATGATCAAAGTATAATCTACCTGTCAAAAACTGCCAAGCAGACTGATAGGCAAGTTGTGTCAGATTGTGATGCTTCTGATGATATTCGATGATTTCCGTAATCTCGTTCAAATACAGTTCTTTTAGCACATTCTAATCAGAATTAAAAAAATAGCAAATAACATCAAAAAGGAAATAGAAATAAACATACATAAAATTCAATATTGCCCAAAGCCAATAAAGCCATTTCCACTTCTTTTTGTGATTCCTCATTTTCTTCTCTCTTCAAGGCAACTTTCAGAAGGCAAGGTACAATTATTGAAGACATTTCAGATGAAGGCCATCCATTCAACAACAAATAGCATTCGCAGAGATCAACCAGAAGCTTTTCATCCTTTTCTTCTATCATCATCTTTTCTTCAATGATCATTTCCTGAAATCGATTGCTCAAAAAAGAATCTTTAAATGCAAAATCATAAAAGCATTTCAGCGTTTGGCAATATCCAACATGTTTCACCAACAAAATTGCGTTTCTCCATGATAACGTCTTTTCTTCAATCATTTTGTTCAATGAATCAAACAGCTCTGTCGTGAAAACAGACTTGAATTCTTCTTCACCCATCTCTTCCATTTGTTCATTCATTTCTTCAATTTTCTGTCTTTGCTCATCTGTTGAGCAATGCTCAAGCTCACAAAGCAATTCTTCAAAAGGCATTCAAAAATTCAAAAATTTGTTCAAAATTGTTCAATCCAAATAAATGAGCATACTTGCAAACTTTTCATTCAAAGGCATCTCTTTGTTTCTTCGATCTATCTCATCGTCGCAAGATGTTTTCATTCGTTTCATAAATTAATATTCTCTTTTTGTTCAAAATTGTTTTTATCTCAAAAAATAAAAATGATATGCAAGAATTGATGATGATCGAGCAAAACAAAAAGTTCTCATACAAACGATTTAATTTTTGCTTAATAAAAAGAAATGAAAAAGATATTGCGAAGAAGCCTCAAGGATAAGCTCGTGAAAGCAAAAAAGGAAAAGCCTTTATTTTTTTGATCATAACCAACATATTATTTGAAAGATATAGTTTTTTTTTTTTTTTTTTTTTTTTTTTTTTTTTTTTTTTTTTTTTTTTTTTTTTTTCAGGCTGTTGAAAGAGCCAGGGATAAGATATATTTGAAGAAGAAAAAGAAAAGCAGGGAAGGAAAAATTAAGACTGACAGATGAAAGTCAAGATATTTCAAAGATGACTGACATTGGGCCATGATATTGAACAATTTTGAGGAAAGAAGATCTTTGTGAAAAAAGGGAATTGAAGGCTGGAAATGTGGAAAGAGAGAAAAAGAAAAGATGAATTGACGCACGTTCTCTTATTTTTTGTTGGAAAGATGAAGAGGATTGAGTTGAAAGAGAAAGGGATTTTGAGGCTACTGCCCAGTGGAAAAAGGCACAGAATGAAAATGCAAAAGCCTAAAAAAAAGATTTTCAACAAAACTGTCTGTTTTCAATAAACATTTATCTTTTTCGTTAATTTCTTCCTTCAATCATCTCATTCAATTCAAATATCATTAATACCATCATCTGTTTCTTCTTCAATTCTTTCTCTTCCATTTCTTTTATTTATTCATTTTCAGCTTCTTAAACTAAGTCTGCGCTCCGAACAGCTCCATTTTCCCTATCCTTGAGAAAGTTTGAGAAGAAAGCATCAATGGATAAGTTGTATTCATTGTCAACATCGCCTGTGATCGAACCTTCGGATGCGTCAGCGGGAGAGGCGTCATACACGTCTTCATCAATGATGGGCAGCATCGAGAGGTGGATGCGGATTGTGGTGCTTGAGGCAGCTGTGGTGCAAGCACGGCACATGCAGCTGTCGCAGCAGCTGCTGCGGGGATATGTTGTGGCGCAGCGGGGGTTGCTTTATGGGGGTGTTGTGTGCATATGATGTGGCTCTTTCAGCGATGCTTTCGGTTTCGCTGGTGGTTCCGCTTCCGTCGCATGCAGTATAAGTTGGCACGAAGCCAGAGGGAAAGCAGAATTTTGTGTCGGCTGTATGAATGCGTTCCCGTCGATCTACGATCTGTTTGACCCTTCACTGCAAATATGGTGATCGCAACAGTCGAGGCGTGTGGTGGTGAAGCTGGACGAGGAAGTGATGGAGAGAGAGGATGAAGTGTGAGAAGAAGGGGAGATTGTGGAGAAGGGGCTGGAGGCGGTTTGGCTGAGAATGGAGGATGTGGTTCTGTCGCCTGCGGCGATTGCGCGGCGGTGCTGGAGGAGCGGGAAGAGGGAGAGGAAGGAGAAAGGAGAGGTAAAGAGGGAGGTGATAAGAATGAGGAGAAAGGCGAGTTTCTGACAGCGCACAGGGAGTTTGTGGAGAGAATCATAGAGAACCAGGGGAAGTTGGTAAGTGCAATAGCTCCGCTGGTTGTGGAGGCGCTTGGGCTGAGTGGGCTGAGGTTTGTGAAGACTGATGCTGAAGTGGGTGCAGACAAGTTGCATTCTGTGGAATCCGAAGTGTGCAGTTCTTCTTCATCTGATGGCATCCGACGGGAGAACAGGAGAGTAGAAGAAGAAGCAGCAGATATGTCTTTGGGCATAACTTCAGATGGAAGTGCAGATGGGTGTGGAAAGATGCGGAAAAGGTGCAAATGAAGGCAAATGGTTTTGCAATAAACAAGGAACAATACATAACCGTTGAAGAAGCAGATGGAAAATATTGTTTGATTTGTGTGGAGTGATAAGAAGAGGAAGAGGAAAAGAAAGAGGAAAAAGAAAAAGAAACAGAAGGAGAAGAAGAAGTAAATGAAAGAAATTTTGGATTGGATGAAGAAGATGCAAAAGAGAATAAAAGGAAAATAAGAAATAAGAAGGAGCAGAAGAAAGGCGAAAGAAGGGAACGAAGGAGAAGGAAGAAGGAAAAGGAGAAGGAGGATAAGGAGGAGAAGGAGGAGAAGGAGGAGAAGGAGGAGAAGGAGGAGAAGGAGGAGAAGGAGGAGAAGGAGGAGAAGGAGGAGAAGGAGGAGAAGGAGGAGAAGGATGAATGAAAGAGGCAAGAGAAGAAGAAGAAGAAGAGGAAGAGGAAGAGGAAGAGGAAGAGGAAGAGGAAGAGGAAGAAGAAGAAGAGGAAGAAGAAGAAGAAGAAGAAGAAGAAGAAGAAGAAGAAGAAGGTGATGATGACAATGAAGAAGAAGAAGAAGAAGAAGAAGAAGAAGATGATGATGATGATGATGATGATGATGATGATGAGGCAGAAGAAGAAGAATTATTGCCTATTGAGTATGATGAATCCACAATCAGATTGGGAGAAGAAGAAGAAGAAGGTGAAGAAGAAGGTGAAGAAAAATAGAAGATATCAGCTTTTCCAAGTCAAGTTGGGAGATAGAAAAAATTGAATGTATACTGAACGAGAATGCTCATGCAGCTTATCAGCTTCAACAAAAGAGTCGCTTCTGTCAAACACTCTCAACAAATAACCCAAGCAAATCTTCTTTCTCTCTCTCTTTCAGGCTCATGTCAAATCATTTTCATGTTATGCAACATACAAAACAGATGGCAGAAGTCACGAAAATCATTGTTGAATGCAATCCAAACAAGGATAATCTCAAAACTTCTGAATCTTTTGAAAAAGGATGAAATGACTTCTCTCTCTTTGTGGTATTCCTGTTCGTGGCCAATCTGTTTTCATTCAAAGAACATCTTAAAAGAAACATGAATGAAACAAAAAAAGTCAAACCATCTTTTTGGATCGAAATATTTTCTCATCTCCACTGGATTGGTAATATTAACCCCACTGGCTTTCTTGTTCTTCAAAATTGCCTCTTGTAACATTAAAAAACAGATAACTGGACAATGTATGACTGGCAAAGAACATCATCGAACGCAGTAATTCCATTGTGAAGTTGGCTGTGATATCAGATGAAAACACATATTCCCCAAATTAACAAAAAATGCTCTCATTTTCGAAGACTTGTTCAACGGAAAATCTTCGCTGACAGCTTTCCAACGGGTTTCGCGGAAATGGCAATGCGTTTGTTGTTAAGGCCTGCTGAGTGCTTCATTCTGTTCGCTTCCTCCATTGTCCAACCCTTCAATTCCCTTTCCTTTTCCACAAAACAAACCTTCGACCAAAAAACCATATAAAGCAAGTCATGCTCAAATGATATGCCAAGTACACATCATTTCCCTGAAATGACAAGGCGGTTCAATTCAATCTTTCTGATATTCTCCTCGTTTTTTCTGCATCTTGCTTGAGTTATTTTTCATCAAAATATCACAGTCGATGTTGCACCATATGATTTGCAACATATAACTTGGTTCATATTTCATGCTGGTTTTCTCACAAAATCAATTTTCTCAAACAATCGATGCAAACAGCCACTCGCTCCTCCATCCGTTAACAAAATCCCTGTTCTTCTGCAGTGCCATATCTCGCATGGGTGCATCTGTGATCATGCACATAAGCAGCTCAAACATGCTCTGGCTGCTGCAATTTATCAATCAAAAATCTTCACTGATAAAATTAAAGGTTGCTTTCCCTTATTTATTTATTCAAAAAGGAGATTATTTTGTTTCATTGATTTTCTTGCTTTGAAGCAAAAATCATTGATGCCAAAAGAGGTTTGGAATCCTTTTTTATTAGATATTTGACTTGGTGTTTTTAATTCTTTTGATTCAATTGCTCCACAAATATTTCGAAAATGAATTTATTTGTTGTTTTGAAAACATTTTGCGATTTCACAGTCACCTTCAAAAAAGCAAATATTTTTTGGTTTGCAAAGTGTTATAAGAAATGAATGGTTAAATTAATAAATGCTTCATTTTTCTCTTTTGATTTTTCACTTTTTTTTAGAGAAACTTTCACAGCTGGAACAATTCACTGAAGCAGAGCAGAAACAGAAAATTTTCGAAATGAAAGAATTTATTGATGAAATGGAGGAAGAAGAATTTGAAAATGTTTTCAGCAAAGAACTGTTCGACAAAATAAACGAAATGATTAAAGAAGGGAAAATGAAAATTGAAAATGCTTTTCATTTACTGAAACACCTTGGATATTTCAAAGTGCTGAAAAGAATTTTTTTAATGGATTTGGGAAATCTTTGTTATGCAAAAGATTTGAGAAAATGATTATAAATGAAAATGAAAAGATAGAAGATAAGGATGAAAGGTTGCTGGTTGATCTTTGTGAATGCTGTTTTTTGCTTGACAACGAATCGTCTTTGGAATTTCTTTCAATTTGCGTGCCTTGTCTCCTGAAAGCTGCATTGAAGAAAGAGGAAAGCGAGAAGGCTCAGAAGGAAGTGGAAATAGCATTGTTGGCTTTAAGTAATTTTAACGAATTTGTTGTTTGAACATTTCAATTTCCGTTTTTGATATAAAAATATTATTTGTTTTGTTTTGTTTTTATTAGCTATTGGATAAAGAACTGTATCTAAATGAGGTAACAGAAATCATCAAATATCATCAAGAGCATCACAACCTTACTCATCTTGCCTATCAGTCTGCTTGGGGTTTTTTGATTAACAGATTGAACACTGACGAAAGCTTAGATGGAGAGATGTTGAATGAACTGCATTTTGAAAGAAAGTCAGCAAGAGAATTGGAAAAGTTGACAAAGTGCGTGAATTGGAAGAGAAAGAAAGAAGAGGAAAGAAGAGGAAAAGATACGAAAGAAGAGCTTATTATATTGAGATGGATTGAAACTCTTGAGATTTATTTTCTCGATTTCACAATGTGGAAAGAAGGATATGTTGGACTTATCAACAGCCTTGTTCAGTTATTTCGAGCAGCAAAGGATAATCACAGGGAAATTAGCTACTGGTGCATTTTTTCCTTGAGAAATGCAGCAGAAAATGGAGAAATAAAAATTGAAGACTTGCTGAATGGCGGAGCTATTGATGCCGTTTTGGAGGGGATGCAGCAACCAATGTTGAATGAATATGTTCTATTTGATTGCTTGAAATTTTTCATGAATATTTCAGAAAGATTGAAAGAAAAGGAAGATGATGAAATGAACAAAAGAAAAAGAAAAGAATTGAAAAGAAAGATGTCTGAAAAGATGGAAGAAGAAGGATGCGAAGATATAATCACAAGCTTTCATGAACTAATAGACTTTCTCAACAAAATTTTCCATGATGATTTACCGCGGATATTTCAGATTATTTTGTGAATGTTAAGCCAAATTCTTTTCATTTGGCTTTGTTTCTCAAATTTTCTATTTTTCAATTTTTTTCATCATTTCACATATGCCAGAGATAATTCAAAATGAAATGAAATTAAATAAAAATCATTTATAAATTGTTTTTCCCACTTCTTTTTCAAAATGAAATGAAGAAACAAAAAAAAACAAAAAAGATTTGATATTTAGACAATGTCTTTCTTTTCTTCTTCAAAAGCCTTCCCAAAAAGAAAGAAGCGATAAGAATAATTTTGTAAATTAAGCAATTCTGAATTAATTCATCGATAATAACGAATTTTCTTTCACTTTTTTGTTCTTTTGTTCATCTGAACGTATTTTTGCTGCATTTTCCACCGACCTCTTCAAATCCAAGCAAGTTGAATGAAAAAGCGAAGGAATTCGCAAATATGAAGATACGTTCTCATCAACAAGCCGAACGCAAATCAATATAGGGTGATTTATAAACCCGAACATTTTCATAAACCCGGTTATTTTTTTTTGTTCGTTGAAACAGAATGAATACAACATAAAAATATAAAAAGCAAACTTTTATATGTTTATTTTGCTATTTTATGACAGTACAAGAATTTTTATGTTTCAATTTAAGATTTTGATGAAGATCAAAGGAATTTTTAATTTATTTTTGATCAATTGTTTTGTCCGTTTCGGACTATCTTTCTTTTTCTGTCAATTTTTATGTATAATGTCATAAAACATACATATTGACCTTTAATAATTCCTAATGTTCTATGTTTTTATCTATTTTTTCTATTGTTTTTCACATTTCATCATTTTTGACAAAAAGTGTGAAAATATGAAAATTATGAGCTGTAAGATATTTTTTACTTATTAAAAATGATGTGCATGAAAAGAAAAAGGTTTGCATAAAGCATATACCGGGTTAAAAATTTGTGAAATGTTGTTGTTTTCATTACACACATCAAATATTGAAAATGATAAAAATACTAATTTTGTTTTCAATTTTATTTAAAATGACTAATAATTAAGAATACAAATGCATTATTATCTTATTTACATGACATAGTAATGAATAATTCTCTAAATAAAAAATAAGCTCGTAAATTTTCATTTTTTCATATTTTTTGTCAAAAACGATGAAATGTGAAAAACAATCGAAAAAATTGGAAAAAACAAAAAATATTTGAAACAATAAAACTTCGTTATGTATGTTTTGTGGCATTATACGTAAAAATTGACAGAAAAAGAGAGTTGGTTAAAAATGAGCAAAACAATTGATCAAAAATAAATTAAAAATTCCTTTGATCTTCATCAAAATCTTAAATTGAAACATAAAAATTCTTGTACTGTCATAAAATAGCAAAATAAACATATAAAAGTTTGCTTTTTATATTTTTATGTTGTATTCATTCTGTTTCAACGAACAAAAAAAAATAACCGGGTTTATGAAAATGTTCGGGTTTATAAATCACCCTAGACTTTATTTTCTATTTTTCTGTTTTGATTTGACAGGGTTTCTTTGGGGGTTTTTCTTTCTGTATGAATGAGTTTTTCTGAAATGACAAGAAGATGATAATGAAAAACAGGAAGAGGAAGAATTTGAAAAAGAATCACAAAGAATAGGAAGAGGAAAAGGATGAGGATGAGGAAGAGAAGGAGAAAGAGGAGGAGGAAGAAGGTGAAGAGGGTGATGATTTGATAATTGAAGCAAACGAAATGTAGTTTTTGAAGAAGAAAGAAATATTCATCTTTCTGTGCTTGAAGGACATCGCTCTTTGGCTTGTGTGATTGAAAGGCATCAAATGTCAACCAGGTTGCTGAATGTGAGGATGATCACTGATGAAAATGAAGAGAATTAGTTGGCTGTGCTTCAACGACTAAGAGGAAGATGGATGAAAAGGTTGGCATTCATTCATCGATGTTTAATGAACAAAATTCAATGGGTCATGCACTGACATAGAAGCTGAGCGAAACAACAGCTTTGTTGAAAAACTAACGAAGAAAACGAAAACCATAAAATTCTCTCTCATTGGCTGTGGGACCGAAGAAAGCAAACCTCGAAAAATAATCATCTTGCTTGCTCAAAATGGATGTCCCTTCGAAGAATGAAATCCAGATGCAATTGGGCAGAATGTTGTTCGATTGTCAAAAAGCACTCGATAATTGGATGTCTGTTTGATGGTATTTCTCCTTTCTTTTGAAACAAAAGAGGAATCAGAAATAGAATTTCGCAGCTTTCCATGTCTTCCTTTTGCAGTCCAAGAAACAGGAAAACCTTATAAATAAAACTGATATTTTGGTTCTCTCCTTTTTTCCATTGAATTCTTGCTTGTTTTTGTGATTAATATCCTTCCCTCGGTATTGTCAGCCACTTTCCTTGTCCAAAAATCTTCTCCATTGCCTTATGTTACTAAATTCTATATAATTTTGTGCAGATTTTGTCCTTCACAGAATTCCTTTTTGTTATCTTCATTCAACAAAATAACAGTCGAATTTGTTCTCACCTCTTGTTCCAAATAAAAATCATGTATCTTCCGTAACTTCATTTATTTCCCAATTGCTATATAATAATCTGCTCCGTTCTCATCGTATTGCTCCACAAAGCGGAGATTGGCCATTTCAACAATAACTCATATTCCTGAGAATTGGAAAGGATACAGACGGAAATATCTTCACAACATGTAGAACAAAAAAAAATGCGTACATTACGTCTTTTTTGTTATTGATGAAATTATTGTATTCCCCTTGACCATCCAATTTCATAAATTATTTATCGAAGTTTCATCATTGGCATTGTTTTTCCAGCGATACATGTGAACTTAGAAATTAACGTTATTTAATCTGCAGTAAATGCTCACTCATGGAATTCTCATTTTTCTAATTTATTCTTCAGTTCAAAGAAATAATTTTGATCATTGAATACATTATAACAAAATTGTATATTTTTATCACTCACTTTCTTTGCAGTTGATTGTCGAAAATGCAAATGAAAAGAAGAATGGTGCGAACACTTATATTTATAAGAGCTATTTCGAGTTTTAATTTTACTTATTTTTAACAATCTTGTTGTGGTTTTGTTTGTCATTTGAATGTCAAATGGTTTGTTTTCTGAATGCAATCCGATAGCTAAAGATACAGGAGACGAACAACACAAAAAAGTTCATGGGCTCGCTTTTATTACACTTAAATTCATGATGATCATATTTCTTTCTTTCTTTCTTTCTTTTTTCATTTAAGAATTGTTTTCAGAACTTGAACATAGCAATGAGGAAGAACAAACAAAAAAATCGAAAAAACGAACGAATTGATTGATGAAATGAGTAAAAACACATTCGAAATGTTTTTCTCTAAAAAAATGTTTGGAAAAATGCACAACATGATTGAAGAAAAGATAATGTCTTTGAAAAATCAACTTTTTCTTTTGAAACACATGGGATATCGCAGTGCTGTGAAAAATGAACATGTTGTTTATTTTTTCCGATCTTTGTTGGGCAAAAGATTTAAGAAGATGATTATCAAAGAACGGAAAAAAAATAAAAAGGTCGAAAAACTGCTGGCTGATGTTTGCGAATGCTATCTAATGCTATACGGCTCATGACTTCTTCGAAATTGCTTTCAATTAGCGTGCCTTGCCTTTTGAAAGTTGCGTTAAGGAAAGAAGAAAACAAGGAGACTCAGAAAGAAGTGGAAATGGCTTTGTTGGCTTTGAGTTGCATTAGAAAATATTATGTGTGAACATATCTATTTCGTTTTTGAAGTTATTATATTTCCTTTTTCTAATTTTTATTAGAAAGTGCCAGAAGAACTGTATTTGAATGAAATCAAAGAGATAATACATCATCATAAAGTGCGCAACAATCTCACTTGCATTGCGTATCAATCAGCTTGGGACTTTTATACAGACAGGATGCTCTTAGAAGAAAAATTGGAAGAAGTTGGCGTGTATATTACCTCTCTTGCGAAATGCAGTTCAAAGGAACTAGAAGAGCTTTCAAAGCGTATTGATTGGAAGAGAAAAAGAAGAAGAAAGAGAAAAAGAAACTGAAGTTGTGCTTATTTTAAATAGATGGCTCAAAACATTGGAGGAATATTTTTGTTCGTTCAAATTGCGGAACGAAGAATTTGTCGGACTTTTTAATTGCATTGTTCAGATGTTTCGAGCGGCAAAGGATAAACACGGATATATTCACGTGAAATGCATTAATTTACTTAAACTGATATGGATCAGATCAGATACAGAAATTGAAGACATTTTAAAAAGTAGAGCTTTTATCCTCATTTTGGTAGAGATACAACGACCAACATTGGAAAACAAGATGATATTTGAAAGCTTATACTTTTTTGAAACGATTTCATTGAGATTGAAAGGAAAAATTGAAAATGAAATGGAAATTAAAGAGAATGATGGAATTGAAGAACAATATGACAGAATAGAAGAAGAAAAGATTTATGAAATGGAAGAAGAAGATGAAGATAAAATGGAAGAAGAAGAGATTTATGGAAATAAAAATGAAGATGATAATGAAATAGAAGAAGTGGAGAAGGATATCAAAATGGAAGAAGAGAAAAGAAAAGAATTGAAAAGAAAAATATTTGAAAAGTTGGAGGAAGAAGGAAATGAAGATATCATTGTAAGTTTTCATAAAAGAATTCATTATCTAAGATGGAAATTTGAAATTTTAATATCAACTAGGATAGTCGATTATTTTGTGAATGTTTAAGAAAATGAAATTCTTTGTGCGCTGAAACTCAGACATTCAATTTTTCGATTTTTTTTTTTTTCACTTTTTGCTTTATCGAAAATTGTTATTTGCATTTTTTTCAATTGATATTGTTTATTGGATTTTCAGTTCAATTATCAGCCGATGATGTTAATGTTTAATATAATAAATTTAATTTCGTTTTATATCTCAAATTTTCATTTTTTATTGTTATTGTTTATTTTATTTATTTATTTATTTATTTATTTATTTTCAACTTTTTTTTAATGCTCTCTTGGATATGCTTTATCAAATTTTCCATATGATATTCACATATTCAGTTTCAAAAAAAGAAAGTGCAAACAGAATAGTTCTAAACATAATCACTGGATCTATGCTTGTCTAGCTCGCACTCACTTTAAGAAGTTCTCTTCCTATTTATACATGTATATTCATGTTCTTTAAATACTAAACAAAAAATGTACAGGGGATTTTTTCATCGTGATGATTTTAATTATCTGAACCATTTTTTTTTATTGGAGTTTCTCACTAAATAAAAACAAAAAATAGAAAATGCATATTGCATAAGGTTTGAATAATTATTTAATGTTCATACAAAAATTTTTTCTTGTCAATTTTTGTAATTGATGAAGGTCTTGGGAATTTTTAATTTATTTTTGATCATTTGTTTTGTCCATTTTGGACTATCTTTCTTTCTTTGTATATTTTTAACTATAAGGTTATGAAACACACACAATGAAGTTTTATAATTGCAAATGTTATTTGTTTTTAACTATTTTTTCGATTGTTTTTCGCATTTCATTGTTTTTATCAAAAATTTTGAAAAACTGAAAATTCTTAGCGATTCAATGTTTATTATAGTTGGGTGCATAAACCCGCACTTGTGCAAAAACCCGCACACTTGACATTTTCTTTCGAAATACTCTTCCACATTCATATATGTGAAAGCTTTTTGCATTTTGATACCACCGGTAACTGATATATGAACAATATTAAGTATTTCGAATGAAAAATCAAAAACAAAAATATTTGATCTTTTTTGATCTTTAGATCAAATATTTTTGTTTTTGATTTTTCATTCGAAATACTTAATATTGTTCATATATCAGTTACCGGTGGTATCAAAATGCAAAAAGCTTTCACATATATGAATGTGGAAGAGTATTTCGAAAGAAAATGTCAAGTGTGCGGGTTTTTGCACAAGTGCGGGTTTATGCACACACCATTAGATATTTATCGTGATTCGTTTGAAAAGTGAACAACTCACAAAAAGTGTTCACATTGTTTTTATTTGTGAAATGTTGTTGCAGAAGTTATATCAATCAATTTTTGATAATAACATATGGGTGATTTTTTTTTGATATCATAAAAATTTACGAAGTTTGATCAAAATATTTTTTCATTAAGGGTTTGGTTAATAAGATAATATTTCCAAAAAATTTGCGAAAATATGCAATAATATATAATTATAATAATTAATTTGTTGATTTTAATTTGTTTCAAATTGTTTTTATAACAAATTTTGAAAAAAACTAAAAAAATTATTCAAATAATTTTAAAAATATGATTAACAGAAAAAATCAAAAGTTCACTGGTTTGTAAAACATGATAATAATTACAACAATACGTAATATATCAATTTCTTATTAAAAATTAGTTTTATGATGTTATTACAAAGAAAATTTCAAATTGATATTGAAGATCTTAAAACATTTGTTGAAAATGAACAATTTTCAAAAATTTTCATCGAAAAAGATTATAGTTAAACAAGATATTTATCAGATATACAACAGTTTGCTGTTTATTTTTGTATAGAAACAAAAAATTCTTTAAATTAGCTATTCTTATAAATTGATCAAACAAAGAAATAGAAAAATAACAAAGAAAATAATAAAAATTGAATAGAAATTTGCAAATTTTTGCATTTGATTCTTAATAAACTTCTATCGCAAGAACATCTTCATTTTATCCTCCTCCCTTCGTTTCTCTTCTGATTCTCTATATTTCTTCCTCGTCTCTTATCCTTCATCCAGATATCCTTACCAGATGCTCCTCTCCTTTTGTCGCGCTGCTCTTATTCCATGTTGACTCCACAAACACTTTTTTCATAAACGATTGTGGAAGCGGAAGAAGTGTGTGTGTCTCTGAACCACTGAACCCTCGCCTCTTCATCCTTATCGTGTCCGTTTCTGCATCCACTTCAGCTTGACTTGAATTCCTCTCAGTCTCCTCATCTTGGCTCCCTAGCAATTCCCTCGTGGCTATCTGCCTATCTGCTGTGGATGGCTCCGCTTCTCTGGCTGGCTTGTCTGCTTCAGATCAAAGAACAATAATCGTTTTTCACTCCTCCAATAATGCCAACATTGTGCGCTCATCCAACTGAGCAGCTCTTGTGTTAATTTGGAAGTGATGTGCCTTTGACTGCGCTTCTGAGGCGTACGTGTTCACCAGTTATGTGAGCGAAGAGTCTTCCGAGGGCAGAGTTGCAATAGTGTTCCTCAACTGCGAGAAGTTGTGGCTGCACGTGTCCGAATGCATCCTCAACTTCTGCTTCGTCTTGAATCATGTATTCAGGCAAAAGGAACTCTTTCTCCGATGCTCCTCCATCTCCGCCCAAATCAACTAGTCCCTCTTTTCCTTCGGCTTCACTCAGCATTCTTTCGCTTGAAACACGTCAATCTGCGAGTTTGACTTCTCCCACACAGACCCCAACCCCGATCTCGACTTCAACAAAGTCACCTTCATCACATTCTGCCGCGCCCACCAGATATTTGTCAATCAAGGCACCAGCTCCTCTGCGCACCATTGCGGCTCCTCGCTTGCCCCCTGGGCCCCACCTCCGCAGATGTCCTCCGTATCAAAAGTTTATTTTGTATTTCCAACATTCGAATCATATCTGTCTCTTAAAGTCTTGTTCCTGCTCATTTCGCCTTCGCCAACTCGCTGATGTCATATCTCACAAGCTGCATCATCATTTGCTATCACATCTTTTCCCATTATTCATTCTCCTTCACTCACTCTTCCCTCTTCTCCTTCCTCGTCGTATCTCTTGCTGTATCCTCCTCTCTCCTTTCTCCTTCCGACAAGCATCTTCACCTCAACCACATACTTCTTTGTGCTTGAAGAGGATATCTCAGCCTCTTCCAATCCGATCTTCGTGCTCTTACCAATTCCTGCGTCTTTCTCCCCAACGTCAACATCTCTACACAAAATACTGCTTCAATCGAATTCGCTTTTGATGGTGAATCCAATAGTTAAGCACAGCATATTATCTCAACGTATATCGCAATTGAAAGCGGTATAATTGTTCTTTTTTATCTTTTTGGAATCAAAATATCAGAAAGACCCTTCAGCTTGATGCACTCCGTCTAAACTACCATCTTTATTGGAAACCTTTGCAGTAACATATACGACTGAAACAGCAACATGGATCCAGTCTATCTCAAACTGCACCAATTTCCAAAACGGAACTTCTTCATCCTTTGGGGCGCAGTTGCGCTTATCCATTGATCTTTAGCTGTACTCGAGACATGCCCAATAAATGGATTCGCTCTGCAGCTGCCACAAGGATCCATTGATCACTGCATCTGATTCATAAGAAAGTGTATGTAAATGAAGAGCCTTTCTGATTCATTACAAAAGAAGAACAGCCGAACATAGTCTCCGCAGAAACACGTGCTTGTATCAACTGCTGTAAGTTCGCTAATAGCCCCGTCTTCCCTAATAATTAATCCGCTTGCTAAAACTTCACCTCCTTCTAGCTGTTCTCTCATTATCACCTTTCACTGGAGAGGTGATGGTGTGTTCTCCTGCACCTCCTTGTGGCTTCTCAACCGCGAACGTTCCCTCAACGGTATCATATCTCAGCGCACTTCCACATTCTTCGTATATGTGCTCCATAACGCTCATGAAAAAGAAGCAACATATAGAATGATTCAGATATTCAACGTATTCCTTTTTTCCACATTTTTTCCTGTTCTGGTTCATCATCTTCTTCTCCTCCAACTTCTCCCCATTTCCATTTAACTTCCTCATTTTTTGAAATCTCAGCAATTTTCACTTACCAATTTCCATTCATCATATCCTGTCTAAACGAATTCTCCTATCTCTTTATCTTTATTCTCTTCATTGACTTTTCAATCTTCTTCTCATTTTCAACTGTTTTTTTTTCCCTCAGAAATACACTTCTTCTTTCTTTCTGTAATCATCCCATATAACGATGAGGGAAAAAAAGAAGAAATCCAATCAAATGAAGTGGAAAAAGTGGTGTTATATGAAGTTTATGCACACAAAGAAGAAGAAGAAGAGGAAGAGGAAGAGGAAGAAGAAGACGTCGAAGACTGCGAAGAAGATTGGCGGCAGTTAAAGGAGGTTTTGTAATGAAAGTGATCGAAGTTGCATTTGAGCATGTTTCATCTACTGCTTCTTTCTCCCCATCCGAAAAAGAGGTAGCAAAAGAGCAAGATATTTGGACATAGCAACATTCAGTTGCCTCACGATCAACTGGCCGTGATGACGATTAGAAGGAAGATGATATAAAAGAAGATACAAATTCTTGCTGCTCCGTTCTTTCAGCAGCCGCTTCCTTCAAATTGTTCAGATTCGGACGAATAAATTTGGTCATCCAATGGTCCTTCTCAAGATTCTGAGGTTTTCGTGTTTACGTATCCTTCTCAGCATCTTCTTCCTTCTCTTTCACTCTCACTCTCTTCTTCTTCATTTCCTTTTCTGACTTTTTCAAGTTCTTTGTTAATTTCTTTTCTAAATTCCTTTTATAACCTCCTTTCATCTGCATTGATGGCAATTCACCTCAATCTCCCTCATTTCCTCGACCTCCTTCATCTTCCAAATCATCATTTCACCTCTTCATTATCTCCTCTTTCTGTCCCTTTCGATCTGAGCACTCAACAAAATGAATCAGAATTCTTGTGATTATTAAAAAAAAAGGTTCATCTTTCCCTTTTGCCTCTGGCTCAACAGAACTCTTCATCTGAAAGCCAGCCCTTCTTCTGTGTGGATGAAGACATGCAGAATAAGTACAAAGCAAACCAAGTGGAAAAGCAGAGAAAAGAGAAGATGAAGAAGAATGGGTAGGTTGCTGTTTATTCTGTGCCTGTGAATGAATACGGAGTTGCAGGTGAGAATAGCAGAAGATGTAAAATGAGTTTCTGGAAGCTGAGCAAAGTTGTCATTCCTGCCAAGCACCATCTGAAAGTTGCTGAATTCTTCTGATTGAGTCGCCGAATCAAGTTTATTGTTATCACTCAAGTTGCCAAGCTGACTCATCCCATTCGTTTCTCTATCGCATTTTTCTTTTGAAATAAAATTATCAAAAGAAGAAGTTATTCCTTTTTCATCCTTCATCTTCTCCTTTTTCTCATCCTCTTCTTCTGCATCTCCCACTTCAAAGCGTGTTCTGTTCCGCCATGTTGCTTTCTCCTACTCCTGCTCCACGTCTGCCTGCTCATAATTATTCTCCACAAATTCACATCTCACCAGCTCTTTTAACCAGCGCACAAAACGTGTTAAGTTTTACCGCTCAACCAGATGCAGCGTCCGCACACTCATCACATATGCAAGTCGGTTGATCGGACGAAGACGATGGTCTTCAAAACGAGGAGGAGAAGAAAGAGAACGAGGAGGAGGAGAAGAAGAAGTTTGATTTTGAGATTTGTGTAAATGTTTTTTGGAATTTTGAGATGATTCAAATTCTTTGTTCTCTTCTTCTTCAACGTTTTCGTTTTATGAAGACCCTTCAGAATCATCTTCCATCAATTGTTGATGTATTCTCCTTATCGAAGAAACAGCTCTTCCAAAAATGTTTATGTTGCGATAGAATCGTTTGGAATGACTGCTGAATGAAGAGAGAAGATGCGCCCAGTCATCTGTGGTGAAATATGTGTGTGGAGAACAAGATGTGGAGATTATTTGGCTGGAAGAAGAAGAAGAAGAAGAGGAAGAAGATTTTTCGCATTTATTTGTGTTAGATTTATCGAAACTTGCAAGTGATGATGATGTTGACGTACATCTTTTGTTGTATATTTTGTGATAAAAATGCATTCTCTGTTCTTTTTGCATTTTTATCCGTTGTTTACCCTTCGAATTTCGAAAAGTCAGTCCTTTTTCAGTTTTTACTTTGTTTTCCTTTTTTTCTCTCCTTCCTTCTCCTTCTCTTCATCCTTCTTTTTCTCTCCTTTTCACTCCTTCTCCTTTTCCTTCCTCTTCTTCCTCCTCTCCATACGGCCCATATCGAATCGACGGTGCACACACTACAAAGTTGCCTATTGTAAACTAACTTGGCTGCATCATCAGCGAATGTCGCACTTGATTCGCTTTGAAGACGCAGGTTGAGCCAAAATCCATTCGAACATCTCGTTCTGCTGATTGCCTAGCATGTTATGGATAATCTGAGTCATCTGTAAAGTCGTTTGCTTCGTTGTTTTCTTTGTCTTTTTCATCTTCACTCGCTTCGTAGAAGGAGTCAGAATAAGCAGATCGATGGAGAGAATTGCTGTGTAAAGAAAAAGAAGATGATGATGATGATGTATTCCGATGATTTCTTGGGTCTGTATCCCGCATTCGTGACGAATTCCGTTTGTGTTCTTTTTGCTTCGCCTTCTTTTCTGTATTTTGTTCCCAAACATCGCATCAGGACTGTCTTCAATTGCTTCTTTGATCACCTGCTCTCTGAAGAAGTTCGATTCGCTCCAGTCAAATTCTTCTTTTTGCAGCTTGCTTAATTCATCCTTCATCTTTTTGTATCTTCTGTTTTGCCATTTCTTCGTATCTTTGCTTTTTGTGTTCTGAATCACTCATTACTCCTTCTTCCTCTTAATATTTATCTCATCTTCCTCTATCTTCCTCCTCTCCCTCTCCATTTCCATCTCCCTCTTTTCTTCTCTTTCTCTTTCTCGCTCTTCTCATCTATTTCCCTGCCATTTCTCCTCACTGCTGCTTGTTCTGAAAGATGCCGTGCTTTCCCACTGCCACGTTGTCCTCAAACACGCCAACAACCACTCCGCTCACGAAACATTCGGAGGAAAAACGAGAAGTCGAATCAAAGCTCATCTCCGGTTCCGTCTTCATCACGCTCATCGCTTCTGACCGAGAGTCGGTGGTGGATTTGGAAGAAGAAGAAGAGGGCGAGGAAGAGGACGAGGAAGATAAAAAAGAAGGAGAAGGCATGTGATGTGGTTTTGCCTCGTTTGTTGAAAAAGCAGAAGTGAATTTTTGAGGTTACTGAAGATCGAGAATTTTGAAGAGAAACGTATCAATCAACAGCGGAGAAGTTCACCAGAAATTACCTTTTCTTGATAACATCTTCTTTATTAATATATCTTTTTCTGCCAAATAAGATCCTCCAAATCCATCAAATATTCAGCTCTATCATCCCCCCTCGCCAACAAAAAATTGGAAAGCTATGTAAATCCCTTTTTCATTCCGTCTCTTCCTTTTTCGCTTCCCTTCTTTCACAAAAAATCATCTTTCCTCAAAAATAATTCTTCGCCAAAGCCCAATGCCAGGGATCTTCGAAATATCTCGCATTTCATCTATCTGTATTTTTCTTCCCCACTTTTCTTTTTCTTCTTCAAAGCCATCTAATCCCTCACTCTTTCAGCAACCTGAATGAAAAAATTATAATCACTTCAAAACAACAACAACAACAACAACAACAAACCTTCTAATCATTTTTATAGGCAATTTTCTATATTTTATTCCATTGACAAAGCTCATTTCCCTCCAATAAAAATTCATTATTCCTTCCATTTTCAAATATTTCTTCATCTGATTCGCTAATCGTCCTTTCCAGAAGTCATTTTTCTATTAAATGCATCGATTTCTGGTTCTTCTGAAAAATGTGAAACTTATGTATTTTCTTCAATTTCATCTTTCTCATTGAAAAATATCCTTGTTTCTCGTCTGAAAATATCATCTCCAATTCCCTTCCCAATCCCTTCATCTTGGGCACTTTTCGTATGAATTCGCTCTCCCAACTTTATGGTCACCCTGCATAATGAGATATCCCGCTTTTATTCATTTTCAATCTTTTCCGCCTGTTGCCCTGAAAGAAACACAAAAAATGTTAATAAGCAGATATTCATATAAAGAAAAATTAATAAAGACCAAACTGCCCTCGACTGTTTTTTGCCAAACAGCTTCATTTCCACAACCATCATACAAATATTTTCACTTAAAACAAAGAAAGAACACATATTGATTGTCTAGAAGAAAGATTTGTTTAAAAAACATGTGTTTTTATCATAAATAAACAAAAAACAAACCTCGATGCAACGTCAATGTGGAGAAAAATTGTTGAAAGAACATTTTGAAATAAAGTTATGGAATTTTTTCTCTTTGAAAAGAGTTCAAAACACATTTTTTTAAATCATTTTTAATGAATATTGTTGTTTTAATAATTATGAAGCGTATGAACACTAATAGAATATAAGCATTTTCTCGTTCTTGAAAGAACAAAAAAGCGAAAAATTTTCATAGATTTTTGATCTGAAAATTTGAGATACATTTTTCGAAAAAGAGGTCACACCTTGGTACCCCTTTTTTTGATATGTTTCACACACCTTCATAACAACAAATCGATTCGTGCAAAAAAAATGCCACCCAAGGTGTGACCCTCGTGGGATACCTTAAATATATTTTTTCCTTATGATCATATCCATAATCATTTTATTTGAACATTAAATTGGGGCAAAATTTTTGCAATTATGAAAAATACTGAGATTCGTTCCAAACTTTTTCTACAATCATTTCATTATAAATCAACCGTAACAATGCAAATAATTTCAGAAAAATTCAAGAATTGAGATAAATATTTGTTAGAGAAGAATGGAACAAAATTCATAAAGCAAAAAATTTTGCCCCAATTGTCTGACTTAAGTGTTATGAGATGATTATTTATCCTTCGTTATTTGCACAAATTTTTAACATTCTGGCATCATTTTCAGAAATATTGTGTTGTTTTTCTGCTTATATTGAGAGAAATATTTTCAATTTTATTAATAAAAGTTTTGAAAATGAATAATTTTTTTTCACTTTTTTAAATCTTCAAAATTTTAAAAGAATAAATTATCTCGAGTGGTTTACCAAAAATTTATAAATTGAACAAAATGTGTTTCATCATTATCGTTCAAATAAAAAGAATTTTACATTTGATTTTGAACGATTAAAACTAAAAAACATATAATTTCTTCAAGGTTGCACTTGTGAAAAAAATATTTTTAATCATAATTTCAAATATTTTAATTACTCATCCAAACATATATTTGCAATTTTGTCAATTGAATTAAAATAAAAAAATCAAAAAGTTTTTCCAAACTTTCATCTCTCATTATATTTATTCTTGAAAAAACATATTTTTTGCTGAAATCAAACAACTCAATATTAATTAAAAATAGAAGAAAAGAAAATCTGTTTTATATTTAATTTGGTTAATTATTAGATTTTTTGAATTTATTTTTTTAAAATTTTGTGATTTTATTTATGAGCTTTTTGGATAACTATATATCTTTTAATAATATAAAATAGTGAGCAAGAAAAAAAAATTCAAAAAAATTTTGAAATAATAATTAAAAAAACAATGAATGACTATGGAATTTTTAGGATTTTTTCATATTGAAAATTCCATAATAAATAAAGAATTTCACAAAAATGTCTTTTTTGAAACCTCAATCAACTCTTAATTCTCGATGCAAAGTTATTTGGAACGAAATTAAACGAATTGGCGGAGATGATGTGGATTCGTTGCTTGCCTATTTGTTTTACACTTACAGGCAATCATCTTCAGTGATTAATGATTTACTGAAGTCTTTGAATGGTTTGGTTCTTAATATTTATGTATTGTGTTATAAATATAATTTTAACTCTCTGTTATTATTTATTTTTTGATTTGTTATATATTTATTCTTTTTTGAAATAGAATATCATATTAAGCTGCTGGAAGACCTGTCTGTGGTGTACAACAACGCTCCGTTGCACACTCAGACAACAATGCTGCAGGCGTTGTCTCGAAACACATCATTATCCGATTTACAAGACTATGGATATGATGTCACAGAAGGAAAATTTATATATGCGAAGCAAACGCTCAAAAAGAACCAAGGATTTATCATTCCTCCACAAAAACCTCACCTTCCGTCTTGCAAAAGTGGTTTGCATTTGTTTATTTATTTTTTGAATAATTTTCACTGTAAATTTAGGCTTAAATGAACAGGATTGGGAAAAGGGCAACAACTGGATGTTAGCCCATTCAACTGAAGCTTCAACTTCGCTTCAGTCAGCAAAGAAAAAGCTGCGAGCAGAGCAGGATTATGCGAGATTTATTGACGAAGCAGCGTGGGAAGATGAAATTATTACTGAAAATTCTTCTTCAAATAAAAAACAATCTTCTACTTCTTCATCATAAAAAAAAAACAAAAAATCTAATCCCATTTCAGAAAAAAATTCTTCTTCAACAAATTCTTCATCTTCTCAAGATGTTGATGCCCCAATCAGCACTCCAATTATGAGAGAAAGGAGTTCAACAAAAAGAAAAACAAATAATTCACAGCATAAACGTCATTCGTCTCCTTCACCAATTCCAATTCACAAACTTTTCAGACAAAAAACGACTACACCATCTTCTTCCTCATCTTCCTCATCTTCCTCATCTTCCAAAAAGCAACAAAATGAAACAACAAACACTTCTTCCTTCAGCAACAATGATGTATGGGTGAGTGATCAATTAGTTGAATATGCCACTTCACCAACTCTTATTCCTCCTCAAGCGTTCCAAAATCTTCTTTTGTCATTTTCAAAAGAAATCATCACTTCATCTTCTCAACATAATACACAAACAGATGATAGTGATTTATCGCTTCATGATAATTTTGCACAAACCATGTCAAACAGCAACGCAATGGATGTTCTTCCTGCAATTCAATCTCCTTCTTCATCGATGTTTTCAAACATTAACAAAGATTCCAGTTCTTCATCAAAAACAGTTAACGGCTTGCAAAATTTAGGAAATACTTGCTATATGGCCTCTCTTCTTCAATGCATGTCTTCTATCATTTCACAAAAGCCATCTTTTTTCAAAAAACAAACAGCTATGAAGAACACATCTTCGCGTGTTATTAGTGTTTGTCAACAATTGGCTAAAGATAGAATGGCAGTGCGTTCCTGGGTCCCACCATTGATCAACAAATGGGAAGACTTTTGTGGAAATGGTCGCAGACAGCAACAAAATGTGACTGAGGCGTTTAACAATCTTCACCAACTTCTTCGAAAAGATGAGTTGATAAATAAGGATACCTTCAATCCTGTTTTAATCACTCATCACAAATGTCAAAAATGTCAAAAAGTTTCTAATCATTTCAATGAATCTTGTAACAATGTTATCATAAATTCATCCTCTCCTCATAAAGGTCTATCTTCTCTCTTTTCTACTGAGATATTGTACGGAAAAAATGCTGTCTATTGCAACGATTGCAAAGAGAAATGCTGTGCTGCGAGATGGGAGGAAATGGCTGCATTTCCAGAGGTGCTAGCCCTCTGTCATGAATGCACTGATGCTGCTCGTTCTGCTCCTTCAAGAACACTTCTGATTGAAACAGATCGTGTTAATCAGCGCACTTTCTGCAAAGGGTTTTCAACAGAAAAAATTCAACATCTTCAAAAAGATAATCAGGAAACGATTATTTATCATCTTTCAGGACAAATTCTTTTCAAGCGTTTAGATCTACAAAATGGGCATTACATTGCAGTTGTGAAAAGGAAGGCAGTAAGAGAGGCATTGTGGAATATTTGCAACGATTCTGATATCTTTGAATTGGACAAAGAAAACTGGAATTCATCATGGAAAGATCTTTATGAACAAGGTTTCGTTCCTTCGCTGACATTCTATATCAAAGAAAAAACAAATCAAACACTATCAACTATTCAATTTGGTGGTTCTTCATCATCATCAGCGGCGGCGGCGGCAGTAGCATCAGCATCATCATCAGCATCATCGTTTATCACACCACCATATCAAACTACTCCCATTCCACAACTTTCTTCATCAATAACAACTAACAATATATTGGAAGCACTGAAAGAAAGAAGAAAGAAAACGGGCATCTTTTCTCCGAATGAAAAGAGATTAATCTTCAAGCCCAAGACAAAATTATGGAAAGAGTTTACAGATGAAACAAACATCAAAGTTTCTCTGTCACATTTTTACCAACTCACAACCAACTTCTCCAAAGCAAAAAGGCGCACAGATCTCTGTGGCATGTGCGAGAAACTCAACTATTTGGAAAACAAACTCAAATCTTCACAAAACAAAAATGGACTTTCTTCTGCCGAGTTTCATACACTTAAATTACTTCGTCAACATCGACTCGTTGCAGAAATGCAACGCAAACATTATCAATCTACTATCGAAAACCTGAAAGAGTGAGAAGCAGTCTTTGTCTTTGACTTCAAAGAGAAATGGAAACTCCCCATCAGAAAAAATCAACTTCAACAAGAATTCTTCAATTATCAACAGGTTTCTCAATTCACAATAATCTCTCTTCAAAAAATTAATAATCAACAAATAAAACGAAAATTCAACTTCTTCTCCGACTGCCTCTCAAATGATCACAGATTTGTTATTGAGTGTCTGGAATCTGTGATCAAAAGACACTTCTTCACAGACACTCACACTTTTAAGTTTTTCTGCGATTCTGGTCCACACAACCGAAATCGCTTCCTTCTTCACTTCATCCTCTCCAAACAATCGAAACTCCTTAAAAAGAAAAACACTCAACTCAATTTCTTCGCTGAGCATCATGGAAAAAATATTTGTGATAGTGAATTTGGTGCGTTAGTCAATACAATCGACAACAATCTTTCGACTGAACACATCACAACACTTCATGACTTGATCGACTTCTTCGACAACAATATGAACATATCGGCGTCTGCTTCTTCGACATCACAATCAAACATTTTCTCAACATCATCCTCAACAAGTTCTTCTCCATCGTCATCAACTGCTAATAAATCTGTTCACGAGAGGTACTTTGAAGAATATGTACCATCTCAGCAAATTTCATGGCCATCTCTGTCAGTCCCTCACATGAAGGACTACTTGTATTTTGAGCGCAAAGGATCATTTGTCTGTGCATCTGCTGTTGGATATCTTCCTCAACGCTCTCTGGTTGCCCTCGAATCTTCGATAATGAAAGAAAAAGTGCAACGAACAAGGAAGTCATTTCACTCTGATATCACATCATCTAACTCTTCTCTTCTTTCTCAATCTTCTCAAGATCTTCTTTCAAGGAGATTTGAGCTTCTTCTTGACTCTTCTTCTTTTTATGAATCTCAAAATTGTTTTAATGGTATCCCTAATTAAGAAACTAGTTGTTGTGTATGCTTAGCTGGCATTCTATCGGAAGGGTGCTGGACATGACTGTTCGTATTACATACTGCAGCCTCTGGGCTGCTTTATCCGGACCTGGATACGACGAACAGCCTCCCAGGTGCGCAATAGTTAGAATCCGATTGTTTTCTTGTGGTTTTTGTCCCTATATTGTCCCTGTAATAAAATTGGTTATTGTCCCTATAATTATTGTATTTATCGAGATTCATTAATAGAGAGAGTTGTGAGGGAATTCATTGATCTTTGAGTGAGGTTTTTGGAAGGGAGAGTTATTGAGAGTGTGAAGTGATGTTTTGTCACTGTGTCTGCCTTTTTTCTCTGTTGAATTTAATCTTTTTGAGTCAAAGTTAGAGAAATATCAGAAAGGGTGGAGTGGATGGAAAACAAAAGAAAAACAGTCAAGTTTGTTTTTGGACTTGAAGTGTTTGTATTCTTTTGTGTTTTGAATTGACTTAGATACCATGAATTTGTTGATATAGTAATGCTTTTTATTGAATCTTTTATTGTTCAGAACATTTGGTAATTTGATAATGATGAGTGAGAATTTCGTGAGAATGTATTTGAAAATGTATAAGTACAGTCAAATCCGGATATAATCACGTCGAATACAATCACATTCGTTTACAGTCACATTTTCCACGCACCGACATTTTTGTCCAATTTTTCATTCATTTTCCATCGCATATTATCACAGGGCTGTAAATATATAATCACATTTTCTATTATTATGGGTGCTTTTTTCATTGAAAAAACGATTTCTTGATCAAAAATCTCAATTTTTCGCATTTTAAAAATGTGCTCAAATAAGTCAAAATAATATGTATTAATGATAAAAATTAATTACGCAAGTGAAATAAGTGTATTTGTGTAGAATTTCCAAAAATAAAAAAATCAACCAAAATTTTATTATTTTAATAATTAATTTTTATTTTTTTCTGTGAAAAGCATCATCGTGTATAATCACAATCGGATATAGTCACAAAAAGATGTGCAAAAACCGATGTGATTATATCCGGTTTAGACTGTATGTGTTTGCTTGAATGAACAAGATGTTGATATTGTTTATTTTGTTTATCGTTTGATGCTTCTAAAAGTTTTTTGAAATTGATTTTATTTGTTTTGTTTTATTTTTCAAGTGTTTCAGTTTTTTTGTTTGTTTGTTGTTGTTGTTTCAAAGAACCAATTCTTTTATTTCGAATCATTTCCAACATTGTGCAAAGAGAACTGGTTTCATAACATAAAAAATTTTTATCAACAATAATACACAACAATAATGTTAAAATTTCAAAACAACTGAATTTATTATTGATTTATTAAAAAAAAAACAAGTATTAAATAATATGGGTGATTTTTTTTGATATCATAAAAAAAGATCAAAAAACGTAAAAATAAAATCTATAGTGGTATATATTGATCAAAAAGTTTTATTGATTTATTTCAAGTATTTAGCTTTTATTGCTGTCATATATTTTTGTAAAATTCATAAGAACAAAAAAACATACCTTTTTTTATGTTTTTAGTGAAAAAGAAAATTTTGATCATGTTTAATAAAAATAAACCAAAAACAAATACTGAAGCTTCTTAAAGGAAAATAGTCATATCATAATTGGAAAAAAAACTTATAAAGAAAATTTAAATTTATTGAATAATGTTGATGGATTTTAATGTACAAAATAAAATTTCTTCAAATAACATGCATTGAGTTTTGTTTTCATTGAGGTAAAACTTCATCACCAATTTCCTGCTACAGCTGAGCAGTTCAACGACTTATTATAACAACTAAAAGAATGGAGGCGAAACAATAATGGATGATCACAATAGAGTCAATCTCACTTTTCTCTCCTTTTTATTTTTATGAACAAATTTCAAACTTTCTTCTCCATCTGCTGCCCATCTTTCTTGCTTTTCTGCTCCACTTCATCGAAATCCCCCATTTGAAAATGTTGCCCTTGTTGTTTTCTTTTATATATATTGTTTTCCTAATAAAAGTTTCATTACATTGCTTCATCATTTCTCACACGAAAAAAGAACTTATTGAGCATTTTCTGCGAATTCGCTTCGTTCTTTTCTTTGTAATCTTCTCCTTTCAGCCAGCTCCCTCTTCTTCAACCACATATTCATCTCCAGTTTCAATTTTAACAACCCCAGCACATTTCACCTTCCCTCACAAACCCCTTCTCTTTCAACTCCTTTAACAGTTCCAACAGTTCCATGAGCAGCGTAAATTTGGCACACTGAAACCAGCAAACATCGGAAGGCGAACGCTTTCCTTGAAGTGAAGATCATCCGGTTCTGCGTGATTGAAGAGGTGACCGAAGGAAGAAGAAGAAGATGAGGAAGATGAAGAAACAATAGCAGCAGAAATATCATGAGATAATGCAATATATCAAGAAAAGAGGAGAATGTAGTTAACAGAAGGGTTCAAGCAAGCACTGGACGAGACCGAATCAATAGCCCATTCAGAAAATGACTCAGAAACAGAAGTAGAAGTTGAAGAAGAAGACGGATGAGAAGACGAATGATAATTGGCTGCGATTGTGGCTGAGGAGTTGGTGTGTGTGATAGAACAAGCAGATTCAGCTGTGCTCGCATCTGACAAAACATCCAATTCTTTGGAAGAGAATGAGTGATGTTTCTTGGAAGAAAAAGTTAAATTCTCTGATTTTTGGCAAATTTATTTTTCTTATTCTTTTTCTTCACATATTCCTCTTCCCCTTTCTTCTTCTTCTTCTTCTCATTCTTCTTCTTCTTCTCATTCTTCTTCTTCTTCTCATTCTTCTTTTTCTTCTCATTCTTCTTTTTCTTCTTTTTCTTCCTATTCGCATTCACATCTATCCTCTTCTCCTCCATCTTTCCCTGATTCTCATCCTTTCCCACCTCCTCCTCGTTTCGCACTCGACATGGCACATTCTCCCTTATCTTCGCGCATCCACCCTCCGCCTGCCTCATTCAACAAACAAACAGAACACACCTCAGCAAGTTCCTCACATTTTTCTCATTTGTCCTCTTCTCCTCCTCCTCCTCCTGCTTCGTCTTCTTTTCTTCTCTCCCTCCTCCTCCTTCTCATTCACTTCCTTCTTCTTCTCCCCTCAAACAGAACACTTCCTCTGCATCTGATCGTCATTCACCATTTCAGCCACGTTATTCCTCTTCCCATTCCAAAGGCTCTTCCAAAATTACTTCTGCCACTCGTTCACCGCCACCTCCTCCTCCTCCTTATTCAATGAAGACACATTCAACATCAAATACTTATTCATCATCATCTTCTTCCTCTTCCTCTTCCTCTTCTTCCTCCTCATTAATTTCTTCATATTCATCGTATTCTTCTTCATCATCCTCTTCTTCATCCAATTCATATTCTTCTTCTTCTTCTTCACGTTCATCATTCACAAAGTCATCATCTTCTTCTTCTCATTCTTCTTCTTCTTCTCATTCTTCTTTTTCTTCTTTTTCTTCTCTATCTTCTCTTTCTTCTCTTTCCTCTTTTTCTTTTTCTTCTTTCATTTCAATTAGTTTCTTCGTTTTCTGCTAAAAAAGAGAATGTCTGTTGAAATGAGCGTGTTTTCAATGAGGATTGATGAGAAAGTTGTTTGATTGTTGACGGCTGTGTGATCTGTGAATAATCAGCCTTTGAATATGAAGAAGAAGAATGAAGAGAAGAAGAATGAAGAGAAGAAGAATGAAGAGAAGAAGAATGAAGAGAAGAAGAGAGATAGAAAGAAGGAGAAGGAGAGGAAGAGTGAGAAGAAGAATGAGTTTGTGAAAGAGAACGGGGGAATGAATGGAAAGAAGGAGAAGGAGGAAAAGAAAAGGAAAAGAAGAGGAAGAAGACATGTTCGATAAAGAGGCAGAGCTTGGGCTAGTCATGTCGAAGGTCTTCTGTTTTAGCGAAGAGGATACCGCGGTGGGAGATGATGGAGTGAATGGCTTTTGTGGATTTCCCACAACAAAAGAAGTGACAAACAATTCAGTGTGAGGCAAGAGAGAAAAAGGAGGAGTTGCTAATGTTGAGGAGGCTGTGATGTTTTGAGTGTGCAGCTGGGTAGATGAGAGTGTGCTGCCGAATGAGCAGGATATCTGCTGCTGTTCACTTCTCAACACCTGCACCTTCCTTTCTGCTGCTGCCTGTGCAAGCCTTGTGTCGAAACCATCAATTTTGTACGCGCAAAACTCGCCTTTCTCCTTCTTCTTCGTCTTCGCCTTTGGCTCTTCCTGCTGCCTCCCTTTCCTCTCCTCTGCACTCAATTTGGCACTGTTCTCCGCTCTCTTTGCCTCTTTCATTTGATAGCGCACTCCTCGCTCTTAGCTCCTTGGCGGTGTCATAAAGTGAGTGGATTATTGCAATGTTCTGGCAGCCCCTTCCCCTTCCTACCACCATTTCTCTTCTCATTTCCGTTCACCTCATTCACTGGAGCTTGTGTACTGAAGAAGAACGAGCTCCTTTAGCAGAGTGATATGAACCGCTGTTGAATAGGAAAGCCGTTCAAAGGCATAACCTGAAATCCAACAGAAAACATCGAAAGTGATGATTATGAAGAGAATAAAGAAAAAGGAGGATGGGAAGAAAAAGAAGAAGAAGAAGAAGTTGCAATAATAGACCGAAGAAGATTTTGTGTGTTTTTGGCTATGCAGTTCATATCAGGTGTGCTTGTCGCTGAATAAATAGGTGAATAGTGAGAAGGCGAATTTTGTGTTCGTAAACCGAAAAATGAGGAAGATGATCGATTGAATGAAGGAGGATTATCAGAAGAAGACGAAGACGAAGACGAAGTTCAAGTGAAAAAATGTGAATATTTGTGGTGATAGAGAAATGCGCAACCACTCAAATAACATTTCTGAAATAAATGATGAGGACACTTTGCGTGATGTCGTTGATTGGCCAAAACATCTCGCTTGATATCTAAACTTCTGATTGGTCAGAAAAACTCAATCACAAAATCTATCGCAACAGATTTTTGTGAATCAATAATGTTTGTTTTCCACTAATCATTTGTCTTCTTTCTGTGACTTCCCCTCCTTTCACCTCAAAAATAGAAAATGAAGATATTTCTCAATTTCTTTTCCTTTTCATTCCCCTCTTCCATTCAGCTCACAAAATCATCAGAAAATATCAATCACCTCCTTTTCTACATCTTTCCCATTCTCTTCCATAAAACAATCTTCTCCTCTCAAAAAATATCCCTCTTCCAATCAAACATTTCACAATTTTCTTCTTTTCACCGAATATTGTCCTCTTTTCTTTCTTTTCAAAATCCATTTCTCAAATCAACATTAAGCCCTCTTTCATCATCCTCAGCCACTTCTCTATATATTTTCTATATTATCTTCTCCAAATCTCCACTTGCTCTTCCCCGTCCCTCTGTCTCCAAATTTTGTTTATTCAAATAATCTCTCTCGAAATATTAACAATCAAAAATATACTCAACTCCCATCCCCTGCCACAAAAAATATTCTTCCATCACTTGTATGCGCCATATCTCTCATGTGCAAGGTGTTAATGAGATAAACCTCAAATACTTCTTTTGGTGGCTGAGAATATTATTAAAGGAGATGATCATGCCAAAAACAGAAAAAACCCCTCTGCACATCAATCACAATGTGTATGGGTTGAGAAGACCCTTCAGCGAGATAAACGATGTATTTTGTGGAGATGCATTCCATGCTGTATTCAACAATTCTGAGACTGAAATGAAGAGATTGATTTATTTTGAATGATGATGGCTGTGGAAATGAAGCTGTTTGGCAAAATACAGTCGAGGGCAGTTTGGTCTTTATTAATTTTTCTTTATATGAATATCTGCTTATTAACATTTTTTGTGTTTCTTTCAGGGCAACAGGCGGAAAAGATTGAAAATGAATAAAAGCGGGATATCTCATTATGCAGGGTGACCATAAAGTTGGGAGAGCGAATTCATACGAAAAGTGCCCAAGATGAAGGGATTGGGAAGGGAATTGGAGATGATATTTTCAGACGAGAAACAAGGATATTTTTCAATGAGAAAGATGAAATTGAAGAAAATACATAAGTTTCACATTTTTCAGAAGAACCAGAAATCGATGCATTTAATAGAAAAATGACTTCTGGAAAGGACGATTAGCGAATCAGATGAAGAAATATTTGAAAATGGAAGGAATAATGAATTTTTATTGGAGGGAAATGAGCTTTGTCAATGGAATAAAATATAGAAAATTGCCTATAAAAATGATTAGAAGGTTTGTTGTTGTTGTTGTTGTTGTTGTTTTGAAGTGATTATAATTTTTTCATTCAGGTTGCTGAAAGAGTGAGGGATTAGATGGCTTTGAAGAAGAAAAAGAAAAGTGGGGAAGAAAAATACAGATAGATGAAATGCGAGATATTTCGAAGATCCCTGGCATTGGGCTTTGGCGAAGAATTATTTTTGAGGAAAGATGATTTTTTGTGAAAGAAGGGGAATTGAAAGCTTAAGAGATGAAATCAAAAAGAGGAAAAAGGAATTGTCGCATGTTTCTTATTAGCATTAACGATAGAAAGAAGATTAAGAAGAATTAATGATGAATTTGGTGAACACTGTAACAAGAAGAACATGAAAAATGGAAAAAGTGAATTTCAATGAATTTCTCAGTTGATGTAAATTGACACTCATCTTTTTTATTTTTAACAATTAATCATTTCATGACATTCATTCATCTTCTTCTTCTTCTTCATAATCAAATATTTCAACATCAAATCATACAATTTCTTCTTCTGCTTTCTCTTTCTTTTCCTCATCCTTTTCATCCTCCTAATCCTTCTCTTTCATTTAATACACCTTTCATTCACCTCCTTCTCTCAACCAACAGATCTTCCCTTATTCCTTCTTCATTATCTCTTAAATACTCTTCTCTTTCTCCTCTTTCATCTTCTTTCAATTTCCATTTCGCCACTCAACTCTTTTCTCCTTCTTCTTCCTCTATTCATCATCTGTATCCAACGGGCGTTTTATCATTTAACGTATCGCACACCCATTCTTCTTATGATTTTTCTTATTCATGTTCTTATTCATTTCTCATTCTCGTCATCATCAACATCAGCATCTTAATCAACAACCACAACTTAGCTTCAAAACGTCCCTCAAACCTTCTTCTTTCTCTTCTGTTATTCGTTCTCCATCAACTCCTTCCATCTCCACTTCTTCTTTATCGTCTTCCCTTTCTTCCCTTTCTCCTTCTTTCCTTTCTCTCTCTTCTCACTCACACATCCCTTCTCTCCCTCATTCTTTTCTCACTCAATAGCTTCTTTCTCAATCAACTTCACCTGATCTTTCTCCTTATCCTCCGCCTTTCTTTGATGAAGGCAACGAATTTTCTAACATTCGCACAAGAAAACTTCAATTGAGACAAAACAGACTGAGATGGGGGCAGAGAAACAAACAGACGTCGAACAAAGAGCAGAGAATTATGGCTATTTTCACTGGAATGTATGAGAAAGGGAATGATGGGAAAGATGGAAATAGAAAAAGAGGAAATGTTGTGAGAGGAATAACAGGAATAACAGCAATGAGGGAGAGAGAGAAGGAGATGTGGAAGGAGAAACTGAAAGAGAGAGAGAGAAAGAGAAAAGAGAGAAATTTCCTGATTTAAAACTATTAGGTGATTGGGTGAAGCTTCTTGATACAGATGAGGCAGTCGATGAATGTGGAGTCAATCCATTGACACTCGAAAACTACTCATCTTCCAACACCATCAACACATTTGGCTTTCCTGGCTATGCAACCAATCTCATCGACGATTTCCTCTTTGAGCAAGTGCTAAACAATGGCGATGGCATTCTGCGAAGAAAATTCAGTTCGCTTGCAAACAGCCTCATTTTGAGCAGAGAATTGTCCGTTTTTCAGTCAGATGCGATCTGAATCCATCTTATGTGCCTCGAAGACAAAGACTGAGAAAATGCAATAAAGATTTAACACAAACCTTTTTGACTCATTCAATTGCTGGAATTGGCACAGGAACAGGAACATCTCTTTCTTCATTGCCAATGAATCTTTTCTTTCTCTTTGTCAGCTATCTCCATCTTTCTCTCCTTCATCTTCCTCTTCATCTTCTTCATCTTCTCCATCTTCTCCAGCAGTAACTGACCTCTCTCTCCACATCGAGCCACCCAATCGCTCTAAGATTGCCATGGCTCGCCGCATAAGAGCTATGCATCCTCTCCTCCGCCGACGCTATCTCAACCGCTGTGCACAAGTGGCTGCTGCTTCTGGTGCTTCACGTTCTTCTTCTTCTTCTTCCTCGTTGCTTCGCTCTTCTAGAAACAGATTTCTGACAAGCGAAGAGCAGCAGATGAGGAGGATGAGGCAGCAGTTGAGAAGAAGAAGGAAAAGACAATATTTTGTTCTTTCACGAGATGCATTTGAGGCGCTGCCGCTGTTTGCAGAGTTTCGGATGGTGGAGCGGTATGCGGAGAATTTGGAGAAGAGGAAGATAGAAAGAGTGAGAGCGAAGGAAAGAGAGAGAGAAGCAATGAATGAGAGAAGAGAGGAGAGAAGGATCAGAGAACTGATTAAGATGAGGAAGATATTGAAGCATGCAAGTGATAGGGATAATAGCTTCAATGAAAATGAATATAAAGCAAAATCAGAAGAAAACGAGAAATTTGCGCTTGTTACAAGAGATTCTTTGAAGGAACCGAAGTTAAATGAAGAAACTGAATGCCTTTCTGACAGCTCCATCATCAGCGACGAAGAAGAGCGAAGAGCGAAGAGACACAAACAGAGAGAGAAACGGAGGTTGATGCGAAGGTATTACCAGGCGCTTGAGCTTCAACGTGATTCTGTTGTGAATGAGGTGCTTTTGATGGTCAAACCAAACCTGCTGTTTTCTCCAGCGCTGATTGACAAGTCGATAAAAAGACCAGGAATTAATGTGAGTGCTTCAAAAATGAGGGGGATGGTGAAAAAGATGAGAAAGAAGAGAAAGAAGAGAAAACTTCTTTGAATGAAAATGGAAACAAGGAAGAAGTTGAAGGAGATGAATATGATGGAAAAGATGAGGAAAAGAAGTGATTTTGGAGGGTTCAACAAACAACCGCAAAGCAGTCGATTGAAAAACAAAGATAATCAAACGGAAGCAGAAAAGAATGCAAACACCAAAGAACCTATAAGAAACGGAAGAAAAGACGAAATACATTCCAATGAGCCAAAACAGATCCACTTTCATCACGAGCACTGCAAAAACAACATCAAAAGCAGCAACAATTCCATCCCAACTCCATCATCTTCTCCACAGCCTAAACAATAAATTTCAGGAAGAGGAAACTTTGGAACGATACGCTTTATACGAGGGAAGCGAATGGGCGGCGGATGGAGAGAAGTCGGAGGGAGAGCGTTGATTGTGTACAGCCAAGAGATAGAGATGGGGAGAGGGGCTGTTGGTGCACCGACAACTCCGCTATCACTTGCTGTTGGAGGAGAAGAAGGAGGAGGGGTGACGTTGGGTGTGATTGGGTTGAAGGATTTGAACAAAGAAGTGACAAAGGCAATGCAAGATGAGTTTCAGAATGAAAAAGGGAAAGTGTACGATGAAGAAGCGAAGATCACGTTTAATTCGTTGGAATCTGATGATCAGAGAGCAAAAGTTCTTCGGCTGATGAAAAAGCAGGAGATACAGAAGAAGAGGAATGAGAAAGAAGAGTGAGAGCGCAGGAAAATAAAGAAAATGGCGAAGAAGATGGATGTAAAAGACAAAAATCTGTAAAGCAGCATCCAAGAAATATTACAATCACACCTTGGGACAGGCACACAGATCAACCAGAAAGAGAACAAAATGGCAAGCGATGCGCCACAAGAGGCGAAAGAAAGCCAAACGCCAAGTTTGACAAGAGAGCGGAAATTGGACTGCATGTTGAATGATTTAGCGAATTCTGACTTTGAAGATTTGAGCGATGAATTGGACGTGCCCTGCCGTTATGTTCGCATCAAAAGCGAGGAAAACGGGCAATTTGTGTGGAAGTTACAGGAAGTGTCTGTGTATGCAGCAGTTGAAGCGATGCAGATAAGAAAGCTGCTGGATCTGATGAGTGCGCTGAAGAGCAGACAAAAGCTAAGCCGGGCGGAACTGCGAAGAGGAAACAGAAGAAACACACAGAAAGGGAAAGAAAGGAGCAGGGAAAGGATCACCGCTGCTGTTTCAGAAAGAGAAAGGGATTAGAACATTCAGTCATAACGGCGTGCCTGGGAGAAGAGATGCTCTGTCGAAACTCTTTTCGTCGCTGTCGTTCTTAAAGTTGGCATCTTTCTTCACGTCGCAGAATTCAATGGCGATGGATCTGATGTAGAAATATTCTGATCTTAATTTGGTTGCGCCTTTTGATTCAGCTGCAGATTTTGCTACAAATATGAATATTGCTCTTAGTCCTCTCTCTAACTGCACTTCTTCGCTTGTCAATTCGTTTATTTTTATGTACATCCAACAACAATCTTCTCCTTCTCTCAGAACATCTTTATCTCCTTCACTGCAATTCCAAGCAAAACTCCTATTTTCGGCTTTTCCTGCAGCTCCTGGCTTGCTTTCTCCACTTTCACTGCCCGTTCTATCTTCGTCTCTTTCACTTTCATTCAACTCCCGTTTAATTCAACTCCAGGCCTTGTCTTTCATTCCCATTCAGAATCACAGATAATTATATATTCTTTCATGGAATTTCAACCAACCTAACACGGCAATGAAATGGGAAATTTTGATCCAGAGTAACCGATCAGAAGACATTCATTAAAGGAAGAAGATTGAATCTGACTTTTTTAATTTGGAAGCTGAAAGAATTCACCAAAAACATAAAGAACAGGACAAGATAGGATTTTTAGGGTGAATTATTTCCGAAATAGCCTCCGATTGATTTCATAACAACGGAGCAACATCGAATCGCGGAAAGTGAAATGAGGAAGAAAAGGAATCGAGAGGAAAAGGCATATCTGAAGAGAAATAAGATGAGATCCTTGCTCCAATTGGACATGAACAAGTTAAAAGCGGAAAGGTGAAGAAAATATAATTAGAAGAAAATTGTCTGATACATATGAATATATTCTTTTTGAAGATACGACAGCAATGAATCTTTTTTCATGAGCTTAATTTGTAGTTGATGGAGAAGAAAAATTAGATGAGGTAATGACGAAGAAATATTTTTGTCTTGTTGATGGTATGGATTTCTGAAAAAAATAATGATGATATATACTCCAATTGAAAAAGCTATGATTGCTTATGAATTTTTCTATGATATGGAAAATGAAAGAATTTATATGAGAACCTGAAAAAATTCATCATTGCCAAAGTGATTTTTGTGTCAACCACTTCGAAAGTTAGTGTTTGAGAAGGAACAAATATTGAGGTGAGGAGGGTGAGGGAGGCATCTTGGAGGAGGGAAATGAAGCCGGTGAGGGCATACTCGATGGTGGCACATGGGGTCTGTTGGGGCCTGCAACAGGCATCTGTATTGTTTCCATTGTTGGCAACGACTTTATTCTGGTCGATGAGGGGGAGCAAGCCATTGAACTCAACTTTTCTAATTATCCACGATTTCGTTGAACGGTTGATGAAGCAATTGAACCTAATTAAAGGAATGGAGATTTGTTGGCAATTCAAAGAAAAGAATAAAAAAGAAAATTAACTGATTTTGATCAATTTTTTTCTATAATTTTGTTTTCTTATCTTCTTTTCTGTTCTTCTTTTTAATTTTTTAAGCAATATTTTGTTTTTCCAGTTTAGATATTTCTGTTGACCTTTTAAAGATAGATTTTTCATTTTTTTTGAAACTTGATCAAAAAAGACTTTTTGACCTGAAGCATAAAAAAGGTATGTCTTTTTGTTCTTATAAATTTTACAACTATATATGACAGATATAAAAGCTAAATACTGTTATAAATCAATTTATCTCTTTGATCAATGAATACCATAATAGATTTTATTTTTTCGATTTTTGATCTTTTTTATGATGTGAAAAAAAACACCCTTATTTGCACATTTCATTTTTGATTCAATAAAAAATCTTATAAATAAAAATTGCGATGTGTTTTTATCTTATTATCAAATTGATTAATATTTGAAATCTTAAAGTCATATAAAAATCCAGATAACTTCAGTTTTTCAAAATTTTTGATAAAAACAATGAAATGCGAAAAACAATCGAAAAAATAGTTAAAAACAAATAACATTTGCAATTATAAAACTTCATTGTGTGTGTTTCATAACCTTATAGTTAAAAATATACAAAGAAAGAAAGATAGTCCAAAATGGACAAAACAAATGATCAAAAATAAATTAAAAATTCCCAAGACCTTCATCAATTACAAAAATTGACAAGAAAAAATTTTTGTATGAACATTAAATAATTATTCAAACCTTATGCAATATGCATTTTCTATTTTTTGTTTTTATTTAGTGAGAAACTCCAATAAAAAAAAATGGTTCAGATAATTAAAATCATCACGATGAAAAAATAGTTTTTTCATTCGATTTAAAAAAGAAAGGATTTTTTCTAATTCTTCAATTATTTGTGAGAAGCAATTTCGTTTTAGTGAAAGTTTTGCAACAACCACATTCTGTGCCTTTCTTGATGTTTCAATTTCTTCCTTATTTTGGCTTGTTTTTTTGCTCAAATTTCGAATTGTTCTTCTCTTGTCTTCTGCATGTCCTTTTCATCATTTGACTGCTCAATCTTCACTTGTGGAAGAGTTGAATTCTTCTCTTTTTCATTTCTCCATCCTAAGTTTGTCACAATGTGACAAAATATTTGACTTCAGGTATTTTCATTGTAAAATTATGCATCTTAGTGAACTTTTTGTGATTTAAAGAAAATGAAAATAATGGTTTCATTTTTAGAATTGCAAGTGAGGTTGCAAAACATAATGTTGCTGCATCAATGATGTTTGTTTACAAATGTGAAAATCAAATTTATTTTGAAATCTGGTTAAGTTAAAAAATGTTATTGATGAAACAATTTTTTCATGCTTTTTGCATAAAAAACTTGAAAGTCCATATTTTCCCCCACATGTTTAATATTTGATGAGATCTTCTCCAATTCTGATTCATTAACAATATCATCTTCATGTTGGGCTAAAACCGAACAGTCTTGATTCATTCTTATTTCTTCTCTGATCTGACTGCTATCTGACTTTTCACAGGTTGCTGTAATCGTTGATATTAACAATATGTTGAAATTGTTATTTCAAAAAATACCTTCTCATTCTGTTTGACAAAAATGTTTGTTGTCAAGAGAAGCTTTGTAGTTATTGCAGTCTTGGAAAATGATATTCCAGATATGGATAAGTTCAAGGATGGAACAGACTTAATGGATTTTGTGGAAAACTGATTCATAATTCCTCCTTCCTTCAAAGTCTCTGTGGCTTATCATTTTATTCTTTCCACGTTGAGAAGCTGATAAATGAAAGTCTTTCAAAAACATCTATCATTCCAGTGTTCTTCTCTAATTTTCTTTCCTCTTAACTTGAATTTTTCCAAAAGTGAAAATCAAAAAAGAATGTGTCAGATAGTCAAAAGAAATATCTGCTCATGTTGATAATATCAAAAAACATCGTGCCCAGGCAGAAACTATCTTGTTCGAAACCATTTTGTCCATATCCACTCTTTCCAACTTAAAAAGTCTGTACTGTGTGAATGAAAAGGCATTAACAATGGCATTCATAATGAGACTTTTGCAACTCATGTTTTCATTTTTTTTCAAGATTTTAAATGCTTTATTGATTAGTTCTTGAATTAAAATTTCTTGAACCTTCTTTTTTCTTGTTCTCTCATTTCTTCAAAAAGATCGAAATAACATCTTAATCATTGAAACATCATCATAAAAATATGAAATATGAAACTCAGAAAAAACGATTTTTTTTAACGGATTATCAACAAGAATTGTAGCAGCATCCACAGCCTTTGCAAAAGACTGATAATTTCAAACATTTCGATCAGTTGAGCGATTGGACGGTAAGCTCTCATTTTTGTTTTTGTCTCACAAAAATGTTGTATTTATTTTCATTTAAACGTTCATTAATTTGTTTCAAAAAAGTGTAATTCAATGGGAACAACTGTTTTTTACAGAAAAAGCAACTGAATTGAACTGCAGTCAAAACCGGATTTTGTCACATTCATTTATAGTCACATTATTGTATGCAAAAGCAATTCTTCCTTTTTTTCATTCATTTTCCATTCCATATAATCACAGGGATGAAAATATATAATCACATTTTTTATTATTATGTGTGATTATTTCAATGAAAAATCAATTTTTTGGTCAAAAATATCAATTTTACGCTTTTTCAAAAGTGTGTTCAAATAAGTCTAAATAATGTTTATTTATGAAAAAACTAATTTCGCAAGTGAAAAATGCGTCTTTATGAAGAATCTTCAAAAATTAAAAATTTACCCAAAATTAATTAATTTGTTAATTTATTTTTCTATTTTTTCTGTGTTCAGCAGCATCAGATATCATCACAATCGGATGTCATCGCATATAAATTTGTGCAAAAACCGATGTGATAATATCCGATTTTGTCTGTTTTCTTTCATGTTTTGATCTGAAAATGATAATATGTTGTTCAAAATGAGTGGAAAATCTGTTTGACTTTTGATCTGACTAACCTTTTTGAAATCATATTTTTTCTGTAAAAATATTTGGTTAGAAAATTAGTTTTGCATGTTGGTCAGTGAACATATAAAAGTGATAACACCGTCTTCAAAAAAAAATCTCATTAATGAATTAAAAACATGTGACTTTTTAAACAATTGCAATTTCTAAAATACTGGAATGATAATATTCATTTCATTGATAAACGAAAATTAAAAATTCGAAACCCCGAAAAAAGTTATGATTACAAAAATAATCAACCATATAAAAAAATAACGTAATTATTATATCATATTTTTTGCTTTATCAATTAAAATAGAAGAACCATCACCAGCACACAAACAATCACTATCAGTTTCATTGCTTTAAAAAATTCTGTCTTTAACCAAATTATCCTAATCATCATTACGAGATGTGATATCTTCGATCTTATTTTCTCACTAAATTTTCAGTTTCAAAAATTTTTAAATCATTCCAACTATTTACACAAAATCTTCTCGAAATTTGCTTTTTTCAATAAAAACAGATAAAAAAATCTTAAAGAAACAAATGTCAACATTTTTTTTTAAAAATTCCTTTTGTGTAATTTTTCAATAATATAAAAAGTTCATATTTCGATCAAATTTCCGTTCTCACTCACCATTTGTTGTGATCATGAAAACAAAATCTTGACAATGTTATTAATTCCATTTTTGTTTCGTTTCGTAAATGGAAAAAGAAATTTAATTAAAATATGAAATTTTTATTTTATTTGAAAATAAAACATAAGGAATTTTTCATAGAAATTTTTAATTTTTTAAACAGAAAAAATGTATGATATTTTTCATTAAAAAAAGTTTGATTTGGATCATTCTTTTATTAAATTTACTTTTGATTGATATTTGAGAGAAATGAGACAAATTATTTTTAGTTTCTTTTGTAATAAATCCATCAGATTTTTCCATTTTGCGAATGTGAGCAAAAGACACATGAAATGAGAGAAAAATTTTCTCAAAGGAGACATTTGTTAAAATAATTGTAATAGACAATCAAATAATGATTTGTTTTATTTAATCCAAATGTTTAACGATTGCGACTAAACATGTGTTACAGATTAAAAATTCTTTGCCACGTCCGTCAGGAATCAAAAATCCACGTCAGTATTGGTATTTAAAAAAATAAAAAATTTATTTTCTCTGATTTTTGGGATTTTCGTTGCACATATCAAATTTTATTTATATATTCATTTTATTCTATTTTTCCAACTTTTCCTTTTTTCACGAATTAATTGAAAATTACTTCCCTGCAGAATGCTGACTCCATTAACAGTCACTGACTTCACTAACTTCACTGACGGTCCGATGATCAATTCATTTCAAATATGATTTTTTATCTATATCCTTTTTTTAAAAATGCATTTTCATTCTTCGCTTATTTGAATAAATATTTAATAATATTTGCATATGCAATTATTTGTTCTTATAATTGAGGTTCTGACGTGAACATTAATTCTCGGTATATCAGGAAACAAATTTTGTTTGTCAATAGTCACAAAGGAACACATGTTTAATTGCGACTTTTCGAAAAGAATGATCCATCAAAACATATTAATCAGTTGGGAAAAAACAAAGTTTTATTTTTCTGAGAAAATCAGAAATTCAATTTGTCACATCGAACCTTTGTAGTAATTTAAAAATTCATAATAAAAAAACTTTTGTTCTTCTTTCATAAAGATATCTCATTTCCGAAGGGATATGGGACGAAATTTTTCGCTTTATGAATTTTGTTCCACACAGTTCTTTCAAAGATTTTTCTTGATTTTTTATATTTCTATATTCAATATATCACTATAATGTCTGAATTGTAATTCTACGATTTCAGAAACAATACGGAACAAATCATCGATTTTTTATAAATTAAAAAATACTGTCCCATATCGACAAATATTTATCACTGACAATCAAAGACAAAGGACAATAAATCAAAAAAATAATTTTGTCTTATTGCTTTTTATTTTTTCCCCGTCATCCAAGGTTATTCCAGTTATGCAATTTGTTTCATTTCTGAACTTGTTGATTGTTAAAAATGAATTTTCATGTTAAGCACTGGATAACAAATTTTGTATAAAATTCTGGGAAACTGTGCGAAAAATTACTTGTACAGAAAATTTCAAATGAAAAGTTAAAATTAAAAAACAAAAAAATAAACTTGAAATGTCATAACAGCAAAGAAAGAATCTCGAGTATATGCAATAAAACGTAAATGCAATTTAAATATTTGATTCATCTCACGAAGTTACATCACCTCAAAGATCTCTTTCTCATTCATTTTCAGCTTCCTGTACCATCATTATTGTCAGATTGCCCACTAAACAGATTTCATACATTCTCTAAACGTGTGTTGGAAAGAACGTTGCAATGTTAATGTCTGCATTAAGGCCAGTGTGCGTTGGCTGCAGAAGCCTCACCCTCAGCTTGAAGCACGGCGGATAGCGCTGGCCATCAAGTGAAAAGCTGAATGGCTGCATTCCTCTTTGCCATCCCGCAGAAGAAGAAGATGATGATGATGATGATAAAAGTGCATTGTTGGCTCCATTAAACTGAGACTGAGTGCTCACTGATAAGTTGGATTATAAAGCAAGTGCAACACAAATATGGAATGAATTCAAATGTTACAACAAAATCAAAAACACAAAAATTTCAAAATAAACAAAAATCATTCATTAATTTTCTTTTCTTTTCTTTTCTTTATCCTTATCTTTTTCATATTTCTTCATTTTATTGTCTCTCTCAAAGCACAAACTTCCCTTGTCAGCAGGCACCGATGTGATTTCGAGGAGTGCGATGCTTTCAGACACAGCCTGGGCAGCCTTCTGCTGGGTGGCGCTTTCTGTGTATGCCAGTTCGAGCACCCGCTCAGAGGGAGAGGCAGAAAAGCCGACGTCTCCTGCAGAGGGGACAGACGAGGCAGAGAGATGGAAGCAGCGGATGACACGCTCAGAACACCCGGTGGACACTGCCCCGTTCTGCTGCGTCTGGACAAGAGGAAGTGGGCGAAGGAGGATGAAGAAATGGGGAGAAGAAAGGAGAAGAAGAAAAAATAAAACAAAAAAAGAAAGAAAGATTTCAGAATGAATAATGGCATATCAAAACAAAAATGAAAGAGCCAAACCTTCAAATACTTCAGTCTCAACGTCTGAGGCTGATATCTATCGAGCCACATCGATTCCTTCTCTCTCTCTTTCTCCCTCTCTTTCTCCTTCGATCTGTCCCTCTCGTCGCTCCCTTCCCACTCGCCTTCTGTGCCTGTCTTCCTCGCCAGCTGGCAGCCAACAACAAGATTCATACAGAAGGCACAGGTGTGTTTGTGAGAAGACGTCGGCAGCAGCTCAAATGCGGTAGATACAGACGAGGCACCCCCAAAGGCAGACACCAAAGAGGAAGAGGAAGAATGAGGAGATAAAGGAGAAGAGGGGGAAGAAGGAGAAGGGGATGATGAGGGAGAAGAAGAAGAGGAAGATGCTGTTGACATCTTCATTGGCTCTCTCTTTCCCATCTGAAGTGCTCCGACTGGAGGTGGCTTTGATGCGAAGGGTGTCTGCTGTGTTGGTACAGATGAGGCAGCCTTTGGAGAAAGAGAACCTGATGATATGGTTGACGTGGTAGAGACAGACAAGGAAGAAGAAGAAGATGATGATGATGATATTGATGTTGATGTTGATGTGGAAGCAGACAAAGGGGAAGGAGAAGAGGCAGAATTGGCAGAGTTGCCTCGAGACCTCTGAGATGGAGAGAGGAGGAGAGAGGTGTGAGGGAGGAGGGGATTGTCGACTGTCCAATATTCGCATATCCAGATGGGGAAGGAGAGGGTGTGGTGGGAGTGGCTGAGGTAGAACTGGGCAGCCCTGTCGACTGTGAAGAGAGGAGAGGAGAGGGGGAAATCAGATGCTGAGAGAGGATGGCTGTTGAGAGTGATCTGAGAGAGATAACGAGAGAGGCAGGTGGCAAGTGGGAGAGGAAGGGTGGATGAAAGTGGAGGAAGAGGAGATGAGGAAGACAGAGACGTTTCATTGTGCTTTTCTGAGCTTGATGCTTCTGAAACACCCTCATCAGACGAAATAGCAGCAGCAGAAGAAGAAGAAGGTGATGATGACGATGATGAATCTGTCAAGGAGTGTTTTGAGAGAGGAGAGAGGAACGTCATCTTTCCTTTCATTTCAGACGGGTCTGTTCTTTCAAGCCCGCTTTTTGAGAGCCTCTTCTCGTCGTCTGTTGTGCATTGCACAGAAAAGCAGGTGTTTGTCTCAGACACAACAGCCTCCTTCTCCTCATTCTCCTCCAAAGAAGAGAAAGAAGATGGCAGCTTCAACGCACTCTGCGCAGAAAGAGAAGGATTCAGCGCAGAAATGTTTGGATGTGCCTCGTCTATGCTCGCACCGACGCTGCTGTTGCGTGCAGAGTCTGAGCCCATTCCATCTGACTCACTCAGTCTGGGTGTGTTCACTCGGGATGACGACTGCGAAGAGGCTGTTGAGGCACTCCTGGAAGCAGCACGAGAAGACGATGGAGAAGAAGATGATGATGCATTCAGTACATTTGGAGTATTCAATTTGCTCTGCTGTCCAGCTGTCACGCCTTCTTCCCCAATATCGTCATCATCGTCATCTTCACCCAAATCAAATCCCTCGTCTTCCTCTGCCATCGATGCCAGCTGCCCTTTCTTTATCTTAATCCCTTTCTCTTCTCCTTCATTCTCCTTCTCTTTTTCCTTCTCTTTGATGCCTCCTTCGCCCACACTTCCACCCCCAATCGAGGTGGTCTTGGCAGACGCAGCAGACAGTGATGATGTTCTCCTCTCTTCTGCCCTTTCCATCTTTCTCCCTTCTTTCTCCTTCTCCCTCTCTTTCTCCTTCTCCCTCAGCAGCATCTCCATCAGTGACACTCCAACCCCACTCCCTGCTGTCTCGTTCTCTCTCAGCTTTGCCAGTGAGCTGCGGGGGATGTCAGGTGGAGACACACGCAGAGAAGGAAGAGAAAGCAGCTGAGAGGAAGCAAACGGGTAGAAGACGAAGTGGCGGTACCAGGGGTCAGTGGAGGAGAGGAAGCGGGCAAGGCGGTTGGAAGGTGAGGAAGGGAGGAGATAGAAGAGGAAGGAGTTGTGCTGCAGAAGGCGGAGGAGATGGCGCTTGGCGTGAGGAGAGGCAACAGCTGTGAAGGAGTAGAGAGAGAACATCGCATTGGCCAGTTTATGGAGCTCGAGATTGCCTCCGTAAAGAAGGACACGCAGAGGAGAGGGTGAGAAGACAGAGGAAGAGGTGGAGGAGAAGGAAGAGGAGGATGAGGATGAAGAAGAAGAGGATGATAACGAATTTCCGAATGGTAGCAATGCTTGTGGAGATGCAGGAGATAACTTCTCAGAGCTATCAGCAGAATCACTCTTCTCTTCCTTTCTGTCCTCTTCTGTTTCATCTAAGTGAATGAAGAGCTCATTTGGATGGGCAGAGGCAGAGGAGAGAAGACGAAGAAGAACGGACACAATCAGCTTGTGCTCGTCTCTGTCAACAAGGAAAGGGCAGATGGTGCTGCGGAAGAGAGAAGTGGGATGGTATTTGCGAGGAAGAGAAGACTCACTCAATGAAGAAGAATCACTTGAAGAAGAAGAAGAAGGAGAAGAAGAAGGAGAAGGAGAAGAAGAAGGAGAAGGAGAAGAAGAAGGAGAAGGAGATGATGATGTTTCTGTGTTATTTCCATTGTCTGCTTTCTCCTTCATCCAGTGCGAATAGTTCTTTTCTCCTTCCTTCCTCACTTTCTCCAGCCACAAAAGAAGCTTCTCCCGTCTCCTCAAAAAGCAGTCTTCGCTCACAGGGACCCATTCATATGTTGTCTTTGATGAGGAAGATGGAGAAGAAGAAGGAGAAGGAGATGATGATGATGGAGAAGATGATGATGGAGAAGAAGAGGAAGAAGAAGAAGGAGAAGGAGAAGAAGAGGAAGAAGAAGGTTGATTAGTTTCATTATGTTGAGAAGTGGTGAGATGAGAGGCAGTATTGCTAGCACTTTCGTTGTTCTTCTTCTTCTTCTCCAGTCTGACAAGAGGAGATGTCAGAAGAGACACAGCTTCTTCTGCAAGTGGGATGAGCAGATGAGAAGGAAGAGAAAGAGCACAGCTGGCAATGTGACACAACGAAGACTCAGACAAAAGAGAAGATAATTTCGATGAGATAGAAGAAGAAGAAGAAGATGATGATGATGATGATGATGATGAAGGTGATTGGTTATTCTCTTTCCCTTTCTCCTCCTTCTTTCCATCAGCTGCATCAAAATCCCTGTTGCTCATCAGACACGCACGAGGCACGTAATTCCTCACACACTCAGCCAGAAAAGAGGCAGCGACATTTTGAGGGGGAGGAGGAGAGGAGAAGATTCCATTCATCAGGAGATACTGTCCAGAGGGATTGGACAGGGCAGAGGGAGAGGAGAGGAGAGGGACTGGAAGAAAAGCATTCTTCGTCTTGATGCGGTTGAAGGTGTATGCAAGATGAGTGGAACCTAATTAGAATATTAATATCCATCATTGCATTATAAAAATTATAACAATATACATATTCAGTTTAAATAAACAGAGAGAGAGAGAGAGAGAGAGAGAGAGAGAGAGAGAGAGAGAGAGAGAGAGAGAGAGAGAGAGATAATGAATGAATGAATAATTGAATGAAACAAACCAGGAAGCGCTCTTTCGACAGCGATGAGAGGGAGCAGATTGGTAGAGAGAGAGCAAAGAGGATGAGGAAGGAGGGTGAAAGGGCGCAGAGAGAGAGTGAGAGACTTGTAAAGAGCAGATGCCTCGTCCATCATCTTTGATGAGCAATGAATGGCACCCTCGTCTCCTTCGTTGAGAGAGAGGATGTCTTCGTCGAGTGGATAGAGCGGGCATTCAGACAGAAGATGGCGCATGAGAAGGCAGATGGGCTGAAGACGTGCTGGCTCAGAGGCATCAGGGAGAGAGAGGAGATCGCAGAGATAGCGAAGAAGAGAGAAGGAGAAGCGAGACTTCTGCAGGGCAATGGAGGGGGTGAGGGGGAGTATGAGTGGAGTGGATGAGGAGGAAGAGGAGGAGGAGGAGGATGAAGGAGAAGGAGAAGGAGAAGGGGATGATTCTGATGAATGGACAGAAAGTGCTCTTGATGCTGATAGTCCCATTTGCAGTCTCTTTTCATTTGACCATTCAACAAATGACACAAAATCAGGCATCGGCGCTCCTTCGTTGGTATCAGATGATGCTGTTTTGTCTGATGAATCCTTCTCAGAAAGAGGAGAATTTGAAGAAGAACCCAAAAATCCGCTTCTGACACTGCTGTGTCCGTTGTTGTTACCTCCCTCCAGCTGTCTCCACCCACAATTGACATCAAAATACTCTCTTTTGGAAAGCTGTTCAGAAGGCTGGCTGTAATAAGGCGAGGAATACAAACAAGGACGACTCGAAATTAACAGATAGGAACTGCCTTCTTCTGCTGCTAATGCTTTGGGCTTCTGATCGTTGGCTTCTTTTGTGCCTGTTTGTGGTTCAACTGCTTGTTGCTTCCATCCACTGTCCCAAAAGCCACCAGTGTCGCATGAATCAAACAGATGCAGATGAACAAGCAACTGGAAATCTGTCAAATGAAATAAGTTTCAAAAATAAATTGAATAATGTCGAACAAAAAATTCTTTAGCATGTTTTCAAACATGGATTTTGAGTCGTTGCTGCTGGAAAAGACAATGAAAATGGTGTTGAATTTGCTTGAACATATGGAAGAGAGAGAATAAAATTTACAATTGGAATCATTAAGGTTTCTCTTTTTTCAATATCTGTTTTAATAAAGCGAGTTTGCTAGGAAAGGCAATTGAATTTTCATCAAGCATTGCTCAATATTAAAGCGTCATACTAGACTTAACAAATCATGATTTGCTGCGGCCAAAGCACTTCCAGTTCCAAGGCATTGCGTCCACACTTCAACGCTTTTTGCAAGTTTGCTTTCAAGCGGATTATACTTAAAACGCATTAAAATATATATTGCTGTATTTAAGAGAGCAGATATTTGGTTGGCTTTAATTTTCATGAATAGAAAGTGATAAAATGTGAAATTTTTATTAAAAATATATTCGCAAAACCTTCAAGTTCTTCACGTATTGGTCCCTTCTTTTTATTTGGTGAATTATCTAAAAAATCCTCTTTTTGATTTTCGTTCAAGCCACATGATTTTACGAAAAGAAGGGAAAGGATTGGAGTAACAATTTGTTCTTCCCCCATTCTCTTCCAAAATTCGATATATTGTTCGATTCCCATCTCTATAGGAAGAGCTAAATATTGGACCTTTTCTCTAAATCTAGTAATTACACGTGATTGACTCATTACAAAATGATTTATAAAAATATGTTCTTATTATATATAGATCATTTTTGATCCATGATATTTGAAAAGATATTAATTCTCGAACTGTTTGAAATATACATAATAATAAATTTTTGAAGAACTCAAAAATTTTTAATTTCAAAATTTCACTCATTATTATTATTTCTTTTTTTTTCTATTTGATTTCATGAGAAATATTTCTGTATCAAAATGCTTGTGCAAATCGGAACACAAACTTTTGTAAAAAAAAACTGAAAAAATATAAGTGTTAGCTATTTTTATTGATATAATTTTTTTTTCACAAAATGTTCTCAAAAGCATCCTTCAATTGAAAAGAAAACATTCACAATCAAAAAATGAGAAATGTTCGTTCTAATCATTTCGTTTATAAAAAAATATGTGATAATCTTTTTTAATTTTTAAAATTAAGTCTTCAAAGTGAAATTTTCCTAGTATTTTCAATTTTCGAATGAATTCATTTGATCAATCAATAACCCATTCTATAACCTTGTTTTTTCTTTTTCTTCTGCTTTTTGAAAGCAATAGAGGGCATATGAACGATAAAAATAAGGCTGCAACACGTATACAAAGCGTGATAAGAGGATTTATTCAACGCAGAAGGATCAAAAAATTAAAGAAAATCGTCAAAAATCGAGATAATGCTTGCCTCGAAATTTATCAAACGGAAAGAGATTATGTGAGGGCAATGAAATATGCTATTGAAGTTTGCTTACACTCATTGTATTATGAAGTTTTATTATTATAGATTTATTTCTTTTTTTCGTTTCTGATATTTTTTTCTTTGTTCCAGTTTTTTTACAATCCAATGATGGAAAAGGCAAAAGAAAGCAAATTTCCGTTGAGTGAATCTGACATAAAAACTATTTTCAATAATCTTCCATCACTGATTCAAGTTAATGAATTATTTTTGCATGATCTGGAATTGAGGTTAAAAAATTTTGATTGGAAATCTATACGAATGCAAAATCCTCAATGGATGCGTGAACCTAAATTAAAGTCACAAGGATGGCATCCACATTCGTTGATTGGAGATATATTTTGCAAACATGTTTGCCAATTTAACTTTTTTTTCATTTTTGATATTATGAATTTTAATTTTGTTTTGAATTATAAATCATGACTTATAATTTCAGGCTGCAATGTTTAAGCCATATGTGATATACAATCAAGATCATGAAAAGGGTTCGTCTCTTTTGCGAAAGGTGTATGCCTCCAACAAAACCTTTCGAAAATTTCACGATGAATGCTGCCGAAAGATGGACGAAACGTTGGAAGAAGAGTCTCAACGTTATGTGCAAAAGATGCGTGCAGAGCGCGATGAGCGAAGGAAAGAAGGTCTGGACTTTCTGATCGACGAGGAGGCGCTGAACGACATGACGATGCTTCCCAGCCGATTCAGTGACTCTTCCCTGGAGTCTCTGCTGATGCGTCCGTGCCAGCGTATTCCGCGCTATCTGCTTCTGCTGGATGCAGCCATCAAGCACAGCGACTGGAGGAAAGTGCTTGACCCGTACCATCTGGGGGAGAGGGAGTATGAGAGGGAGCAGCAGAACGAGAAGGCAGAGGCAGTGAATGGAGAGCTGATGCTGCTGGCAGAGGAAGAGAAAGTGGGGAAGGCAAGCTCATTGGATGTGTTCTTCATCCACAACGACCTCCCTGTCTGCAGGAAAGCCCACCAGCTGGCACAGGAGGCAGCATACTTCATCAACTGGAGCATCCACAACAAAGCAGCCATGGAGAAAGTGATGGACATACAGACAAAACTCATTGAATACCCAGGGGTATGTGATTCATCTATGACATTTCTCTCTCTTTCTCTCTCTCTCTCTCTTTTTTTTTTTTTTTTTAATGACTTATATTTTTCTTTTCTTTTCTTTTCTTTTCTTTTCTTTTCTTTTCTCTTTCTCTTTCTCTTTCTCTTTCTCTTTCTCTTTCTCTTTCTCTTTCAAATCCTTTGAATTTGACTTCATTATTCTATTTTGTTATATTATAAATATGCATATGTATTCCATTTATTCTCTTCTTCCCCTCCAATCAGAATCTTGTCACTCCCACCCGCTCCTTCGTCTTCGAGTCCAAAGCCATCAAAATCAACCGTGATTCAACCTCTGTTCGCTTCCTCTTCCTCTTCTCTGACCTCTTTCTTGTCACCACACAATCCATCGCCTCTTCTTTCTTCTCCTCCAGCCATGCCAATTATCAGTTCCAGTGGCAGATCCCCATCCAATCGATGGAGGCAGTGGCACTCGGAATAGAAGGAGAGGAAGGAGAAAGCGATGCCATTCAGAAAGGGAAGCAGTATCCATATCTTCTTCTGCTGTTAACAAAAGATGCTTCGTATCTCTTTGCATTTCAGGAAGGGGCTGTGCTGAAGCAGTGGTTTGAGAAGCTGAATGAGACGATGAAGAACGCGAGGGAGAAGATTGAGAGGAGGAACAAGACAAAATGGACAGGGAATGGAGAGAAGAAGGAGAAGAAGGAGGAGAAGGAGAAGGATGAAGTAAATGAAGTGAATGAGAAAGGGTACAATGAGAAGAATGGGAATGAAAGAGAAGGGAGCAGAAGGAACACGAACAATAACAACAACAACAAGAAGAAGAAGAACACACCACAATCACAATCTCAATCACAATCACAACCCAATCAGAACATCTTCTTCCCTATTGCCACCACACATTTCTCAGAGTGCACTCTTCCTCTTCGCCCACCCGAGAAGCCGAAGCTGTGGGAGAAGGTGCTGGAGTCATTGAGAGTGGACTGGAGGAAAGTGATTCCGATGGACAAGAACGCAAAGAACAGGGCAAAGAGCGGATTGGATGGAGAGAAGGAGAAGGAGAAGGAGAAGGAAAAGGAAAAGGAAAAGGAGAAAGAGAAGGAGAGAGAGAAAGAGAGAGAGAAAGAGAAAGAAAAGCTTTTGGAGACGAGAAAAAGAAGAAACACTTTTGGAGGTAATTTTGGGGTGGCACAGCAAGGTGAGAATCTCTTTGCCTCTGCTTCTGCTGCCACATCATCTCCAACATCTTCTCCTTCTTCTTCCTCCTCCTCTTCTTCTTCTTCTTCAATGCCATCTTCCCCTCTCTCTCAGTCACAGACACAGACACAGACACAGCCAATGCACCACCACTCATCTACTGTCTCCCCCATCATCACTCGCTCTTCTCTTCAGCTGTCTTCCCCCACAAACACCTTCCCTTCCTCTTCTCCTCCTCTCCCTCTCTCTTCTCCTCTCTCTTCTCCTCTCTCTTCTCCTCTTTCCATTTCTTCTTCTTCTTCTTCCTCTTCCTCTTCCTCTCCTTCTCCTTCTCCTCTTCATTCAGCCAGTATGTCCAGTAGTATTCCTCCGATGATCCCAAAAACCAAGCCAAATATTGCCATCTCCACTCCTCTCAGGCAAAGCTCTTCTTCAAATGAGAATGCAACAGGCAATGAAAATGACACAAAAGATACTAATGAATCAACATCTTCTTCTTCTTCTTCTTCTTCTTCTTCAACTTCTTCTTCTTCTCAATCTCCTTTCTCTTCTCCTCTCAATCCTTATTCAATGCCTTCTCCCCTTTCTTCCTCTTCCTTCTCTTCCTCTTCTTCTTCCTCCTCTTCTTCTTCTTCACCAGGCACACTGTCAGTGAGAGAGCGGACGCTTCTTCTCCAAAAGAACCAGCAGATGACCCATCACAGAGGAGGCTCCTTCTCATCTGCCTCTCCTCTTTCTTCTCCTCTCCACTCTTCTTCTTCTTCTCTCGCTGGATCTTATTCTTCTTCTTATTCTGCTTCAATTGATGGTGAGGGTGATGATGATGATGATAGAAAAACAGAATTTGGTATGCTATTTTATATTTGATTTTATTTATTTATTTATTTATTACTATTATTCTATTCTTCTTCTCTTTCTCTTTCTCCTTCTTTCTCCTTCTTCTTCTCTCTCTCTCTCTCTTTCTTTCTCTTTCTCTCCAGTCTCTTCATCAGTGAGGGCCGAGTGTGCCTCCACTCAGTTCCAGTCTATCCGAAATCGACTGGGTGCACAGCTGTCTCAGCTGATGGGCACATCAAAGGAAGGGATGAATCAGAGGATGCAGTCACAGGAGAAGATTATGAGCAACACGATTGAGATGACGCTGCAGTTTGAGAAGGAGAGAGAGAGGGAGGAGAAGATGAAGAGAGAGAGGAAGATGGGATGTGGTGGTGGGAGGGTGAAGAGTATGAATCTATCAGGAATGGCTGGATTGCCTGCTGCTTCTGCTTCTTCTTCTTCTTCCATGTCTCAAACTATCCATTTCCCATTGAATGCTCAATTATCTTCTTCTTCTTCTTCCTCTTCCTCTTCTGCTTCCTCTTCCTCTTCCTCATCTCCTTCTCACTCTCGTTCTCCTTCTCTTTCCTCCTCTTCTTCTGATGCCATCAACATGTCCCACACAACTCATCTGACTGGAGTGAGGAAAGATATTTCTCAATCTCTTCTCTCTCAAAAGAATCTTTCTTCTTCTGCTTCTGCTTCTTCTTCTTCCTCCTCTCCCTCATTATCAGCCAATGATGACTTATTAACAACCACATCTAATTTATCTTCCTCCTCCTCTTCTTCTCTTTCTTCCTCTTCTTCCTCTTCTTCTTCTTCTTCTTCATTGAATGACCAGCCCAATGAAATCTCCTCCCTCTCCTCCACTCAGAACTCCTTTGACTCTCCCTTCTCTTGTGCCTCTGTCTCTGCCTCTCCTGTCATCTCTGCTGCTTCCTCTCCTGTCTCCTTCATGTCCTCCTCCCTCAACCACACTCACTCTCACTCTCACTCTCTTTCTCTCTCTCTCTCTCATAACAGCATCAATAGCAATAGCAATAGCAATAACATCAATAATAGCAATGGAAGTAGAAGAAAACTGTCATTAATCTCTAATTCTGCTTCTTCTCTTACTGCTTCCACTCCCATCTCTTCTTCTTCTTCTATTTCTTCTTCCTCTTCTTCCTCTTCCTCATCTTCAAATGATTCTCCTTTCCTCTCTGCAACAGCTGTCTCTTCTCAAACTGCCTCTCCTTCCATCACCCCTGTCACCACACCCACTCTCAACACATCTTCTTCCTCTTCCTCTTCTTCCTCCTCCTCTTCTTCCTCTTCTCTTTCTCCTTCCTCTCCTTCTCCTTCCTCCCCCTCCCCCTCTCCATCCTCTCCCTATCCCTCTCCTTCTTCTCCTTCGCCTTCTCTCTCTCTCTCCTCTGACAGCACAAGCAGAAGAGTCTCTTTGAGTGGAATGGCTCTTCCTTCTCGTCCTCCTCCTCTTCCGCCTCCTCCTTCGATGATCCCTTCCTTCCAGAGCACAATCAAATACAGCAAGTGGGAGAAGGAGAAGGAGAAGGAGAAAGAGATGAAGGAGAAAGAGATGAAGGAGAAAGAGGAGAAAGAAGAGAAAGAGAAAGAGAAGAAAGAAGAAGAAGGAGAAAGAGAAGGAGGAAGAGAAAGAGGAGGTGTAGAAAGAGGAGGCTATTTGGAAGAGACCGATTTGGGTGATGCAGACGATGATGGGGAGAGCTATGTGGGAGAAGAGGATGAATACGAAGAAGACTTCTGGTTTGACTTTCAGAGAGAAAGGAGAGGAAAGAGAGAGGAGAAGAAAGAGAAAGAAGAGAAGGAAGAGAAAGAAGATGATGAAAAGAAGGAGAAGGAGATTAAAGAAGAGAAAGAAGAAGAAGAAAAGGAAGTGAAAGAGAAGGAGAAAGAAAAAGAAGTGATTAGCCAAGTTATTCATCCATCTGCAATGAAAGCATCGAGTGTTCCATCTTCCTTTGCCTCTCCGCCGACACCTCCGCCATTCAATCAGAAGCTCATCTCAAAGAAGAGAGAAGAAGAAGATGATGATGATGAAGAGAAAGAGGAAGAATTGAAGAGAGGAAGAGATGTTAATGAAGAAAATTCATCATCATCATCTTCTTCTTCTTCTTCAGTCAATTCATTTGCAGATGCTGTTTCTTCATCCACACCTGTTACTCCTTCTCTTCTTTCTTCTTCTTCTTCTTCTCTTTCTCCTTCTTCTCCTTCTCCTTCTTTATTCACTTCATCTGACTCCTCCAACACTCTTCTCAAAGCAACTGCTTCTGCTTCTATTTCTTCTTCGTCCTCCTCCTTATCTTCCTCTTCTTCTTCTTCTTCTTCTTCCTCTTCTTCTTCTTCTTCTTCTTCCTCTTCCTCTTCTTCTTCTTCTTCCTTCTCCTCCTCTCCTTTTGCCTCTGCCTCTTCCTCCTCCTCATTCGATCCCTTTGCTTCTGTCGAGAGTGGAGCTGATGTCGTCCACTCTTCCACTCCTCTTCTCCCTTCGTCTGCTCGCATCACTCCTTCCCTCTCTCCTGCTGCCCCTCCTTTCTCTCTTTCTTCTTCCTCCTCCTCTTCTTCTTCTTCTTCCATTTCTTCTTCTTCAACATCTTCTTCTGACTCTTCTCATGTTTCTCCTGCCACCTCCCTCAATTTCATGTCATCCACTCTTCATTCATCATCCTCTTCTTCTCCGTCTTCTCCTTCTCCTTCTCTTTCTTCTTCTTCCTCTTCTCCTTCTTCCTCTCTCTCCACTTTGGAAGAGTCAGATGCCCTCTCTTCTGCCTCTGCTTCTCCATTCATCTCTCAAAAGCCTTCCTCTTTCTCCACCCCTTCCACTCCTCACCCATCTTCTCCTTCTCTCTCTCTCTCTTCCTCTTCCTCTTCCTCTTCCTCTTCCTCTTCCTCTTCTTCTTCTTCTTCCTCTTCTTCTTCTCCCTCCTCCTTCTCTTCTTCGTCTTCGTCTTCCTCCAAGCCAATGACCATAGCACAGCGTCTGGCTCTTCTCAACCAGCAGAGCGGAAGTGTCATCCATCTCAGCCACACTCTCAACGAGCCTCTTTCTCACACCCTTCGCCCTCCTCTCCCGAAGAATGCTCCTCCCCTCCATCTCAACCAGCACAGGGAGAAAGGAACAGAAAGAGGAAGAACTGATTCTGTTGCTTCTTCTTCTCTTTCTTCTTCTTCACCATCAGGTGCTCCTCCTCTTCCAACCACTCCTCCTCCCCGTTCTCCTCGTTCTCCTCTTCCTTCTCTTTCTCCTCCTCCTCTTTCTCTCTCTCCTCACTCTTCTTCCTCTTCTTCTTCCTCTTCTTCTTCTTCTTCTTCTTCACTCTCTCCCTCTCTCTCTCCCTCTCTCCCAATGGCAGCCACAATCAATCCACATCTCAAGCAGAAGAATGGCCTTCCTTCAAAACCTCCTCCTCTTCCCCCAAAAGTGCTGGCATTTCAACAGGAGCTCTGCCACACCCTCAAAAACGATGCCAATAGGAGTCAATGAAGATGATGCTGAATATTCTGATACAATATTATTCTGCTCTGTTCTGTTTTAATGTTCTTTTAATTTTCTTTTTTTTTTGTTTTATTTTGTTATTTGGTGGAAGAGATTTGTGCTTTGTTGGATATTTTGTTATGAATTGGAAGAAGGCAGAAGAAGAGAGAAATGTTAATTGATTGTTCTGTTGTCTTGCTGTGTTGCAATGTTTGTCTTTCTGTTTTCAATGACTGATAATCCATCTTCAAGTAATTCTTGTTCCATCTTCTTGTTTCATCAATCAAACTTTATTTTTCTTTTTCTTTTTCTTTTTCTTTTTTAATTTCTTCTTTTGCTTTTTCGTAAAAGTCAAAATGTGGTTGCATTTTTTGATCAAATAAAACTTATTCCATTTTTTTTTTTATTGTCACTTTCTGAAATCTATCTGTACAAAAATGAATATAAATTAAGCCTTTCTTTTTTATGTATTGTTTTCCTTCTTCTTTTTATTTTTATTTTATTTTTTTTTTCCCACAAAAAAATATTCTTTTTTTTTAACTGTTTGTTAGAAGTTTCTTTTATTTTTGTTGTCTAATTGTCACTTTTTTGTGTTGTGACCAATCAGAAATGTTGCATTAGAAATATGCATAATTCTTGTTAGTAACATCATCATCATTGTTATCATCATTGTTATGTTCTCTTCTTCAATCGTTTCTTTTCATGACGCATCAAAACGGTTGCTCCATCAGTAGTTTTATTTTATTTTCTTTTGTTTTTATTTTATTTTCATTTTATTTTCATTTTTCATTTGTTTTTATTTTATTTTATTTAATTTCACTTTCTTTTTCTCTTCCTTCTTTCCTCGTCTTCTTTTGACACTTACGGTTTGGGCTTGTAGAATTGATAATTCGTGTGAATACTTTCAATAAATGACTTATTTATTAATGACAATGTTGCTGTTTTATTTGCTTTGTCTTAAAGGTAAGTAAATAAAATAATAATAATAATAAATAAGATTTGTGCATTACATCCACAACTAACATTCCTATTGACAAATGAAGTGTGTGGATAGAACAAACAGCAACACGAATGGATCCAACGAAAGAAACACCAAATTAAAGAAAAGATTAGATAAGACAAAATCATTTAACCATTAAATAGAGAGGGGGAGAAAAAATAAAATAAAATAAAATAGCATGCCAAAGAGAAAAGATGAAGCAGAGAAAGTTCTGTGTTGCATCATTTCATCAACAATGGCATGTTTATAATTTGCAGATACAAATGGACAGAAAGAAGAGCATTCATTGAAGAGATAACTTCAACAAAACAGAATGAAAAGCAATGGCATTCAAAGAGAAGAGCCACAAAAATTGCAAGAAATGACAGCAAATGCTATTGCCATATTCATTCTGTTTGGATGAGACAAGAAATGATACGCACACACATTCACACACAGTACATTTACCATGACACAACTTGTCCTCCTTTTTTGCTCTTTGTTTTTGTTGAGCGCAGTCTCTTCATTGAGACAATGTGGCAGAGGAGATTTTGAGAGCCTCCACAGAACTTGGTTGGAAGATGGGGTTGATTGCAGAAATTAGATTGAAAAGAGGAAAGAGAAAATAGAAGAAAGAGAAGAAGTATCAAAATAAATACATATGAATGAATGAATTGATCAATCAATAAGAGAATGATGCGATGGTAGAATAAATTATTGGTATTCGCAATTTAACAAAAAAAAAAAAAAAATAGAAACAAAGCAATTCATTCAAAAACGAATAAATCTCATTAAAATAATAATAATAATAATAATAATAATAAATTATTCTTCCTCTCGTTTCATTTCATTTCATCTCATCTCATCTCTATCACTTTCATCCTAAACACATACTCCGAACACGATTTTCTTTGGGATGTTGGTGAAGCTGACAGTCTGTAGCTCTCTGGAGTGGAAGAAGTGAAGTGTCCTCTTCTTCAGATTCACTTCTGCCCCAATCAAATCTCCCAGGCTGATCGACTTGTTGCCACTGGTGGAGTTGCTGTTGTGGTAGCAGGGCCCTCTGAAATATATAAATAAAAAGATAGAAAGATAAATAAATAATAAAGATGGAAAAGAAGGAGAAGAAGAAATAGAAGGAAAAGAAATATTTTAATTATTTAAAGTGAAAATGATAAAATATTAAAATAAACAAATAAATATATAAATTTTCAATCTCTCAAAAACAGAACAACATAATAACAGCGTCAACATCACAATAGCACAAACGTGTAGTTCCAGTCCATCGAGTCGCTGTCGTTGCCCATCCACCCGCTGGGTTTCTTCCACGATGCATCAGCCACGCCCAGTGCAGTCGATGTGCTGGACGAAGACGTTGTTGCCATGTCAAACACCACCTCCAGCAGGATGATGCCTCTGCTGAACACTTCCTTCGTCACCGTCGTCACATACGAGGGACCCGACTTCGCCCACGCCAAATAGCCGTCTTTGTAGCACGTCTGAGGAAACGTCTCCAAGTCCAGCAGAGGGCGGATCTTCGTCCCTTTCACTTTCAGCGTCTTCAGCTTCGCATGCCTCTTTACCAGCGCCTTGTCAAGCTTGGGGAAGTCCTTTTTGCGCTTTTTCTCAAGTTTTTTGACTTCTTTCTCCCACTTCTTGTACTGCTTCCGTTCCTTTGAAGATCCCTTGTCATCATCTTCTTCTTCTTCATCGTCATCATCATCTGAATCATCTGAATCATCTTCCTTTTCATCTGAATCGCTGTCTTTATCTGAATCCGATACAAATTTGCTCTCAGAACTTGATTCTGCATCCGAGTCTGAATCATCACTTGACTTAGACTCACTTTTTCCTTTGCTTTTGTCTTTGGATTTGGATTTCTTTGAATGTTTTTCTTTCTTTTTCTCGCTCTCTTTCTCGCTGTCTTTCTCACTGTCTTTCTCACTTTCAGATGATTCATCTTTGTCTTTTGTTTCATCTTTGTCTTTGTCTTCATCTTTATCTTTCTCATCATCGGTTGTTTCCATTGCTAAACTTCCATCATCATCTTCTTTTTTCTTTGTTTCATCTTTCTCTCTTTTCTTTTCTGAATCATCTCCAAGAGATGAGTCGCTTGACGGTGATGAGCCTTTGTGTATCTGTAAAATTTGTTAATTTGAGAAATATTTTTTCTCAATAAGGATAAATTTGAAAGAAAGAACAAACTTGTTTAATAAGTTTTGTCAACCTAACTTCTGCTTCAAACAAATCTTTCATAGTTACAGGTCTGTCTGGTTCAAATGGTATTGGAACTCCTTCCTTTGATGGAATTGGAGCTTTATCAAAGTTTAATTAAAAAAATTTGTTTAAATAAAAAGCATACGAGCTAACTCTGCAAATGCATCCACTGCCTTTGATGCAGATTCTTCAGAAGCGCGTAATTGAGTTTCAAAATCTGATTTTAGTGTTGTGTGAGGCTTTTTTGTCAGTTCATGCAAAGCTGAAGCTGTATGTTTAAGAAATTCTGTAATTTTCTCTCTTTCGTCTTTCGGTATTTCCTTATAATCAACTGATAATGCGTCAAGAAGCTTGTCAGAATCTTTGTCAGATGATGAACTCATTATTGAATATTGCAATATTATGGGCATTTTTTCTTACGGAAGCAGAAATCATAAAACTCCTCTTGATGTCATATCGTATCTGCTCGAAATGATAATGAGTCAAATAGTTTTAACTTGACTCATGATACACGACCCACTTTCACAAAATCAAAAAAGTTTCAACAAAGATCACGCAATTTAGAAAAATTGAATGTGTTGATATTGTTATAAAAAACTTCATAATAATATTACTCAATGTTATGACTTCATTTTTGTTTATTAATTTTTCCCCTCTAAACAACTTGATTTTTTAATACTCCAAATAATTTCTGAAGATATATCTTTATGAAAAACCAACGTAAATAATGAACAAATAAAAAATGTTCAAATAACAACAGATTGTGGGAAATTGTTGCGTGATGTGAAAATATCATCAATAACAAATTAAACCAAAAAATATTCTCATAACAATGATATATCTTCGTCATTCCAAAACAATGAATTAAATTACTTTGACATCATCATTTTAACAAATTCTGCATAGTCAATTTGACCATCTCCATTAAGATCTGAAGAAATTTTTCAAAATGAAAAAGAAATTATTCTTGAAAGAAAATGCATCGAGATAATCATTTCATACCAGCTTCTTTAATCATTTCTTCGAGTTCCTGTTGTGTTAATTTTTCTCCCAGACTTGCCATAACTGATCGAAGCTCATCAGCTGAAATAAATCCATTTCCGTCTTTGTCAAATACTTTAAATGCTTCTTTAAGTTGCTCTTCAGTATCTGCATTGCTCAATTGTTTTGACATCATGACGAGAAATTCTGGAAAATCGATGGTTCCACTTCCATCTGCGTCAACATCTGCAATCATATCCTTCAGTTCTTGTTCAGTTGGGGTCTGTCCAAGTGATCTCATAACTAGAACAAAAAATATATTGAAGATTTACAGTTTATAATTCATTCACACCTGTTCCAAGTTCTTTTGTGGTAATGAAGCCATCTCCATCCTTGTCAAACAAAGAGAAAGCTTCACGGTAATCGGCAATTTGTTCTTCAGTCAATTCTTCAGACTTAGTAAAATAACACATAAATTTTTTTGAAAAAATGTAATTAATTACAAAATTGTAATAACAGAATTTAAAAATTCAAGAATGCACTCAAAACCATTGAGATCGGTTTGCAATAAAGATCTATTTGTTCCCATCTTCGCTCTTTTCAATTCCATAATAATTGATTCATTTTTTTCATTACTGACGGATTTAATTTGAAATGTTTGTTTTTCTTTGCAATATATCAGATTCTTTAAGTTTATGTTCATGCTTCTTTGGTCCTGAATTACTTTTTTTTTAATTTTTAATCATGCTATTTCATAATTTATTATGAATCAATATGAATTTTGTGTGATGACTCTCAAATTGAAATGTTATTGTTCCTAGACAATGCCTTCACATATGCTAAACGGTTTGCTTGAGTTTTTATGAAAATAATTTAAATATTACTTTTGCATTCGAATTTTCTGTTGAAAATAAATATTAACAAACAGAAAATATTAAACATTCGAATAAACACATTGAGCTTGTAACATTTTTAATTTTATACCTTTTGAAAAACTTTTTTTTTAATTTATTTATACATCTTCTTTCACAGATTTTTCCAGAATGCTTTGGAAAAGTTGTTAGCAGATGAATCATCGTCTTCTTTTAAAAAAATTGGAAAATTGATTGAATCAAATATTATAAACGAAACAAATACTTTGAAAGTTCCGATGGTACTAGATGAAATTCTGGAATATTTGATAAATGGAGGTTATGATGGTGTTTACATGAAGTGTTTTAGTGATATTATTGAAGCAATTGAATGCAAAGTGAAAATTAATCGCAATAAAGAAATCACGAATAAAGGCAAAAAATTACTCGAAATATTTTTGTCTGAATGCGAAAAAAGTTCGCTCTTTTCAAACATTGAGAAAAGCAGGATATTGAAAGCATTAAACAACTTAAAAGCTGATGATGCCGATCAACTTAAATACATTGATAATCCACCTTTTGAGACCGAGGAAGAAATGCAAAAAAGGCTGCGATCTTATCGTCTTGGACATTCACCTGGTTATCACGTGACCCCACGGCACAAACAGATCAACGCAGGATTGATCGTTCCGCTGGACACACCTTCTTTGAGAGCGCTTCTGGGAAAAGAAGATGATGACGCCAATGAGGCAGGTGCTGGAAAAGAGAGCAAAGAAGAGCCTGCTGGGGATGATGAAGAAGAGCAGCAGGAGATCTGCACACCGCCATCCACACCTCCCAACCGGATGGCTGAGCGAGACGGAGTTTTGCCGGCGTCGTCGATGTCGACTCGTCTTATTCACACGCCAGCCACTCAGCACATCACACCGAGAACAAAGCCTGTTGTTGAAGCATTAATTGAGCCTCTGCGCATCAAGGGCTTTTTAGCTGGCGAAGACAAAGAGCAGGAAGACGATGGCGATGATGAAAAGAGCAATGAAAAAGCAGATGGGCTGAAGGAAGATGACGAAGAAATAGGGTTGTATGCCTACCAGAACATGAGTGCCAACAGCAGAAAAGAGCCATATGCCTCGCGTGCCAAAGAGAGAAGCAGAGAGAAGGTTGTGCAGCAGCAGAGAAATGACCGCACATTCAGAGAGATTGATCAGCTGGCAGAGTCACTCATCACCACAGACGTGTATGTCAATGCAACATATCAGTTTGCACAGCAGTTTGGCGAAGACGTCATCCGAAAATTTGAAGCAAAGACGAGCAGAAACAGCGAAGCAGCACTGCCTTTGAAGCCAATTTGGGAGTCAGATTTTGAGAAGAGAATGAAAATGAAAGAAGGAAGCAGCATTCTCAGCTCCAGCGGCAAAGACGAGGAAGAAGAGTTTTGTGATGTTTCATTGCTGCCTCTGCTGAATGCAGAGTTGCAGGAGAGAAGAGAGAGTGGTGCATCTCCCATGAGAAGTGTATCGCAGTTGCTGAAGATGCCAGAACTGATTGTTTTTGACCTGATGAAAAAAGAAGCTAAATATGAACAAAGTGAGAGGAGCAGAATGGGCATCATTTCAGAAGTGAAAGAAGATGAAGATGATTTTGAGAGGGAAGAAGACGAAGATGCAGAGGAAGAAGAAGAAGAAAACGAAGAGGAAGAGGAAGAAGATGATGAAGAAGAAGATGAAGAAGAAGAAAGAGATGAACAGTATTTAACAGAAGTGAAATCCAAATCTGATTCAAAAAAAGCTGAAAACCTTCCAAAGAAAGAAAAAGAAAGCGAAGTCAGCTCAAAAGATTATCCAGTGATTCCTGTTCTGTTTGAGGTAGTTGAGAACTTCTTTGCCCATCTTCCAGATGTGGCTGACCTCACAAAGAGTGTCAATGCCTCGAAGAAAGCCGATGGAAAAGAGAAAGAAGAAGACGATCCTGACTTCAAAGAAGATCCGACGAAGCTTGTTGCCTCAGAAATCCACGATCTGTTCCAGCGCCTGTGCAAAGCAGTGATCAGCTTCTACGAAAGTGGCACATCAGGAGAATTGTATCCAGCCTCATTCCGCCTCTCCTCGTTCAGTCTGTACGACCTGCTGCTGCCGAACCTGCTGGAATTAGATGCGATTGTATCGGCGCTGGTCTGCAGAGAGCGGAAGGGCAGGGCAGCAGAAGAGCTGAAGGAGCAGCTGAAGAGGTGGGCAGCGAAGATGATGCAGAACATGGAGAAGGAGGCACAAATCAGAGAAGCCAAAAGGGAGGCTAAGAGAAACGAGTCTAAAAAAGAGAAAGAAGAGAAAGAAGAAAAAGAGAATGATAAAAAAGGAAAAAAAGAGGGTGATGAAATAAAGGAAGGGAAAGAGCAAAAAGAAGAAAATGAAGAAAATGAAGAAGAAGAAGAAAAGGATGATGTGTACGATGATAGCTTTGATGATGGAGACTTCGAAAGCGAAAATGAAAACGAGGCAGAACAATCTGAAGGAAAGGAGAAAAAAGAGGATTCGAAAGAAGATGAGGATGACGACAATTCAATGGCTAAAGAAGAGAAAGAAGGGAAATCATACAAAGATTTGAGTGCTGAGCAGATTGGAAACAGCGACAAGATGGAAGAGAAGGGGAATGCTGAAGAAAAAGATGAAAGTGTTGAAGGAGGAAATCAAGAAAAGAAGCAATTAGAAACATCAAATTCAGAGGGCGCTAAAGAGAATGAGAAGGAAAAAGAGAAAAAAGATGAAACAACCAGCACACCTCAGAAAAATGGAATTCAACAGCCAAAAAACAAAAGTGACAGCAGCAAAATAGCAGCAGAGGAGCAGTCAAAAAGTCCAGAGAGCAAAAGCAGCCAAAAAGTAGGTGATAAGCCAAAAGAAGCAAAAGAGAGCATTCAGCCAATGACAGTAGATAATTTTGACAAGAACACGTTTGATAAATATCTTGACAAAAAACTATTTCAGATTATTGATTCGTTTTCACCTTTTGTTTCATCTTGTAATGACTCATCTTCTGATGTTTTTTCTTCTTCTTCTCATAAATTGTCTTCTTCAGTGCCGTTCGCAGTTAGCCCATATGACTCGTTCAATAGCGATGAAGAACGTAAATGGAAGCAGACTTGTGAAGGAAATAAACTGTAAGAATTGTTTTTTTAACTGATTTTTGTTTATCTTACATTTCACAGATTATCTTAACTTATCAACTGAATAAAGTTAAAAGCATTTTATTTTGGAATCTTTTTGGTTTATCATAATTTGATATAACATTCAGAAACACTTTAATAAATAAATTTTTTTTTTAAAAAAAAATGCATTTGAATTTAATTAAAAAATCTGTTTGGTGGTATTTTAACTAAAAAAAAAATTTTTTTGAATTTTGAAAAAATCGAAATTAAAAATTAGAATTTTGCGAAAATCTTCTCGTTCTTTCATTGATCACTTAAAAATAGTTTTATTTATTTTTTTTTATTTTTATTTTATTTTTTTTTCCACAAAATTTCTTCACAAAATCCTGTCTGTCAAATACAGAAACAGTTTTTGTGAGGCTGTGAATTTTTTTTTTCATGTTTAATAAAAAAAAAAAGAAAGAATATGAGAAAATGATATCCAGAATTTTGATTATTCATTGAGCATTTACACAGCGAAAAAAAAGGGACAGAATGAATTTGTCTTGTGGTTATATGCCATGGACAATAAATGAAAAAGAGGCAAAAAATGTTCTTGTGTAGAAAAATGTGATTGAAACCGTTGAAGATTGAATTCGATGATTTTTTTCTGGGTTTGAGAGAATTTAAAATCATCAGTTTTCAAGAAATAATGAAAAAAGAAGACTTGATTTTAGTTTTTCGTTAAAAAATAGGTTATTTTGAATGGTGTTTTTCAGAACAACTATTAATAACTTTGCGGAAAAAAAACATTTTCAAACAATAAAGTGATTTTTGAAATTCGTTAAAGATAAGAAATGCACAATTGTTTCAAACGACTGTTTGCAGGACGATTATCACTTTAATAATAAGTTCAAAAAAAAATTGATTTTTTGTTCGGAAATTGGTTAAAACAAAAAGAACAAAAAATAACCAAATTTTTCTTTCCAGTACTGTGAAATCAAGATGGAAGAAAAAACCTTTCATGGAATTTAACACCAATTTGTTCATTCAAGACAAACTTTCATAAGAAAATACAGTTTACACAAAAAATACCTCACATCGCAAAAAATACCGAACAAGATCGATATCTCAATGACCGCAAGAGGAATAATTTTGTCCGGTATTTTTTGCGCAAACTGATATAGATCATTTGAAATAGCATAATAAAGAAAAGTCATTTTGAAATAAAATTATGTCCTTTAATGTGTCACAAATCTAGGACAGTGCACATATTTCAACTTCTTATAAACTCATCGCTGTTTATTTGTTTCAAATTAAATGAAGGAAGCGTTTGAAGAAATACTGATTGCATTTTTCATGTTATGGTGTTCTCAAATACCATTTTTCTTCACATTTTGTGTTTGAAATAAAATAAGAAGAAAAATGGTATTTGAGAACACCATAACATGAAAAATGCAATCAGTATTTCTTCAAACGCTTCCTTCATTTAATTTGAAACAAATAAACAGCGATGAGTTTATAAGAAGTTGAAATATGTGCACTGTCCTAGATTTGTGACACACGATTTATCTGATTATCCAAAAATTTTTGAAAATATCTGATAATTGTCATTTTGTCATTACAGTTTTTGCAAAACATTGGAAGACTGTGATATGCAAAAAAAAAAAAAATTAAAATAAAATAAACTTAGTTTTTTCAAACGTTCATTATGTTAATTATTCAGATGAAAATGAAATTCGATTGTTTTCATCAAATGTTCATTTCAACTCACAATCTTTCACCACATTGTGAAAAATAACAGTACCATCAATTGATTTTTACACTGGTGAAATTTGGTGAGTTGGAATGAAAACTTTATAAATATATTCAAATATGAGTTTTTACCTGAAAATTCTATTAAAAAAAACAGTTCAAAAAAACAAAGACAAATTTTCAGTAAAAATATCCATCAACTTCGTTTCTGGTCATATCAATTAAACAAACGAATAAAAAAATATAAAATAATTCTTATATGGTCAACTTATGTGAAAGTCAGCATGTTTTTCCAAAAACAATTTTTTAATTCAAAAAAATGAAAATTCGAATGAAATGGTTTTTGTTCAAACCATTCTTTTGATAAATCTCGATTTTTGAACATTCTTTTCAGAGCCCAAACTTGTCTCATTAATGCAGTTATGTGGTGTTGATTACTGATGAGATAATTGTTTCAAAAAAACATATTTAAAAGATATCAAATAAATATAATTTTTCAAATGATTTCATAATTTTTATCAAGAACTATTTTTCTTTTTCTTTTTATTTTTCTTTTTCTTTTCTTTTCTTTTCTTTTCTTTTCTTTTCTTTTCTTTTCTTTTCTTTTTCTTTTTTTTTTTTTTTTTTGAAAGTTTCAAACATGCACATTAAGCTTGAAAAATATATTTTGTTTTTTAAAAATTTAAATTCCATTTTTTTTGTTTTTTTTGTTTTTCAAAAACAATTTTTTTATTTAAATTCAAAAATGTTGAACTAATTCCAATATGACAATAGGATAATTTTGGAATGAGATCTGATATTTTTTCTCAATTATAAAAACGTTCGCCATTTCTGAAAAAATGACCATAACAAAAATATAAAACACATTGAAAAATATATATTTATTTGTGAAAAGCAATTAAGTCTTTTGGAAGAATTATAATTTGATAAGTGTGTTCAATTGAACATTATTTAACTTTATTAGAAAATGCATTAAACAGAATTGACTTTTATTCAAAAGATAACTTTTCGAGTTATTATTTTAAAGAAATGCAAAATTGCTCTTCCAATATTTTTACGAGAGAAATTGATACAATGCCATTTAGTCAAAGAATGGCTCAATTATCTTTTAATTTAGATGACACACTCCCCAATTTATTGAAAGGAAAAAGTTCAATTGAATCTGAAACCAAAACAGGAGATTGTCATGACTCTTGGTTTCCTAATGTAAGAAAAGTGCACTACTTTACATCATCAATATCACAGAATCATTCAGATTTAAGTTTTAAGAACGATAAGATTTCAATAGATCAATTATCTCAGTCAACAACACCTTTTTTTGTTTCAACAAAACAAGAGTCGAATATTCAAACTATTCAAACCAACGTAGAAAGAAAGGAGAGTAGATCAAAGCTGCAGAACGTGGAAAATTCGTTTCTTTCAAAGTTTCAAACAGAAGATCATCCTTTTTTTGACTCAAATTCTTTCTCTCCTCAAAATATAAGAAGCAAACACTCATACAAAAATACTCCCTCAAATTCACATTCAATGCTGCAAAAAATTGATCCATCTTTTGAGGGTTCTTCTTTCGATAAAGAAACTAAATCATTATCATTATCATTATCGTGTTCATCAAATATATCAACTCCTACAATTTATGACAATTCGCATCCTTCTGTTTCTCTTCAACAGATATCTCGTCATGCCCCATTACAATCACAATCTCAGCCGCAATTGCAATCATCAGCATTACCATTTTCGAAAGAAGTGGCTTCAATTTTGCTTCGGCCAAGACGAGCAAATTGGAACCTGATTACAAATTCAGGGAGGTTCTTCTGCCAAGACGTCAAGTACAACACCGAAGGCGAAATAAAATCCAATTTTGAGTCAATGACACGATCGGGGATGTTGTCCAAATGGGGCGAAGAAGACGCGAAAATGGCTGTGCAAGAGCAGAAATATGCAGATTGCATACACAACAGGACAGAAAACAAGAGCTTTCAATGGAAAGATGAATGGACAAACAACAACGATTTCCTAGAAACATCAAAATCCAAAGAACACTCCCTGTTAATGAATAAAAGAATTGAACAATACGACAACAGCTTGGATAGAAGCACCAACGACAACGAAGATACCATTGGAAAAGAGAAAGCTATTGGCAAAATAGAAAAAATGAATGAATATGACAAGCATTCAGACAGACAAGTGAGCCGAATGAGAAGAGCGAGACGAGATTTAATCAAAAGTCAGATAAAAGAAGCAAAAAAGCACAAAAAGATGTTTGGGATGTGGGTGAGAAAGGAATGGATTTTGGATGAAGAGGAAAAGCTGATGTGGGACGAGGCAGAAAAGAGACTGCTTGAAAAGGAAAATGAGAGAGAAAGAGAATTCAATGGAGACTTCAAAGAAACATTGACTGATGATGAAAAAGAGGAAGAAGAAGAAGAAGAAGAAGAGGAAGAAGAAGAAGACGGGCAAAAGGAGGAAGAAAGAAGAGGAAAAGGAAATTTCAGAAAACAACATTCAGAAGAAAGCACTTACAAAACACAGCTAATAGAAAGCAATTTAGCAGCACTCTATTTGAATGAGTACAAATTATTAGATCAAAAAGAAATTGAAAAGAGATATATTTCCAGTTGTGAAGCTTCACATTCAACATTTCAAAGGTCATCAAATATGACAAAGCCATCAATTATGCCATCTTTCGCTTCATTTTCATGGAACAAGCAAACAGAATTTCCTTCAAATCAAACATTTTATTCTCCTTTTGCTTCTTCTTCCACAGAGGACAATACATCAATTGTGCCTGTTTTACAAAATAGTCACTCAATGAATGGGTCAAAAGAAAACAAGCCACAAAAAACGGCTGAAGGCTTCACTGATGTGGAGGAAATGATTAAGAGATTCGACGACAGGCTGTTTAACTCCAAGACAAGCAACAAGAAAGTGAAAAAACTTTACTCTGCAATTCAGCAAGTGCGAAATGAGTCACCAATAATCATCAGATTAAATGCATTGTCACACTGGAAAGAATCAAATATTATTGATGAATTGAACAATCATCAGAGAAATTCCTGTTTTCTTTCAGGTGCTTTTATTACCAGCATCGATTACTTTCACAGCCATGTTCTGATGAACAGAACGGATAAAAGAAAGATTTGCGAACGAATGAGGCATGAGAGTTACGAAAGTCTTATGAGCAACTCCAAACAATTTATGGTTGCTTGATTTTTGAATTTTTTCACAAGTTAGTCTTTCATTAAGATATATTTTCTGATCATTCAGAAAATAACAACATGATTTTTTAAACTACCTTTGAAAATGAAATTTTGTTTTATTTTTTGTTTTGTTGGATAATAGTTTTCTGTTTTCTTGTTCTAGTATTTTTATTTAAAGATGCTTTTCATTTGACAATTAAATATTGATATTAAAATATGTATTGATGCAAGCAAATTGAAAAAATATAAGATCAAACCAAAAGAATATTTATTTTTTCATTTTTTAAGAATTCTACCAAAAGATAAAATATTGCGTTGAACACTTTTTTGAATTTTTAAGACAATTACATTTGATTTTCTGTTTGAAGATAGAATCTATTGCATTATATTCAAACTTGTTACAGGAAATTTAACAATTATCAACTCATAAAATTTGCATTACATTTTAAGAACGAAAATTGTATGAACATAAACCAATGTGCACATATAGAAAAAGAACAATCTTCTTTAATATCATCAATCAGTTCTTTTCAATCAGCTTCTTCAATGCTTTTTGAGAAAGGAAACATAAATTCGTCTCTTTTGCTGTCTGAATCGTCTTCATCACCTTTTATATGCGTGACACACCCAACTTGTGAAATTTCGTTCAATGTACTTCGAAAAAATCTATTCTCATCACAAATAACTGATCCTAACATCAAAATACAAAAATTTGACGATAAAAAATCAAGAGAAAAGGAACAATATTTATCGGAGGAAATTATAAATAAAGAAACATTAAAATCATCTCCATTTGCGAAAAGTCCATTTAAATCTACAAATAATTCATTTTTATCCATGCCAACAACATCAGAAAACGAAAAGTTAAGAAAAAAGCAAATGACAAAAAATCAGGAAGACTTTTTATTAACGGAATTTCAAGAGGGTGCGCAAATTCAAAAAAATAAAAAAGAATCACATGACGTTCTTCGCATGCATTCACCAAACTTTTTTGATGGATCAATGATAAGTTCAACATGCTTTGATAAAAAAGTCAATATTTCACAGTCGAGAATGCAGAATCATCCTACAAGAGTCCCCATTATCAAACATTTAGACACATCTCCGACGACATCAACACTTCAACCATCTGTGTCTTTGTTGCAGTCTTCTTCTTCTTCTTCTTCTGCTCCTGCTCCTTCAGATATGATTTGTTCATCAAACCAGTCAAGTCAAATGGAATCACACAGCAATGATTTCTTTTGGACGCTTGACGAGAAGAAGGTAGAAACGTCGCAAGAACACAAAGAGATGCTGCTGAGGAAGTGGCAAGACGACGACGAGGCGATCTTTCAGAGCGGAGTTGGCGGGCAGTTTGGGAAGATGGCTGTGAAGCGAATGAAACAAGGGAAAAAGTTTGGTTGGAAAAGAGAATATGATGATGATGAAGAGGAAGATGAAAAGGCGAAAGAAAGAAAAGAAGAAAAAGATGATGAAAAGGAAGATGAAAAGAAAGCAGTTGAACCTCAAAAGAGAAAAGTGGTGCTGAAGATGAGCAAGCAAAAGAAGGAGATTGTGAAGAGAGAGATCAACGAAGCCAAAGAGCACTACAGAATGTTTGGGGAGTGGATTCAGAAGGAGTGGGTGAGAGACAAAGAGGAGATGAAGATGTGGGAGGAAGCAATGAACAAGGTGATGAGGAAGGAAGGAAGAGAAGGAAGAGAAGGAAGAGAAGGAGGAAGTGGAAGCGAAGGGAAAAGGGATCTTGAAGAGACAGTGGAAGAGTTGAAGAACAGAATGAGTGAAGCAGAGGCCGATGAGATGGACAGTTCGGAGAAATATGAACTGCACCGGAGAATTACAAGGATGGAATCGAAAATAGAACAAAAGAGTGTAAGAGAAGAGGAAAAGAATAAGGAAGAAGAAAAAGAGGAAGAAAAAGAAGAAAAAGAAAAAGGAGATAAAAAAGAAGATAAATATGAAAGAGTGAACAACACACTTGATATGAATCTTTTTTCAAATATAAACCAGATTGATGAAAATTTGATGAATAAGAGTTTCATAAATACTTCTTCAATGAACCATCATTTGACTTCATTGCCATTTCCATCTTCTTCTGCTTCGTCTGATTGTTTATTGACATCTTCACTTCTGTCGTTCTCTGATGATTCTTCTTCCACCCACAAATCATCTTCTCATTCTCTTTTGATTCCTCTGAAATCACAAAAAAGCAATCAAATTGCAAACATTTCGTCTAACAAAGTGAACTCTTTCAATTTAATCTCTTCATTCATTTTTGACATGAGCACCACAAACACACAATTTGACAGCTCTCCTGTTTTGTTTCTTCGCCAACCAACGTCGCCTTTCTTTGACATCCACAACATTTCAGACGTGGTTGTTGATACAGAAGAAATTCTATCCAGATATATTCCTCCATTTATGCACCGCAAAACAGTCAGAAAGCTGAAGAGACGCGGCATCAGCGAAGAAGAAGCGTTTGCAAACGAGTTGGGAATCATTCAGGATTCCTCCATCCACCTTCCAATTGTCATTATGAGCTGCCTCTTCTTCTCTGCTCAGCACGTTTTATTCAAATCTGAATTGCATCTGTCGATCTTTGCTTCAAAAATGTTTGACGTCTCCATCAGCAACCTGCCTCCTCTTCTGATTCCCACATCTTCTTCTCGTTCTCTTCCTTCTCTTCATTCTTCATCATCTTCTTCTCATTTAACTTCTCAAAAAAGCAGTTCAAAAGCAACATTTGTTAAACATCACCTTACCGCAAAAGAGCGCAACCAAAGAATTCTTCTTGTGAGGAAGCTGAACAATCGATTGAATGACACTTTGTTTGGATTGCCTTCTTCATCTTCCCATCCTCAATCGCATTACTCTACCAATTCATCAAGATATCACTGGACCAAGCCAACTTGAAAAAGGACACAGGAAAAATTATCTTGCGATTGTTAAAAAAGTTAATTGATTCTTATTGAATGGAATTATTGTTCTACGAAAGGATTATTTGTATCCTCATATTTTATTATTCCTTGAGGCAGAAATGTGTTCGTATTTACTTCCATTGAAGATTATTTTATCATTCCAATGAAGCGTTCCATATGGGGCAATTGTTGCGCGTAATGAATCAAACCATATCGCGTTTTAAGTTTCCCATTTGCTTGAAGGATTGTTATTTTCCATCTTTTTTTCTTCTAATAACCGCAAAATAATAATGCAAAGGTGTAGTTCTTTGAATTTCAGATATCTTATCATTTTGTTTAAATAATTTTTCATTAGAGAAAACCAAATACAATCAAAATAAATTCTTTTTAATTGTCACAAAAAATTTTTGGATAACTTTTTGTTTTGCAATGAATATTGATGAACAAAAACGTAATCCTCTTTTTCTTTTTTGCAATAAACTTGGAAAAGTGAAAGAAAAGAAAAGAGAAAAAAACAAACAAAAGACCAGCTAACAATTGGTGAAATGAGATTTGTCACAAAAAATAGATAAAATTGCGCTTAACAAAAAATGAAATAATGAAATGAAGCTATTCAAAAAGGAAGAAAGTCAGAAATTGTAACAGAACAACAAAAATGAAGTTGTTTTCATTTGAATTGCAATAAAGAAGAAGAATCAGAAGAAAGGTGAATTGGATGATGAAGAAAAGCACAGAATCATAATGACATGCAGAGCGATGCAGCATTCACTCAACAAACACACAAACAAGCAATCGATCAAAAGATATCTGTTCAGATTCTCAAAAACATAATTGTCAACACTTCCATCCACATTCACTCTTTCCCTCACCACTTCCTCTTCACCTGTGGCATTCCTGTTGCTTGCTTCGGTCCTCCTGTTGCTGCAGCCTTTGAAGACAGATCCTCTCCAATTGGCGTCATCAGTGCCACATACACCCACACAGAACACACACCACAATAATGCGAGCACACATAAGTGCCAAACGAATACTTGGGAGTCTTCGACTTGTGCTTGTGGAAGTCAAACTTGTCCATAATGGCGTGACGGATCTTCTTCGCATCGGTGAAGCAGAAGTTGAATGCCTGCCCTTGATAATGATGGCCCTTCGGCACCTGCCGTGTGATGTCTGCCTTCCACGCCGAGATTCCAATCTCGTTCGGAATGCCCGTCAGCTCCTGATACTCCAGCGTGATCAAGCCATTCCGCAGGATGTAGTCGAGCTCCGGAAACCAGAATGTCTTCATGTACTTCGCATGCCGCCAGTTCAGAAACGCCGTCTTCATCTCGTCGTAGATCTGCTTCTCAAGCACTTCCAGCCGCGCAGGTGAGATTGGCGAGGGAAGTCTGATCTTTTCTGTGCCGCCTTCGTAGAACGGCTTGATGGGATATGACTCTGTCTCGCAGAAGTCCTTGTCAATAAACGGCTTCCAGTGTTCTGTGTTCTCAAAGTCATACTCAATCAGCGCTGGGTCGAGATGTTGTGCATTGCCCCAGATATTCTTGTTGTTCACCACCACATCCAAAGTAGCATATGGCAGAATCACCTGCGGAAGAGTGCACTCCCACAGCTGAATATCCTCCTGCTGGAAGGATCCCGCAGCTGCTGCCGAGTCGTCTGCATTGTCTTGCAATTGTGCATCTTGATCACTGCTGTACATCGACCCCATTCCGCCCACACCCGCTGCTGCAAGTGAAGGCTCACTAGCCATCCCCATCTGCGCTGCCTGTGAATATGACATCATCATGTCTCCTCCTTCCATCCCGTTTCCAGCTGCATCCGAATGCCACGTCGGGTAGAACTGTGCTGTCCCTCCACCAGCCATAATCAGCTGCTGCTCTGTCATCATCATCCCCATCCCCATTCCCCCCATCGCTCCCATGCCTCCCATCCCTCCCATTCCATATCCCATCCCTCCACCCATCTCCATCATGTCTGACTTCTCCACATCCTCCGACGACAGCATCGCATTGTACTTCTGCGCCTCCACTCCACCCACACCACTCTGCGTCACCCCAATAGCCATCCCAGGCACAGGTGTCAGGCTCTGCATGTGTGTCTGCCCGATCCCAATCCCCATCGATGGATCAGCCGCACCTGCTGAAGGGAAATCAATCGCTTCTTCATCATCCTCCACAAAATCAAGATCAAGGCGTGCTTTTCCTGAACGAGAAGAAGAAGATGCTTGCCCAGATGAAAATCCAAGAAGGTCGTTGGCTTCGTCATCGTTTTCTTCTTCTGCCTCTTCTTCTCCTTCTTCTCCATCTCCTTTCTTCCCTTCTCCTCCCTCAGCCCCTCCTTCTCCTTCCTCATTCTCCTCCAACACTCTCGTCTCTCTCTCCTTTCTTGCTGCTCCTCCGCCCATCTCCCTCCACTTCTGCTCTCTCTCTTCAATCTCTTCTGGTGTCAGCAGCTTGTTCTTCAGCTTCGCTTTCTGCCTGAGCATCTTCAGCTGAATGTCCCTCTTCCTCTCTTCTGCCTCTTCTGGATCAAATCCTGGCGGCGGTGCTTCGTCTTCGTCATCATCGTCATATTCGTCATAGTCCATCTCCTCCATCTCTACTTCTTTCCCTTTCCCTTTCCCTCCTTTCTTCCCTTTTTTGTTCTGTTGTTTTCCTTTCTTTCCTTTCTTTCCTCTCGATGAATCCTCATCTCCTGTTCCTTCATCTGAATCAGTCCCGCTTTTTGAACTTTCCTCTTCTTCCTCTTCTTCTTCTTCCTCCTCCTCATCTTCGTAGCTCTCCTGCTTCTTCTTCCCCTTCCCCTTCTTCCCATTTCCTCCTCCAATCATCCCTGGCAGTCTCGACAGGAACGACTTCCCCTGCATCTCCTTCCAATCTCTCCAGTCTTTGATGAGCGGATGGCAGGGCCCTTTTATCCCCAGCAGCTCATTCCTGTACAGCACATAATCTGGTGGGCACTCGTCACTCCCGCCCCACCGCAGAGGCGCTGCAATGGCCATCCCTGTTGTAGACTCCCAAAAGAGCACAGTCCCATCAAACTCCCTCGTGAGCACAAACACATGCTGATTGCCTTTCTTTGTGGTGCCCAGACACAAATAGGCATCGATGCCCATCGACAGGAAGAGAGAGGCCAGAAGAATGGAGTGGTCTTGATCATCTCCCTTTCGGATCTTCAGAATGAACGGTGGGGACATAAACACTCGCTTGTCCTGCATTCCGAACCCTTGAAAAGATTCTGAGTCAGCCGCAAAGGTCATCGCATGCACCATCCGCATGATCAGACGAGGGTGCTTCAGCGCCTTCGGAAGAGGAATGTTATTTGTCAGGAAACAAGGCAGGAAGAATTCATCATTTTCATCATTGGTTGCAAATGTCTCATAAGGTGAAGCAGACACAAGATGATGAGGAAGCTGATACTTCCACTGCTCAATTCGCTCTGCATATGCGGGTGGAATGCCCACTTTCTCCTTTGCCTCAGGTGGGTCCAGAACGAGTTTGTGTGGGAAATCTGGGTGGAAGAAGGCAGAGAACACGATCTTGCTCTCCTTCTCGCTCTTCTGTCCTCCGCTCGTCAGGAACAGCCCATCTTTTGGGCAGTACACTCTCGTCTTCATTGAGTGGTCGAGGGGGTCTTTGTCAAGCTCAGCAACAGTCACGTCGTGCAGAGGAATCTCACAGCTGCCGAGGTAATTGTTGCCTGCCTCGTCAAAATCGAATGCAGACAGCTTGATGTTCCCTTTCTTCAGCAGAACGCTTTTGGAGAGTGTGTTTCCCACAATCTTCACAGGAATGAACAGAAACTCGTTGAAGACTGGGTTGATGTTGTCTTTGATCACCCGCGTCTGCTGCTTCGTGCCATCCCACTCCAACACCACAAACACATCTGAGTACCCTGTGTTCTTCATCGCTATCATGTCACAGCATCTCCTCACCTCCACACACAAATACCGATAATACGGCTTCAGCTCCACTTTGTCCATCGACTGGTGCAGTTTCGGTAAAGACATCACATCAATGAAGCCATTAATCGACCCTGCCTGTTTCCCTTTGTGTTCTAATTCCGTGTTGAACTGCCCAATCTCCAGCAGACCCCTCAGTGGAAGCAGTGCTTTACCCATAATCTCGTCAAACAGCACATCTTTGTCATACACCTCGATCTTCAGATCGTCATTCTCCAGCTCGCTCCGGATGCCTGGGAATGTCAGCGTTCCCACCTCGTCCCACTCAGGAAACAGAGTGCAAGGGATGGCATCAGACTTGGTCGACTTGATGGACTTCATTTTGATTGAGCCCCCAGTCATAAAGCGCACTGTCACATACGGATCGCTCGTGCCCCCCAAGTCCATCGGCAGGAGATCTTCCCCGCGCCAGTCGTGGAGCGACAGCTGGAACATAAACACTTCCTGAAAATACGCTTCAAATGAAATGATGGCTGTCGTCTCGTGCCTGTTTCCTCTTTGATGAAGCTGTATTTCAACATGATCTCGCACAACAGGCCCTGTCGCCATATCCCAAAGCTTGATTTTAGCTTCACCCATGAAATCATCTCTTCCAATGCAATCCCAATCCCAGCACTTGTTCATATTTATGAAAAATAAGCAATAAAGCAAATTACGAATTAAAAAATAAATATAAATACTTCAATTTTAAAAAATTGCTCTTTAAGCTCTTCAAAAGTTCCTTGCCAATATGTAAGCCACTGATCAGGATAAGTAGCTGTTTTAAAAAGGAACAAAAAACTTTTATGAAAAAATTATTAAAAAATATAATCTGAAAAACCTCTTGTTTGAGAATTTATTTTCTTCATTGTTTCAGTTCTATACTTTGGACCTTGCTTTCCGCTTACAACAAGACCAAGTCCCCTAAGCCAGTTTTTTTTTTGAAGCATAAAGAATAACATCTTTCAGGGAACAAAAAAAACACAAACCGATGCCGAAGATCTTCAACCTTATAATTACCTCCAAGAGTGAAAGTGAGAAAAGGATCACTGGTCGTTGCATCAAAAGCCTTAACATTGTATATCTGGATATTTTTAAGGATAAACTTGAACTGTCGTATATCTTTTTTTGGTTGTGTTTCAGGCTGGTCCTCTGGTATAATATCATCATCTGAAGAAGAACTAGATTTTTCTGTATCTTTTTTGTTGTCCGACATTTTGATAAACTTCTTGAGACTCGAATAAATCCAGCCGAAACAGAAATATTGTTTAATTATAAAACAGATCAAAAAATCACAAAAAGGATCAATGGTTCTCATTGTTTTTGAAAAGATTTATCCTGCGTTATGAACAAAACTCAATCATCTCAGCTTCTCACTTCAAGAACAAATACAACAAAGAATAATTTTGATGATCCTTTGCTTGCGGGTAATGTTTCTTTTGCGAAAATAATTAACAATATTTCAATTTATTTTTTTCTTATGTCATAAGAGATAATTGAAAAACAAGGAACAACTCTTGTTGAAGAGCTCCGAGCATTAGACAAACAGACTCGTAAAGAAGAGATGGAGATGAAGCGATGGCAGCGAAGAAAGCAAGAATTAGAAGAAGAACTTGTTTGCTTCTCTTTTCACTATATTTCGATAACTTTTGAAAAATCTCCAACTTAAAGGAGCGAAGAAAATTGGAGCAGGAACGTAATAAGGAAAAGGAAGCACATCTTCAAGCTCAACTGGAAAAGGAGATGACTGCATATCTTGGAAAACAGCCTTCAAAACCGGTTCCTAAGAAAGATTTGGATCCATTCCTGACTCCAAGAAGAAGTATAGAAAAGAAATCATACACAGCTCAAACTCCAAGGAAACTTTCGCAAGCAGCTTTAGCTGCACAACTCGAAATGGAAAATGAAAAGGAATTACAAAGATTCCAATCAATTCAAAAAGAAAGATCAATTCGCATGTACATGCAAAATGAAGGGGATGAAGACTCAGAAAGCAAACAAGAATCACCAATTAAGGAAGATAAAGAAAAAGCAGATCTAAATTCTTCAAGTGAAATTGAAGAATATTCACCAGAGATTTATCCTCAGTCGCAAACCAGACGTACATCAGCGACAACAGCCAGAGGAGGGCTAACAACTCGTCGCCGCGTCAAGCCATACACCCCTTCAATCGTTGGATCTGTTACTTTGTTTAAGCCAACAACCAAAAGAAAGCTCGAAGAAAGAGACAGGATGATGAAGGAGCTTGACAACACTGTCAAAATGCAGCTGGGTGGAGATATGACCACACGAGAGCAGACAGCCAGGGCATCCACAGCGCCACTGGCACGCTCTTCTTCTCAGACAGCTTCGTCGGCTCGCATTCCGACATCGACCTATTCAGCCAAGCTGAGGGAGATGTATGTGAAGGACAAGCTGAGGAAGAAGGAGGCAGAGCAGAACGAGGAAAAGGAGCGTGTTGACAAGATCCTTCGGAAGAAGTGGGACGGCACAATCAGCGAGTCCCTGATCAACCCCCCGCCCTCGTTTTATTCCTCTCCTGAGCTTCTGCAGCAGCATCTGGCTGAGTGTTTTCAGTCGACAACTGCCTCGTTCTCTCCGCCCATCCCCTTCCGCCCGACTTCTTCCCATCCGCCTGACTTGTCGCTGAGTCCAGAGCAGATCAGACAGAAGTATGCTTTCCCTCAGCTGGCTGAATACGAATACTTGGATGAGCAGTATGAGGAAGAGGGACAATACGAAGGAGAAGGGGAAATGGAAGAAGGAGCACAAGAAGAAAGGAAACAAGAAGAAGAGGGAAATGAAGAAGAGGAAAAGGAAGAAAGGAAACAGGAAGATAGAGAAGAACAAGCAGAGTGTAGCAGTCCTGATGAGAATGCACAATACACCGAAGACACTTCACACAAAACGGAGGCAGATGCATCTCAAAGCAGAAATGGAAGTGAGGAGCAGACAGAAAGTGTGAAGACAGAAGAGAATGGAGAAATAAAAAGAGTTAAAAGACTCACCTCTCTTTCCATCACATTTATTTGCTCTTCAACTGTAGTTGGTAAACCTTCATCAAAAAATGTGAATGCAGAAGAAGATGGAGCCAAGCAGGCAGATGCGAATGAAGTGAAGCAAGAGAGAGAAGAGGAAGAGGAAATAGAGGAAGAGATGGATCGCTTGTATGAAGAGATTAAGAAGGAGAAAGAAAGCGAGAATGCTTCGATGGAAGAGACAGAAAGGGATGTGAAGGAACAGGAAGAGAAACAGAATGTGACTGAAACTAAAGCAGAAACAGAAGAAGAAAAGGCAGAAGAGAAAACAGAAGAGAAAACAGAAGAGAAAACAGAAGAGAAAACAGAAGAGAAAACAGAAGAAAAAACAGAAGAAGCAGAAGAAAAGAAAGCTGATGATGAAAAGATTGAAACAGTTGAAAAAGAAAGTATGGAACAGAATGTGAATGAAGAAGAAAAGAAAGAAGAGGAAAAAATTGAACAGGAAGAAAAGAAAGAAGAAGAAAAGAAAGAAGAAGAAAAGAAAGAGGAAAAAGAAGAAATCAAGAATGAAGAGATACAAAAGGAGGAAGAAAAAGAAGAGAAACAAGAAATTGATGAAAATACGAAAGAAAAAGAAACAGAGAAAGAAACAGAGAAAGAAGAAGAGAAAGAAGAAGAGAAAGAAGAAGAGAAAGAAGAAGAGAAAGAAGAAGAGAAAGAAGAAGAGAAAGAAGAAGAGAAAGAAGAAGAGAAAGAAGAAGAGAAAGAAGAAGAGAAAGAAGAAGAGAAAGAAGAAGAGAAAGAAGAAGAGAAAGAAGAAGAGAAAGAAGAGAAAGAAGAAGCAGAAGAAAAGGAAGAAGAAATAAAAGAAACAGAACCAAATGAAATAGAAAAGAAAGAGGAAAAGGCAGAAGCTTTAATTGAAGATGAAGGTAAAGAGGAAGAGAAAGAAGCCAAAGAAGAAGAAAAGAAGGAGGAAAAAGAACAAAAAGAAGAAGAAAAAGTTGAAGAAGAAAAAGAACAGAAACAAGAAGAAGACACAACACCTTCCGATTCCTTACCTTCATCCTCATCCTCATCATCATCTTCCTCTTCCTCTTCCTCTTCAACGTCACCTTCACCTTCACCTTCATCATCCTCATCCTCATCATCAATATCTGAAGAAGAAGAAAAAGAAGAAGAAAAAGAGGAAGAAGAAGAGCCCCTTCTTGTTCTCCCCTATTCTCAGTGTGCCAATGCGAAGCGTGTGGCTGTGTGTGGCGAGTGGGACAAATGGACACGGAAGATTCCTCTTTCTGATGACACTTCTTTGCAAAGATGGGTGCTGAAGAGAGGAAACGAAGAGTTTGAGAGAATTGTTGGAGGCACAGAAAAGGAGTGGCAGTTCAAGTTTGTGCTTGATGGGAGCAGATGGATAGCATCTCCGCTGATAAAGCAGGTTGGAGATGCACAGGGGAATATGAATAACATCCTCAAATTTGGATGTGGGAAGAAGAAGGATGAGGGAAAAGATAAAAAAGAGAAAGAGGCGGAGAAAGAGGCGGAGAAAGAGGAAGATGACGAAGATGACTCTGAGGAAGATAAAGAGGCAAATACAGCACAACAAGGCAAGGAAACTGCAGAAGAGGCAAAACGGAGGAAAAAGAGAGAACAGCGCAAAAGAGCAAAGGAAAGAAAGAGAAACGCTGGAAAGTAATTCTAACCACTTACAACTACTTTTATTTACGTTTTTGTATTAATTTTCAATTTAATCTTCTTTTTTTTCCTTGTCATAACATCCCGTGTTCATTAACACAGTTCACAGTCTTGTTTTTTTAAAATAGAAATGTCTATTTATTTTTAACCAAAATATGATCTAACCAAAATTTGAAATGCAAGAAGTTCGACCAGGAGATTGGCTTTGCTTGGTTTGATAAATATTTTGATCGTCAACTAAAATATTTTCTCTTTTATTGATGCCTTTTAATAAAATTAAAAAAATGTTTGATAGAGTTGTGGTGGACACAATTATTCCAAACGAAGCGTTTGCTTTAGATGCTCGGCACCAAAGCCAGTAATGCCTGGGTCAATGGTTTCTCCAATGTCAATGCAACCTTCTATTGGATTTGATGGAGCAGTCGATCCGTATCAAGGACAGTGGTTTGTATTTTTTGATGAATTTCATATTTTCTATTAATTGCGCAAAAAATTTTAATAATTCAAGGGTTTGCGCTCGTTGCAGAAGTATAAATGCTCCTGTTAGGTTTGTAAAGTGATGTGCATTAAAGGCATTTTTATAGGGCTTTTTGTTGATACCGTTTTACGGTTTTCTTTTTTTCTTTTTTCGAGAATGGAGTGTTTTATTTGTGGAGAGCAACGTTTCAGTCAGTGGAAGGCAGGGTCAGAGAGGAAGCCAAGAGAGAAAGTTATGAGAGAAGGTGGTAATTTTTCTTTGATGCGACATTTCTCGTTCATATATAATATTTTTCGTTTTTGTGAATTTGAATAACTTTCCTTTCATTGACAGGTGATTGGTATTGCGGAAGTATGAATACAATATAATCTCAAAAAACTAACTTTATTTTTTCGATTTAATGAATTAATTGAACATTTATTATTGTTCTTTTTTTGAAGGTTGCGATAATTTCAATTATTCGTTTAGAGATACTTGTCAGAAATGTTCTGCTCCAAAATCATCTGCGTCACGTGTGATATCAGCTGAACAAATTGCTGCAAGCGGAGTGAAGTCATATCAGACACGACCCGGTGACTGGAATTGCCCGTCATGCTCTGCAGTTTGATAAGATTGACATACTTTTATTGTGAAGTAATTGTATTTGCAACTTTTTATTTTTTTTCATCTTAAAGCACAATTATGCATTTAGAACATCTTGTTTCAGATGCTCAGCAGAAAAACCATAGATATTTTGGAAATAGTGATTTTCAAGTCTTTCAAAGGGGGAAATTTTTTTATGCAAATGCACTTGTTTGCTTTTAATATATATTGTTATGAATTAGTTTTGTGACATTTGCTAGTTTGTCATTTATTCACAGAAATAATTCAGTTCATATCATCACGAATTTTTCATTTTAAAAATAGTATTTCACGTTATTCTCTTTTATTAACCCCTTTGGTTCTTGAAATCTACAATTTCCATCAAATTGAACATTTTTAAAGAAGATATTCAAGTTCTGATGCTATTCCCACAATTTATTTTAGTAATTATAATGGAGAGTTTGAATCAAAGATTGGATTTATTCTCCATTCAGAGCAAAGAAATTGAGCAAACAATAAAGAGTTTGATTTCATAATAAACAATTTGCAGATAAAAAGAACTTTGTTACAATCGCAGAATTGCTGAAACAGACTCTTGATTTGGATGCACAAAAAAGTTTTGATGCTCAAAAAACGCTTCAAGCAATTATTCTATTTATGTCCGATAACATTTTATTCAAACATTTTGATGAGATATTTGTTCAAGACATTTTGACATCACTCGAAATTCGTGATCAAAAATTTAAACTTTTTCTTCTTCGAACACTTCGGGCCCTTTTTCATAAAGGATCAGAGCATGGGAAATATGATAAAATAGTGCTTTGCATTAATAAGAAAACAGGAGTGAGCGAGGAACTTCTTCAAATTTTTCAACAAAAACAAGAAAACAACTCAATTTTATTAGAAGCAGCACTTGCATTTGTTTTCTTAAAATCTCATATGCAAATACAACATTATGAAGCTTTAAATTTAACAAAGTGGTTCGAGGAAAGCATTATTTCTTTCTGCAATAGCCATTCTCATTTGCTTGAGATTTATTTAATCTTCTGTGCATTAATCCAACTATCTTCAAACAGTGGAATACAATGTGAAGGTATTATTATTATTATTATTATTATTTGAAAAAAAAATAATCTTTCCTCTCAATAGAAAAATTTCAGAATCAAATTGATTTACAACTTCCTATGAGAATAATCAAACTATATAACACTGTGAAATGCACTTCATTCTATTTGGAAAAAACATGCAGCAAAAACTGCAAAGAAAATGAAAAGGGAACAACAAGCTGCTCTGATGTTAATTGTTTATTTCGGAAAATGATCGACTCGGTTGTGCTAAATTTTTATACACGCAACAAATCAGAATCTCAATTTCATGCAATAAAAGAAGAACCATGGACTGATCCGCTCAGCGACGCAAAGAACATTGCATTGTACCTGTTTAGTAGCAGTGCAGAAGAGATTGCTGTTGATAACAATGTGCAATTTTTCTATCTACAACGGAGCAGATGCTATATTTTGAATAGCATATACGATTTATTCACTTTGGGTTATCGCCCTTCTTCTTTGACCGAGTACAAAGATATTTTTCCAATCCTAAAGAATCAGATAGAATCAGCCAAAGCAACAACGCAAGGCAAGATGGATGAAGAAAACATCGAGCAGACGTTGAAACTGGCACGCTCGCTGTTGCATGGAGAGGAACCTCCGCCTCTTCTGATGCCAAAAGAGGACTATTTATTTGACTCACTTATGATTGTGTCGTACATCCTGAATAAAGCACATTGCACGGAAAATAGCGAAAACGCAGAAGGCATTGCTTCTGAGGAGGAGTTGTTGTTTGAATATATTGATGTCATTTTGAGGTATCTTTGTGGAGAGGGAAGTGTGATTCATCAGGATGCAGCAACAATTGCGCTGATGGAGCTGGAGAATCAGCTCATGAGATTTGCTTACGACCAAAGAAGCAAAATGAGAAGGCTGGTTGAGCGATGCGAGGAACTTGGAGTGGCAGACATGCTGACAACGCTTGGGCTCGTGAAGTTTCAGTGCGATTACACAGAAGAATTTGATATTGGGTATTATGAAGTCACTGAACATCTTCCACTGCTGAAGAAGAGCTTTAATTGCGCAAAATTGATGGGGATTGGCGAGTTATTTTCTGTTGAATATAATATGGGCAAATTTTATGAATTTCCTGATATTTACTGATGAATTTGTATGTTTGTTACAAAATGATAAACACATTTTTTTTTAACATCATGAAAAAGGGATTTGTAATGATGATTTATTTTGCAATTTTAGTTGTTATTTCCTTTCCTATGAAATATGCATCTTTTTGTTTGATAATTCTGAAAGAAAAATTGAAATGGCTTTGTGTTGTTCATTTAAAAAAATAATGTTTAATACGTTTTGTTACTAATTAATTTTTTGATTATGCTCCAGCTATTGCTTCAAAAAATTTGTTTAAACAGCAATAATTTCAAAATTGACTTCAAAATGAAATATTGTTATTGTTTTCCTCAAACGAAAACGGATAAAAAATAAAAAATAAAAAATAAACTCAGAAAGAATTCCTTTTGAATTGTGCGATTAAGATTGAGAATTTTCTTTAAAAATATACCAAAGTTGAAATTGAATTCGTTTAATCTGATATAATCTTCTTTAACCGACAGAATAAACAGTCTGCAAACATGAAGAAAAACAAAATATGACTTCACAAAAACTCTCTAGTCATGAATTGAGTGATGATTGGATTAAAAAAATGCGAACATAAAAAGTAAAATACGCTTTCATTTTCAAAGATTCGCATTTTTTTGACAAAACATTTTAAAAACGCTTTTCCTCTTCCCTCTCCCTCTTCCTTCTCTCCCTCTCAAATAAATATGAAAAATTTGACATGAAGAGCAAAACTAATAAATAAATAAATAGAAAAGAAAAGAAAAGAAAAGAAAGAAAGAAAGATGTGAGTGAATAAAAAAGAGAACAATGTGAAACGACTTGAGATATAATTAGGATGTCAGAACATCAAAGAAGTATGAGATGCAATCCACTGCAGAATCAGTGTCATCAAATATGTATTTGTAGCACGGTGCAAACTGAGAAAATAAACAAAACAATGAAAATAGAATCGAAATTAAATATTAAAACAAATATTCTCAAAAGAAAATTTATACAAACCTTCTCCTGCAATTCCAATCTGTAATGACATCAAATTTCGCAAGTGACATTATGAAAAGTGGATATAAATAAATAAATAAATAAATAAATAAATAAATTAATAAATTAATAAATAAATAAATAAATAAATAAATTAATAAATAAATAAATAAATAAATAAATAAATAAATAAATAAATAAATAAACAATAAAATAAATACACACATTTTCTTGTCACTGTAAATGCCATCTTCATCAGACATGCTTCCATCCATGTCTGAATCGCTGCCACTCTCAGAACGTTTTCTGCTTTCATTCTCTCTCAGCTCTTCTGCATGGCTCATCACAAGTGCATCCAGCCCTCTCTCAAAACAGAACCCAATGCGTCTTATCTCTGCAATCATCTTCCTCTCCCACCCCCATCTCCCTCTCTTCGCATCACTCGCCGTCTTCTTCTTCTTCTTCTGTTGCTGCTGCCCTGCTTTCGATGCACTTTCGATTTCCTCCTCGTCCTCACTGCCATCTCCCTCCCTCTGCATCTCGTCCTCTTCCTCCTCCTCCTTCACGTGCTGTGCATATCTGCTCTTAATCTCCCCAACCCTTCCGCCCCACTTCGTCTCTCTTCTCTTGTGGCGGAAGAATGACAGAGTATTCGACACCCACCTCGCTGCCGCAGACGCCGTGGCACTTGCAGACGACGCCAAGTTGCTGTTCCTGTGCTCTCCCTGCCCAGCACTCTCTGCCTGCTCTGCTGACTCTCCTGTCTGCGATGCCCTGTCAGGCGACGAATGAGCCGAGCTCTCTCCGCCATTCGCCTTCGATGGACTCTCTTCTCGCTCAGCTGACACACTCGAAACAGACTCACCGTCTGTCTCTTTCTCCTTCTCGCTCCTCTCATTCTTCTCAATCTCTTCTTCATCATCGTCTTCAATCATCATCTTCCTCTTCCCTTTCCTCTTCGTCTGCACAACTGGTGCTGCCTCAATTATCTCGTGTGTCTGTTTATTCGCTTCAGATTCCTGTTTGTTTTGAGCTGCAGCTTCTGCATTAGCATTTGTCTTCTGCTTCCCTTTGTTTTTGCCCTTCCCTTTCCCTCTCTTCTCCTGCTCTCCTGCTGCTCCTTCATTCCCTTTCGTGACATTCATATTGGAATTTGCATTCTCTTTGCCTTTGGCTGCTTTAGAGTTCGATGGCTGCGATGCTTCTTTCTTCTCCTTTTCTTTCTTTTGTTGAGCTTCTTCTCTTCTCTTCTTCTCTTCTTGCTCTTTTTTCTCCTTTTCTTCTCTCTTCTTCCTCTCTCTTTCTTCTCTTTCTTCTCTTTCTTTTTCTTCCTTTTCTTTCCTCTCTTTCTCTTCTCTTTCTTTCTTCTCTTTCTCTTTCCTTTCCTTCTCTTCTTTCTCCTTTCTCTCTTTCTCTCTTCTCTCTTCCTCTTCTCTTTTTTCTTTTGCTTCTTTTTCCTTCTGAATCTCCTCCATCTTCTTCTTCTTCCTTCTTTCTCTCTCTTCTCTCTTCTTCTCCAGTTCCTTCTTTCTCTCTCTTCTTTCCTTCTTCTCCCTTTCTCTCTCCTCTCTCTTCTCTCTCTCTTTCTGAATAAGCTCTTCAAAGTGTATTGTTGCAATGTTATACTCTTCCCCTTCTTCGTTCTTCTCTTCCTCGTATTTCGTCGATGTCATCTGCAATGCCTCATTCACAAGAAATCTGAACTTCACTCTTTTCCCATCAAGTTGAAGCAAATTGAATCCTTCTTCTTTCGCTTTTGCTTCCTTCTTCGCTTTGTCTTCTTCTTCTTCTCCTTCTTTTGCTTCAACTTTCACTTCTTCTTCCTCTTCTTCTTTCTTCTGATTCTGCTCTGCTTTCCTTTTCCCTTTCTTATTCTGCTTTCTTTTGTTCTTCTTCTTTCCTCCTGCTTCTTCATTCTCTGTTGCTTTCTTCTCTTCCTCTGCTTTCTTCATTTCCTTCTCTTTCTCTTCTTTCTCCTCCTTCTCTTTCTCTTTCAATTCGTTCTCGCTGCTTCTCAAAACCCATCTGTTTTTGTGCAAAGAGAGAGGAATGCTCGTCTTGTAATCATCCCAGTCACCAGACACACTGATACACGCTATCTCATTGTTGGTCAAACACGAAGAAAACTCAAATATATCAAACTTCACATCTCCTTCTTCTTCTCCTTCCTCTTCTTCTTCATTTTGTGCTTGTTTTTCTTGTTCTTCAATCTCTTTTAGCTCTTTCTCTTCTTTCTCTTCTTCTTCCTTTTCATCATCTTCCTCCTCCTCCTCTTTTTTGCTTTCTTTTCCTTTCTCTTTCTTACTCTCTTCATCTGAATCCTGTTTTCTTGTTTCATTTTCTTCTTCCTCTTCCTCTTCTTCTTCCTCTTCTTTTATAACAATCTTCTTTTTCTTTTTCTGCACATCTTTCTTTTCATCCTCATCAACCTCTCCCTCTTCTTTTTCCTTCTCCGTCTCTATTTTCTTACTCACCCCTTGTTTTGTCTTCTTTCCTTCATTCTTCTTCATTCTGTTCTTTTCTCCTTCTTCTTCCTCTCCTCCTCCTTCTCCTCCTTCTCCTCCAAGAAATTGGCTGAAAAAGTCTGTTGATGTCTTCGGAGCTGCCAATGAATGCGATGCCGGCACAGAAAATGGCATTGCGGGTGTTGTTGTGGCTGTGGCTGTGCTTGGATGAAGAGAAGAACGAGATTTGGATTTTGATTGAGAAGAGAAGGAAGAGAAGGAAGAAGAAGAAGAAGAAGATAATGATTTAGCAGGGGCAAATGAACGAGAAGAGACAGATGAGAAAGAAGAAGAAGAAGAAGAAGATGCAGATGACATATGAGATGCATTCACGCCATCAAAAGTATCATCATCATCCTCCTCATCATCCTTTGAATGAGTGCCATGTTTCGAGTACCTCCTCTCATTCTCCTCTGAAATAGCAACCAGATCTTCAAAAGCAGACGCTGCTGAACTATTTCTCTTTGCCCCATTCGGCGAAGAAGATTGCGATGCATTCATAATCTTCTTCAGCATCCCTGTGATAGAAAACGACGCCTGCCCTTGCTGTCTCTTTGCAGAAGGTGATTGTTCACTGCTGATGCTGCTAATACCACCACTAATATTGCTATCTCTATCTCTATCTCTATTGCTATTGCTGTTATCGCTCTTCCCCTCAGACAGAAACTGCTCCTGTGACAGTCTGCTCACATACTCGCTGAATCCTTTCATTCCTTTCGAATCGCCACTCATTCTTTTCGGCTTCTTCTTCATCCCAAACACATGTCGAATGGTCTCCTCATCTGCATCGACGGGTGTGGCAGCCAGAGTGGCAGCAGAAAGCGCACGGGGCACAGAGCGGGTGAGGGAGAATGTGAGGGAGAAGAAGGAGAATGCAGAGATAAGCGTCTTCCCCACCATCAGCGTCACTGCATCCACCAGAATGCTGTTCATCTCCATCCGAAGCGAGCGGCAGAAGAAGCGCAGAGACAGTTCGCTTTTTGTGGGCGGGGTGGAAGACGGCTGGGAAGAGAAGGCTGTTTGGATGAAGCCTGCAATCAGATTCACACTCGCATTCCAAAAAGACGCAACCGCTTTCGTCGCCACTTGCATCCCGTCTTCTTCTTTCTTTTTGTCTTTGTCTTTGCTTTCACTTTCTCCTTCTCTTTCTCCTTCATCGTCTTCTTCTTCTCTTCTCTTCTCTTTTCCTTCTTTCTGCTGTTGTGTCTTTGAAGGAGACAGAGCATTCTCCTCATTCTCACTCTGAAGTGGCTGCGGTGCTTCTTCTCCTTCTTCCTCATTCTCCTCTTCCCACACTGGCTGAAGAGCAGAGTCAAACGAGAGCACATACACAGCAATGTTCTTCTCTTTCGTCTTCTCTCTGTTCAAATACCATGTCGCTGTGCTAAACTCGGGAACTTTCTCTAAACTTGTCTCTTTTGTTCTGTCTAATTCTTCTTTTGCGTCTTCTTCTGCTTCTTCGTCTTCGTCTCCTTCTTCCTTTTCATCATCATCATCATCATCATCATGTGCTTTCTTTTTTGATTTATGTTTCTTCTTCATTTGGCCGTCTTTCTCTCCCTTTTCATTCTCCTTTCTGAATGAGCTTTCAAATGGGTCGTGATAAAGTGACAGAATCTTCTTCCTCTCTTCCTCACTCATTCGGCTGTCGTCTTCGTCCTCTTCCTTCTCAGGCGCTGATGTGAAAGTGAATGAAATGTCGCCTTCAAACAAGTCTGCTATCATTCCAAGACGCTTCTTTTCCAGGCTTTCTTCTTCTTTTTCAATGAATTCCTGATCTTCTGTAAACTCACTTTCACTCAGTTCTTCTTCGCTGTCGCTTTCTTCGATATTTTTCTTGTATTCAATTTCATCTTCCTCTTCGTCGTCTTCTTTTCCAATTCGAAATGGCTTTCCCATTTTCTTCCCAAAGGAAATCTCATCTTTTCCTTTGGGCAATTTATGTTTTGTGTAGGCTGTTGAAGAAGACATTTTTTTAATTGGCTTTGGATTCCATTCGTCTTCGTCGCTTTCTTCAAAATCATCGATATTCTCTTTTTCTCTTTCAGAATTCATTCCACTTCTGCTTTTGCTTTTATTTTGGCTCAACAATTTCTTTTTCTGCTCTTTCTTCTCCTTCCTTTCCTTCCTTTTAGCTTCTTTGCATTTCTCCCTCCAATCAGCCCATCCGTTCAACCTTTCTATCCTCCGAACGCGTCTAACTCTTCTCCAATGTCGATCAATAAATTTCTCCTCCCATTTCCCAGCTTCAAATAGCGCCCGTTGTTGCTTCATCATCGTTCGAAATCCGCAATCTGAGATACGTACTCCACCGTTTGCAGTGAAAATTCCAGGCATAAGAGGAAATTTCACTTCAATATCATCGTCGACTGATGCATTGTTCAAAAGCGCCATCAAAGCAGAAGCAGATTTGCTTTCAGAAGAAGGAAAAGATGAGATAGAAGAAGAAGCAGATGAAATAGAGTTAGATGCTTGTTCTTGCTGAGGCTTAAATTCCCGTTTACCGATTGAGCCGTAACGAAGAAGAATTGGATAAGGATGCTTTTTTAGCCATAGTTCATCTTCAGTATCAAGCTCTTTTTCGGTGGAACCTTTTTTTGCAACTCCATCCTTTGACGTCAGCCATCTAACTGGCTCAATAATTGATGATGCTGTTTTTTGAATGACAACTGATGTAGTGTCTGCCATTCTTGCTGTAAATGATTTTTTAGGTAGACTTGACATCTTTCTTCGTATTGAGAAAATAGCAAGCCCAAATAACTTTTGACAATGAAAAAAATCAAAAACAAAAACTAATAAATAATTGATCGAAGATCAACCATTAATAAAATCTCAAAGAAATTTTTGATTCAAAAGTTGCTAAATCCGTTAAGTTCATGTTACAATGAAAGCATTTTCGCTTAATCAAAATAACTGGAATTTTTGTCATTATTATTATTATTATTATTATTATTTATTCAAATTTGCTTCACTTTCATTGTTTAAACACTCAAAGGCAAAAGAATAGAAAAAATTGAATTCTTATTAATCACAATGAAAAAATTATGTCATATCACTTTCGATTCATTCAATATAAAAAATTATGCAGATAATCAACGAAAATAAAAAAAAATGAACGAAAATGAAATGAAATTTTTCTGAAAAAGAAAAAATTTAAAAAGAGAGACAATCGAAAGTGAAGTTGATAATATCATAGAAAAGTGACAATAATAATACAAGAAACAGAAAGAAAAGGTTGTTCAAAGTGTGCGAAACTAATTAAGAAACATATCCACATAACAAACAGTTATTTATAATAACATAATAACAATAATAATAATAATCATAATAATAAATAAGGTTCACAAGAGAATGTTGACAGATCAATTTATTCGAAATAAAAAAACAGAGAGAGAAAAGAGAGAGAAAAGAGAGAAACATAATGAAATTTCTGAGGCACCAACACACGTTTTTATTTCTTTCAATAGCTTTTTTTGTTGAGTTTTCATTCACTTTTTTTTTTTTTAGTGTTCGTGTATTCCTTTCGAGTTGCTCTATTCAAACATCACTCCATTTCTTGTTAAATCATCTGAAATAATTTCTTCATTCAAATATAAACTTTACATAACTTACAAGCCATAAAGAAAGAAATCCTATACATCATTCAACCATTTCTATACAAACTTATTTATTCACCTACAATTCTCTATGGCGATGTAAAGGTGGATGAAAAAGCAACTGTCCGTTTCACTTTTGCCTTTGGCTTTGGCGGAAGAGAAGAACTGTTACTTGAAAGAGTGGAAGACAACGAATTCACAGAAGACAAAGAAGAAGTAGAAGAAGAAGAAGAAGAAGTGGTTGATGAAAGTTTCACTTTAACTGAAGAAGAAGATGATGATGAAGAAGAAGAAGAAGAAGAAGATGTGTTTGTATTATTATTATTATTTGTAGCAGCAGTTGTTGATGATGATGTTGATGTTGATGACTTTGGAGAAAGCAATGAATCAGAATGAGTAACATCAGTTGGAGTCAATGGATGTTTTGAGGCAGAACCAGAAGACGAAGAAAGAGAAGGCGGAGAAGCCGAACGAAAGGCAGAGGAACGAGGCTGAGATGAACTGCGCCTGGGAAGAAGAGAAGAAGAAGAAGAAGGTGATGATGAAGAAGAAGAAGATGAAGAATTCGAAGAAATAGAAGATGAAGAATTTGAAGAAGAAGAAGCTGTTATCCTTCCTCTTCCAGCTGTTCTAGTTTCCTTTGCTGTGAGTGGAGGCTGGCGATAAAAGGACGATGCATTCGACGACCCAGTTGTCGGCACAATGATCGGCCGGGGTCTCGTTTTGGGCTTTGACATGTTGCTTCTGCTTGTCAGCTGGCTGGGCGTGGTGAGTGTCGTCGTGGAAGAAGTCGAAGAAACAGCCACCTCGCAAATGAGCCGGTGCTTCGAAGGAGATTCCTTTCCAGCCAATGTACTCGTCCCTGCCAGCTTCTTGTTCGGATGCGCTTTCATCTTCTCCAACAGCTTCTCATTCGCCTTCGCCAGCTTCTCCTGGTCTTCCTTCTCCTTCTGCACCCTCTCCTTCTCCTTCTTCCTGTCCTCCTCTTTCTCCTTCAGCCTCCTCTCAATCGTATCAGGCACAGCCACTTCAATCTTCCCTTTTTGCTCTGAGGCTGGCATTCGATAAGGCGCAGGAATCGTCTTCTTCGGATTGATGCCCCTCTCCTTCCACATCCCGCTGTGCCACTCCCTCACAAACCGGTGGCTGTTTGAGTACCACCACGCCGACGCATCCCTCTCACTCCACATCTGCCGGTCAAACAGAAGAGATAGCACCACATCTGTCCCTGTCCTCCTGTTCTCACTCAGCACAAGAGAGATTCCGTGTGTCCCCGAGCGCTTTCGGAAGGTGAGCGGGTCGCATTGCTCTGGATCGCGCAGACGCCACCTTCCATAGAAGGCATCGGAGTTCGGATCGAAGTGGAAAGGGGTGGAAGGACGAGGGAGAGAAGAAAGAGAGGAAGAAGGAGCAGAAGAAGAGGAAGAGGATAAATTGTTATCTTTTCCTGTTGTTGTTGCTGCTGATGATGCTGTTGTTTGAGAGCCATTCACATCAACCAGCGGAGGAGGTGTCGCCAAATCCCTCCCTTTCTCATCCTGGTTTTGTTCTCCATTAGCCCCATCACTTCCTGCTTCTCCATCCTTTCTCGCATTCTTTTCTGCACTTCCACTCTTCCCTTCACCCTTCCCATTCTCATTCTCATTCCCTTCTTGTTCTTCTCTTCCTTCCCCTTCTTCTTCTCCCCCCATCGCTGCAAACACATCCATCACAAATGCCAGCAGCCGATGGTGAGGTCCTCTTCCTCTTCGGCAGAACTCCCAAAAAGACAGCTTCCCATCGCCATCTTCGTCACACTCTGCAAACACCATCTGAAGCAGAGCGATCAAATCTTCTTCTTCAATGCCACTGTGCAGCGAAGAGATCACGTTGTACAGATCATTCCCACTGATGAACGAGTCCTGGTCCCAATCAAACAGGCGGAACAGATAGCGAGACACAAGATAGAGACGAAGCTCGTGAGAGGGTACGAAATTAGCATCTGGCAAAGAGGAAGAAGAAGATGATGATGAATTGGAAGAAGAATTAGAAGATTTAGAAGAAGAAGAAGATGATGATGATGATGAAGAAAGAGAGATAAGAGAAGAGAAGCTGAATGGAGAGGCTGAGGCAGCAGCAGAGGCAGAAGCCTTAGTGATGACGCTCAGACTGCCAATGACAGCCAGCAGAGAGCGAAGAGTCATGTAGAACGAGGAGGCATCGATGGGACACGAATAATCTTGTTCTATTCTCAGCCTGTTCGCCCTCCGCTGCTCCTTCTTCCGCTGCTTCTGCCGAGCAATCTGCTGTTGCCTTGGAGAAGAAGAGGAAGATGAAGAAGAAGAAGATGATGATGATGACAAAGGGAATGCAGAAGCAGTGGGTGTGGTGGGTGTCAGTGGTGTTGTGGGAGTCAACGGCACATTCCCAACAGAAGTGCCACTCCATCGTCTTCTCTCATATCCACCCCCTTCCTCTTCTCCAATCTGAGGCGACAGAAAGTTCAGCTGGTTCACTTGCCCACCAAACACAAAGCACCTCGCCAATGCTCCTTCCACTGAACTGTTCTGATTGTCTTCATTTGCTCCTCCTCCACTTCCATTCTGCTGATCTTCTTCGCTTTCTTCATCTGACTCTGAATCCATCCCATTTTTCCCTTTCCCTTCTCCTCTTCCTTCTCCTCCTTCCTTCTTCTCTGGCGCATCTACATAGAAATCCTCCACTTTATTCATTCCCATTCCCATCGCCATTTCCTTCCTCCTCTTCTCCTCTTTCCTCTTCGCCCTCCTCTCATTCGCTTCTGCTGCCTCCATCACTTCACACAGCGGAATCGGCGCCGTGTGCCAGTCGATCCCGTTCTTCACTGCACCTACCTTTGGCTGCTCATTCCGTGTCATCAGCTCCTTCCCAGCCACCACCATCACCCAATACAGATACTGAGCATAGAGAATGTTCTTCATCCCCAGCATCTCCTGCCACTCTGCAAAGGCTGCTGGTGAGATGTATTCGTCTGTCTCAAAACACCCAAACACAATGGACGGCGTGGGGGTGACTCCTTTCTTGTCAAACAGCCTTTTCCTCTGCCTGTGCGGAAGAGGAGGCGCAATATACTGTCCATCCAACAGCCCTGTTCGAAATGCTCCCTTCAGAACAGAATGGATTTGCTTCTCGCTTTTCCCTGTCTCTTCTGCAAACCTCGCCATCACCACATCAAAATTCTGCACTTTCGCCTTCAGCTGCTCCTGAATAGCCAACTTCCTCTGCCTTTCCTCTTCTTTCTCTCTCTGCTCTTCTTTCTTCCTCTCCTCCTCCATCTCCTTCGTCCTCTCTATCTCGCTCTTCAATGTGTTCTCCAGCTTCTTCTCACTCTGCCCAAAACGAGGCCCAAGCTTAGAAAACTGCACTATCTTCCTCCTCTTCGCCTTCTTCGCTCCTCCTTTCCTCCTTCTCTCTCCTCCTCCTCCTCCTTCTCCTCCTTCTCCTCCCTCTTCATCATCTTCTTCTTCCTCCTCATCGTCCTCTTCCTCCTCTTCTCTATTTCTTCTGTTGTATGCATTGTATGACTCATAGCCGCTGTCACTTTCTGTGTCTCCATCGCTCTCACTCTCATCTGAATCATCTTTCCCTTCATCGTCCATCGCATCCACTCCAAACAACCCCAAAATCGCTCTGTTTTCATCTGTCATCATCCTCTTCTTCTTCTTCCTCGACTTCTTCTTCTCCTTCTTCTTCATCATCCCTTTCTCATTCTCTCTATTTCCTTCTCCTTCTCCTCCTTCTCCTCCATCTTCTCCATCTCTTTTCCCTTCTCCCTCTCCACTTCCTCCTCTTCTGCTCGAATTGCTTCTTCTTCTTTTGTCTGTCTTTGACGTTGCTTGTCTGCTTCTTCCTCTGCTTCCCATTGTCATCCCACTCATGTTGCTATTAACTGTACTATTAACAGTCCCATCATTCATCATCATCACCCCTCCTCCTTCTTCTCCTCCTCCTCCTTCTCCATCTTCTTCATCTGAATATCCTCCTTCTCTCCATTCTCCATACTGATTGTTGTCTCTATCTCTATCTCTCTCTCGATTTCTCTCTTTCTCCTTCTCCTTCTCTTTCTCTTTCTCTTTCTCTCTCCACAACCCCAGCGCCTTCAACCTCGCAATCTCTTGTTCCTTCTCTCTTTCTCTCTCTTTCTCTCTTTCTCTTTCTCTTTCTCTCTCTTTCTCTTTCTCTCTCTCCCTCTCTTCTCTTCTCCCTTCCTGTGTCATCAGCCTTCGCACTGTCTCTGTCTTCGGTGGTGGAGGCAGAACAATATTCATCGGATTATCCTTCACTGACTCTGTTTGATTCATTTATTAATAGATAGATAAATAAATAAATAAATAATTAAATAATTAAATAAATAGAAGATTGAATAATAACACATAAAAATGATATGCAAAAATAAATACAAGATATATAAACAATAATATTAATAATTATATATCACAATAATAACCACACCTTTGAATGGGAACAATGTCATAGTCACTCCCTGTATCCCTCTGTCGGGATCAGCAAAGGGAGTCTTGCTTGGCGACACAGGCGGAACATAAGGTGGAGAAAGAGGCACTTCTGCTTCTGCTCTGCTTCTGCCTCTGCCTCTTCCTCTTCCTCTTTCTCTCCATTCTCTTTCATTCACTGCCTCAAGTGTATCAAACGCATCTTCATCGTCTTCAGTAAAACCTTCTTCTTCGTCTTCTTCTTCATCCATCTCATCATCATCTTCTCCTTCTCCTTCTTCTCCCTTTTCTTCATTCACCCCTCCACCCACACACACACTCCTCCTCCTCTCCTCCTTCCTCTTCCTCTTCATCATCCTCCTCATCCTCCTCTTCCCCATTCTCCCTTCTTTCTCTTCTTTCTCTTCTTTTCCTTCTTTTCTTGTCTTCTTCCTCTTCATTGCCACCAGTGTAGGTCTTCTCCATCCTCTGATCGCATTCTCCAGGTTTGTCATGTCTATTCCCATTGATTGCGCTGCAGACACTGTTGACTCAGCCACATCCAATGGAGAGGGAGAGGAAGAAGGAGAAGAGGAAGGATTGTTGAAAGAAGAAGGATAAAGAGAAGAAGAAGAGGAGGAGGAGGAGGAAGGAACATCAAATGGATCAAGAGAAAGAGGTTGTTGTGATTGAGATTGAAACAGATTGGAAGAAGAAGAAGAAGAAGAAGAAGAAGAAGAATTGGTTGAGTTATCTTGTTGCAGAATGTTCTGAAGAGAAGAGCGAAGTGGTGTAGACACTTTCCAATTGGGCGAGGAATAATACAAAGAAGAAGAAGATGATGATGATGATGATGATTGTTGTATTTCTGATAACTCCATTGAAGAGGAAGAGGGAGAGGGAGAAGAAGAAGAAGAAGAGGAAGAAGAGGAAGAATTAGGCGAATGAGGTGATGTGATTGAAGATGCATTTGAGCTATTTGAAGAAGAGGAGGAGGAAGAAGAAGAAGAAGAAAGAAGAGGAGCAGATAAATTGCTGTGATGCTGAGGAAGAACATCGACAGCATCTGAAGAAGAAGAAGAAGATGATGATGATGATGATGAAGGAAGAGCAAATGAAGAAAATTTCACTTCAGATGAAGAAGAAGAGGAAGAAGAATTATCATTTGAAGAAGAATGAGAAGAAGCCGAAGAAGCACGTGAATTCTTATTAGATGCATTAGCAGAGCGTGTTTGAGTGTGTGGGCGGAGGAAGAGGTCGTTCTGCTGGAGAGGAAGATGAGACAGAGGAGAAGGATGCATCGGAGGGAAGAGGAAGTGATCTGCCTGCTGAGAGAAAGCAGAGAGAGAAGGTTGGAAGGGAGACTGGGGCTTGGCTGTGAGGGAGGTGGAGGTGGAGGAGGAAGAAGAGGAAGAAGAGGAAGGGAATAATGAGGAAGAAGGAGAAGGAGAAGAGGAAGAAGAGGAGGAAGAGGAAGATGATGATGGATTGAGACGAGGAGAGGAAGGGGCAGGAAAAGAGGCAGGGGAGAGAGAACGAGGGGAGCGTGGAGAAGAAGGATAAGAGCGAGGAGAGAGAGGAGAGGAAAGGGTGTTATTGCGAACAGGAGAAGAAGAAGAGGAAGAAGAAGAAGAAGAGTTTGATGGGTCAGAAGTATATTCAGGCTGAAAAGAAGACAAAGAGGCAGTGGTTGATGGAGGAACGGGATAAGGTGCGAGATTGGTGGTTGTGGTGGAAGATGAAAAAGAAGAAGAGGAAGAGGAAGAAGATGATGATGTGTTATTTCCATTGGCCAAAGAAGAGAGGAGTGCAGCAGAAGGCATGTAAGTGTCTGAGCCGTCGGGTGAGAAGTGAGGGAAAGAGATGGAAGGGATGGAAATAGGAGAGACAGAGGAAGAGGCAGGCTGAGAGGTGAATGCTGCATTGAGGGTGTTGATAACAGGGACTGTAGAAGAAGGAGAAGGAGAAGAAGAAGAAGAAGAAGAAAAGGAAGAAGAGAAAGAAGAAGAAGGAGAGCCAGAGAGGAAGAGTGGAGAGACAGAACGAGATGGGCGTGTCCCATTGAATGAATGGGAGCGCATTCCAACAGCAGCTCTTGCCTCGTGCACTGCCTGCCTCTGCTTCTCTGTGCTTCTTCCTTTTGAGTCAGCACACTCTTCTCTTTCCTTCCCACTCTCTTTCTCTTTCTCCTTTTCTTTCTCTATCCCTTTTCTTCCTCTGCTATCTCCTCTGTTTTCTTCTCTTCCTCTGGGAGTCAGCATCAGTCCATCGCCTTCTTGTTCCCCTTCTTGCTCTCGCCTGTCTTCGCTCTCTGCCCTTCTGCCCATGTCCCCCCTCCCTTCTCTTCTCCACTCTCTCTCGCCTGCTCCTTCGTTCGCGCCTTCTGCATCTCCCACACTCGGCAGCTTGCACCGTTCACTCGAAGTGCCACGCTTGGCTGCTGTTTCCAGACGCTTTCTGGAAAGCGCGTGTGTTTTGCTATCGGAGGAGCGCGGTGGGAGCAAAGGCGCATTCGAAGAAGAAGGTTGGCTGTTTATTGAAGGTGCTGCCATCGATGATGTGGATATCGTAAATGTTTGCTGCTTGTTGATTGCAGTTGAGGATGGAAGAAGTGGAGTCGTTCCGTAAGTTCTTGCTGTCAGTGGACGACTACTAAGAGAAAAATCTAACAGCTCAGCTTTTTCGGTTCCGTCCAAACGTTTTCTGCTAAAGGCTGCTGTTTGGTGTCCTCTGTGAATGAGACTGGGAAGAAGAAACGAAGGAGGATAAAGTGATGTGGGATTTGTTGAAAATTGTGCTGTCTTTTGTATTTGAAGATGAAATGCAGGTCTATCTTTCTTTTCTCCAGCAATTTGATTTTCTTTAAAAGATGGAGGTGGTGTTTTGGAGTGTGGAATATGATCTCTAACAGCAGGGTGAGATGAAGGTATATAGCCTACCGCCTGCTCAACTTTTGAACTTTCCAACGAAATTTGACTGTTCATTTCTTTTGACAATGAATTTTCGTTTTGTGCAAATCGCTGTCGAGGTGATTGAGAGCGAGGACGTTTTGCAGTTGGTCTGATTAAATTATTTTTTGGGGGGGCCGAGATAGTTACATGTTGAGCGGATTTTTCCTAAAAAAATTTAAATTTTTATTGTTGACAGAAAATTTGATAATAAAAAAAGGATAAATTTTCAGACAATTTGATTTTGATGTTCCAATTCAAATGCATTTTCCATAGTATTTGGTGTGCAATCCTAAAAAATTAATAATGATGACAAATAAAAAAATAAAGTATATCTCTGTATACTTCAAATTTGTGGACTAAACTCTTAAACACTCTGGTTGAAACTGGTTCGTTATTAATTGAAATATAGATTATGGTGATTTTTTTTTTTTGAATTTGATTTGAATGTGAAATTTGTTATTAAAAAAAATACTGTGTTTTTGAAATCATTTCAAGCATAACATAAGTTTTTTCATTGAAACTTCATCTTTTTCCATATTTAAATAAAAACTCAGATCGAGAGTTGCTTTTGATTTCTCATTCAACTCTTTGTATTATTCGCATTTTTAATGGCTGAACCAGAGAAACAACAATTTAACGAGTTTGAAGTTATTTTTGAAGTTATCAGAGAAAAATTTCAATTCGTTTAACTTTTTTTCCATCACCTTTGATAAATGTGTTGAAATACAACAAAAAATAATGATACATAAAACATGTATTCGAATTTTTAAGTACTTTATCTAGTGCTGTATCTTATGACAGCAGGTCAAATACACGTTCTCCAAGTTCGACACAAAGAAAGACTCGAACTCCAACATATGATGGACGAAGAACTCGCTCAAGAGTCGGTAGTCCGAGCCGTGACACAAGAAGGTTCGGCACAACTTCTTCACGAACTCAGAGAGCTGGATCACCATTTCACCCGGGACGAACTATCGTAGAAGAAGAAGAATTGTATAACATTAAATTATACTTTTTATTTTACAGAATATGTACTTTATTTTTATAAAGTCATCATCGGCACATTGAACGAGTCTCTCGTTCGCCTGGCCCTATTTATCAGGTTGATGAATCCAGTAAAGTTGTTATGCCAAGAACAGGAACAACAAAATTTGGTTCGGATAGTAGAGAAAAATATTTTCAAACAGTTGCTTTGTATCCTGGTCCAAAGTATGATCCAAAAGATGATACCACCACTGCGCACAGAGCATCACCTAAGCCGGCATTTGGTAAAGAAGAACGAAAATCTTGGTTTGTAAAGAAGACAGCTTTTGAAGGTCATTATCACACTTTGCCAAAGCCAACTGTTTGCTCGACAACTTCGAGGTTTGACGATATTAATTATTTTCAAAACAAAATGAGTTAAAAATTGAAAAAATAAAACCAATTTATGTAAAATTTCACCAACTGATAACACGATTATATTTGCATTCTTTTTATTGACATAATAATTATTTTAAGTGCTCCGACTGTTGGGTTCAAAAAAGATGGAAGATTCAAAAAGGACTCAGCAAGCGCAGAAGTGCCAGGCCCTGGCTCATATTCTCCTCCTTCTACTGGTTTGACATTGTTCTGTGTTTCCTTCTATTTCATGCTTTTCATTTGGTAATGTGAAATCCTTTCTATGCAAATTCACTCATAATTCAATTTTTTCAATGCATTTATTTATTTATGTTATTCATTTTTCTTTTCTATTTCCTTATTTTTTTTTATTTCTTTCTTTCTTTCTTTTTTTTTTTTTTTGATTTGTCATAACATTAAATGACAACGTTTCCATTCACCTGTAAAAATTTTTTTCTTTCTCTATTTTCAGTTGGAGTTAAGCGGAGCAACAAAGTTGGAGGGACCTTCTCAGGTGGATACAGAGACTGCACAGACTGGTGCTTCACATCAATTCACTAACACTCACAAACAGAAAGCCTTCATCTTTACAGCCACACCTGCCTATTACAATTCTTCTCTCTCTCCCTTTCTTTCTTTCTTTCTTTCTTCTTCTTCTTCCTTTCCATATTCTCTTGCCTCATGCATAAGTTTTTTTTTTTTGTGATTTGTAATGTCTAAATGCTTATCATAGCTATTGTTTCTGTGAATGCAAGTTAACTTGTCATCTTCTTGTTGAAATATGTTCATTCATTTTCACTTTATTTTATTTTATTTTATTTTATTTTATTTTATTTTATTTTATTTTATTTTATTTTATTTTATTTTATTTTATTTGTCTGTGTGTGTAATCTTTCTATGCTTATGATTAACTTGCATTTTTCTTATCCAGCATGTATTTTTTTTCATAAAAAAAAGAGGCGCATTACAATTTTTTTATGGTCATTTGCCATTCATTTCTGTTCTTGTGCCTTTTCTTCATCTTCATCAAACACATTCTCTTTCTCTATGGAATGCATAAATATGTTCTATTTCTTCTCTTTCTGTGATTGTTTAAACTTTCTATGATTATCTTGTCTTTGACAATGGCATTATCTCCTTCTAGTCTTTTGCAAGAGTATATGCCCTCGTTTCCACACAATCGATATTTATTAATATTTTCCCGAAATTCGTCTGGCTCTCAAAACATTTTATGTTTATGAATATTTTTAGAATGGATATTTGACATTGTAAGCTTGTTACAATGTTTGTATTCCTCATTGCCTTGTTTACAGCACTTCACATTTCACTTGTGAATAATTAATCATCATTCGTTAACCTTTTATTTAATTTTTGTTTTTACGTTAAAAAACTTCATGAGTTAAATAAATTTTAATAAGGTTTAGTGATCAAGTTATGAGTTCAATTTACATTCCAGGGCAAAAACTAGGTTCAATAAGGTAACTAAAATTCACATTTTCTTCCTTTTTGATATTTTTTATGCTGTGAAGAACATATGAATCAGGACCTGGAACTTATGTGAGAGGAGATTGTATCTTTGCAAGCGTTTCAGGTGTTCTTGAGGAAACAACGTCTGCATCTGGATTCGGTAAAAAAAAAGTGCAAATTATTAGAAAGAAGGATTCTTTATTGGTTCCACAAATTGGTTCAATTGTTCTGACAAGAGTAACAAAAATTAATACAAGATTTGCAACGTGCATGATTTTGAGCATTGATGAAACTGTTCTTCCTGATCCTTTCCCTGCAATTATTCGAAAGCAAGATGTTAGGAAAACAGAAATAGATAAAGTTGAAATTTGGAATTGTTTTCGTCCTGGTGATCTTGTAAGATGTAAAGTTGTTTGCAAGAAATTTTTTATTTTCAAAGTTTTATAAATTTTGATTCTATTTTCTTTTTCTTTCTTTCTTTCTTTCTTGGAAATTCAACTCTTTATATTTAAGATTTCTCTTGGAGATACACGTTCTTACTTTCTTTCAACTGCAGAAATTGATCTTGGTGTTGTTTATGCAACAAGCATTGCAGGAGAGGTGATGTATCCAATTTCTTGGGAAGAAATGGAATGCCCCAAAACAAAAATGAGAGAACATCGGAAGGTGGCGAAAATTCGATTGGCTGGGCAAGTCGAAGCAGCAGGGAAATGAGTTATATGTGAAAATTGTTCTCTTCGTAATTTTTAAAAAATTCTTTATAAGCATTTCACCAATCATTTCATCTTCTTTTATTTTTGTAATTCTTTTAGAATTGAAAGGAAAAGACTTTTATTGATGCTTTTACATCAAAGATTCGCAAAAGATACACGTTAAGTGTGATTATCTTGATGTTTTTTTATTGAAAGAAAGGCTATGTACAGAATAATTGTTTTTGTGTTCTTATTTGATGATTGTTTTTTTCATTTGAATTATCGTAGGGTAAGAAATATATCATTCCCCATTTTTTATCGGGAACTGAAATTTCTGGCTCTCCAGAGCACAAAATAAATAAATAAATAAATAAATAAATAAATAAATAAATAAATAAATAAATTAATTAATTAATTAATTAATTAATAAATAAATAAATAACAGGAAACATTTAAAAATCTTTTATTTACTATTCCTGAAAATATTTTCGAATTTTTTAATTTTTGTGAAAAGATCCGGAGTTTTCTGTTTTATTTTTATCGATCAAAAACTTGCTCATATTATCTCGAGCTTTTTGTTTCAAGAGTCTGAAGTGTTGTTGCTGTTTCTTCACTTATCTTTTTTTGATGTTTTTTGATATTTTGGAATGCAATTCACTTTATTATTTCATCATTTTTTTTAAATTACACAAAAAATAAATAAATGGGATGATTTATCTGTGCAAGAGAATAAGGCTGACCATTTTTGAAATCATTCTTTCGTTCGAGTTTTGATCTAAATTTCGTATTCAATGGGATTTTTATCAACATTTGGGTAATTCTTTTTGAAAAGTCGCAAATGTTTAATTATCAAATAAATCGAAAATTTCATATTTGACTCAAATTTTCGTTGGCAGACACCAAACTTCTCTAATATGGAATCAATAACTTGATGGTGCTATTTCAAACATTCTTAAGAAGATTTTTGAGTGGAAACAAAAATTTGAGCAAAATATGAAATTTTCGATTTATTTGATAATTAAACATTTGCGACTTTTCAAAAAGAAATACCCATTTGTTTTTGCAATAGCAATATCGTTAACAATAAGTGTTCCCCATTTCAACTCAAAATTTTCAAAATCCAATCGAGATAAAAATTTTTGTCATAACTCGAACGAAAGTGTGATTTCATAAAGGAACAGCCAGGTTTTCCAATGATTTTTGAAACTGAATTGAAAATAATTTAAAAAAAAAAGGTTTTCATGATGTTATTTATGCTTTCGATTCATTTTAGCATATGGCACTAATACGCCACCTTGCCATATTGAAGATAAACTTGAGATCAAAATTTAAATGCACATTTGAAAAGATAATTCAATCGTTAATTAGTAAAAAAATCTGATTTATATATAATATTTTTTGATCAATCCATAAAAAAATTCAAAATATTTGCATGCACTAAAATAATTGATTTTAATATAGATGAGTATATATATTATTCCAAATACAATAACGAATGTCAAACATTTAATCATTTGATGGAGGAAAAACAGAATTTATTGAAGATTTTTTGCGAAAATGGAGAAACCATCCAATGGCAACACGATTATATGATTAATTCTGTCAGAAGATTCCCAATTGGTACTTGTCGTTCATTTGTGGTTTTTCCAAAAGGAAGTGTGGGGAAAAAGTTCTTTAGATGCCGCAAATGCCGAAAAGAAGTCTCTTATAGAACAGGAACTCCGTTTTCAAAATCGAAGCTTTCAAATATAAATTTTATTCTGATCATTCACTTCTTTAAACATCATCTCAATATAAAATAAACATCATCTCTAACTTCATGCGAAAGACATTGTTTTTCTAATTATTATTGCATTTGCCGGAGAACATGTGCTCAGATGATTGGTAAATATCAAACTCCGATTGGAGGTCCTGGCAGCATTGTTGAAATTGATGAAGCTGTTTGGAGTAGGCAAAAATATAAGAGAGGTTTTGAATTTTTATCTTTTGAAACTTAATTATCAATTGAACTTTTTTTTATTAGGACGTGCGAAGAAGCAAATATGGATTTTCGGTGCTCGGGAACGTGGAGGAAAAGCATTTGTTTATCCTGTGTCCAACAAATCTGCTTCAGTATTAATTCCGTTTATTAAAAAACATATTCGTCCCGGAACAGAAATTTCCTCTGATCAATGGAAAGCTTATTCTTCTTTAAGTGAGAATGGATTGACACACTGGACTGTCAATAATTCGGAGCATTTTGTGGGTTTTAATTTTCTCTTTTTATTGTCTTTTTTCATGAAATGTTATTTCTCACTTATTCAGATCCAATTACCGATGCTTGCACAAATCTTGTTGAAGCAAAGTGAGCTGCTCTTCGAAAGTTCATGCCTTCACATGGAGTGAGAATAAATAGAATGCAAGAATATATCTAGTCATTTTTGTTTTTTTCAGAAATCGAAATGTTGATTTTTCCATTTTTGTGTTGAATATCATGAAATGCAATGAAAAGAATACAAAGCTCTTGAGGAAGAAGCTTTTGGTCCAGAAGAAAAGGAAGAAGAGACTGGATCAGAAATTCTTCACGAAGAAGAATCTTCAGAATCAGAATACGAACTTGAAACAGATCATCATCTGATGGGGCTGGGAATATAGCTGATGCATCTGAATGGGAGGCTGATAAATAAATACCGATTTTTCCACACATCATTTATCTTAATTTTAAAATACAACATGCTATTATTGATTATTTCTTTGTTTAATAAAGATTTGTGAAGTGGCTTATAAGTATTATTTGCCAATAAGTCATTAAGCTAGCCTAATTTTTAATCTTTCCGAAATTGAAATATTCTTTTTCAAACTGGTATGAAGATTTTTTTAGAATTCGAATATTTTTTTTTCCAATTAAGATAATTTTCGGAATTTTTTCAAAAGAAAAATGGATAATTAGTTTTATATATTTAATAAGTTGAAAATTTGTAATATCACTCATTAAGTCACTTGAATACGAACTCAAATGAAACTGTTATTCATTAATCAAAACAACAGAACCATAATGACTTATGATAAAATCGTGTCTTTTGCATGTTCGAAGGTTTCAAATGCTTACAGCACAAAGAAACAACCAAATAATAGCCAACAACATGGTTTGAATGATCCTATCTAATCTTTAAGAAACTTTTCCTTTAACGCTCTTTATGTGCGTTTTTATTGAATATTGAAATATAAAAATAAATTTGACTTCTTATGTTTTGAATATAATAACCCTGAAAATTATGAACAATAATTTAACCACACCGTTATGCTAAAGGCTGCGAATGCAGAGACAAGAAGCGATAAACGCATGCATTTTTCATTTTTTGATATTTTTTTTGATTTGTCCGGATGGAAATTTTTGTAGTTCAGACACCTGAAGACTCACCAGAAAATTCACAGTATCTCTACGGTAATTTGAATACTAAATTATTTTACATGCTTTCAGATCTCAAAAGTTCAGAATTGAGGAATATCGCAATGCTTCCAAGCAAATCCACGAAATTCTATCGCAACATGCTGGGAAAATGGAAACACTGTCTCCCAACTTTATAAAGCATGCTTTTGAGGAATGCGTAAAAGTTTTAAAGGTAGTTGATAACGAGGAGATAGTGGTTTCATTTGTCAAGGCGATTATCCAAATCATTGATGCAAAATCCTATTCTGCACCATTCACCAAGCTGAGGAAGAATGAAATTTTATTAACAGGCTTCGAAAGGCGGTGGATGCGCAATCATTTTGATCAGGAAAGACCAAATACGAAGGTGCAACTTTTATCTTCATTTCTTTCAACTTCAATTCTTCAACGAGCAATTTTGGAGGGGAGCATGGTTGGGGCACTGGTGGAGCGTGTCTGTGCAACAGAGAGCGAGGCTGTGATGTGCGTTGCTGCGAGAGCATTTCTTCAGATTGTGAAGATGGCTGACATGAGCGGGATGGAAGCGCTGGAGAGGCTTAGTGTGCTGGATGGGGTGGACTCGATTCTGGTGCGTTCCCAAAGTAGCTGCGGTTTGAGTGATGCGATGGCAGTGCTGCAGCTGATGTACAACAGAAGAAGGTGCGTGTCGAAGAAGTCGTATGAGTACTTTCTGATTGAATACGATGCGCATTATTTTGAGGCAGTTTTGGCTGAAATTGCGATGGGAAACAAGAAAAGAGGAATTGCACGGACGAAGCTGAGCCTTCGAGCAGCAGTAGAAGAAAGCGGGATTAATGTGCAGTGCGAAGTAAATGATGCAGAAGAGATTGACGACTCTGAAAAAGAAGAAAAAGAAGAAGAAGAAGAAGAAGAAATAAAAGAGGAGGGAAAAGAAGAAACTGAAAAGAAGAATCCTGCTGAGCAAAGTGAAGGAAGCAAACGAAAACAAATGGAAGAGACAGAATATTGCCAGTCTTCAGCATCAGCCAGTTCGTCAGCAAAAACGATAGAAAAAATGCAGAAAAAAGCGAAAAAGCCATTTCTTCCGATGGAAGTGCGTATCAAAGCTGTTCTTGCGCTTTATTCGACAGGAGCGAGGTGTGTTTTTCGGAGAATTAATCCGATCAAAAGCATTGTGCGTGTGCTTATTGCAGGGATTATGATTCCGAAGGATGCTGAAGAGGAATATTTGAGGAGGAAAAATCAGCTGTGGAAAGGAGGGAAAGAAAGAGAAGAAAGAGAAGAAAGAGAAGAAAGAGAAGAGGCAGAAGAGGCAGAAGAGGCAAAAGTTGAAGTTGACGAAGATTATGTTGCAGAGATGATGGCTGACAAGTTTGATATTTGGCAAGTCAGACGCTGCATTCTGTGCATTGATGCATTGTTTGGACAAAATCGTATGCAGTTTTTGCTCAAATTCTTTTGCACAAAATAAAAAAATTTGATTATTATTATTATTATTATTATTATTATTATTATTATTATTATTATTATTATTTTATTCTCTTTTAATAATCATAGGAAAGGCAACGATGTCAACTTATTCAGAAAATGTTGAATTTTTGTCTGATCGACAATTGAAAATTCTTGTTGAGATGCTGCTTCGGCTGAATAAGTTTGCCATTTAAATTTTCTATTTCTGTTTCTATCTCTTTTTTTCCTTTCTTTTTGCGTATAATTTAAAATTATAATTTTTAATATTATTCTTATTCAATTTTTCATATTTTTTTATTTTATTCAATCTTTTTGTGTTTCCCTTCACATTTACAACCAACCAATCAGTTTTCCAGACGAGCTCTTCTTCTGCTTGTCGAGCCATTGCATTGAAAACATCTGCATAATCTGCCAAAAGCAGATGAAACGATTGTTCTTCCCATTGTTTGAGAAGCAGCTGATGGAGTCTTTGGACGAAGTGGAGGAAGAAATGAGGGAAGCAATTCAACAAAGAAGCAAAATGAATAAGAATAATAAGAAGAAGAATAGAACTGATGGATACGAAGGAGGAGAAGAAGAAGAAACGATGATTGTTAGCACAAAACAGGTTGAGTCCATAACATCAAAGACATTCCAATTTGACAACGACATCAGCTATTATTACCCGTTCCACCACATTTGCAAGCCCTCTTTGGAAAAATACAGTTCTCCAGTTGAGTTCGAGTTTGACTGCAAGAGCAGCTGGAAAGCACACAAATTGGAGGTCAGAAAGAGCTTGGCTGCAACTACTCGTGAATTCAGCCGCAGAAACATCGAAATCCAAAGAAATCGGAACTTCAATGGAGTTGCGAACGGAGAAGGAGAAGAAGACGAGGAAGATGCCATGTTTGATCAGATGAACCCCTTTACCCCCACGCTGAAAGCTGAGAAGAGATCGCATCTGACTGTTCCGCTGTACCACTATTCTTCAGCAGCACTCCGCTTCAACCATTCCCTCAGCTGCATTGCAGCTGCCTTCTGCATCCAAAGCAACAGCTGCGATGAGCTTGCAATCCGTCCGTTTTATAAGAGGCTGGTCGACAAGATGGCGCATCCTTTTCCTCTCGTTGCCCCCATCACTGTGCAGCAGATTGAGTGCAGGGCGTATCAGCTGCAGTCGCTGGAGTCTGTTCAGATCTCGATTGATGCGTTTGTGCTGCAGACGATGACGAATGTGGAGAAGGAGCTGCCCTTTGCATTTGCCATGGGGTTTGTGCATGTTCTGTTTGAGTGGCTGGCAGCTGGGAGGGATGTGAAAGGGCGTGTAGCGTATTATGCGGTGCAGATCATCCGAGAGACGTGCATCATGTTCATGCGCATTGCAAGGGAGATGAGGGTGAAAAATGCTTCTGTCTACAATCGCAATGTGGAAGTGCACAACAGGGACAACAGTGAAGGCAGAAATAACAGAAGGAATTTTGCATATGGGATGCCTGGCCCGCAATATGAGCAGTTTAAAACTCTTTCCTTGCTGGAGATGAGCATGTGCTACGATGGGATGTATTCACTTTATTTGAATTTCCCCACGACGAAGCAGTTGCCCTCGCTGAAAAAGGCAGACTTTTCAGAAGACGAGGAAGAGCTGATGAAAGGAGCGGATGATGGGGCTGTCCGCCTCCTCAGGCTGATTGAAGACGAGCTCGAAGAAACAGGGCTGCGTGACCGCATCGAAGCTACTCCACAAAAGAGTGGCTTGCAGCCGTTCTGGCTGTGCTCTGGCTGCCTGCCTTCGAAAAACAAATTGGCTTCGCCTCGAAGCATCCTCGAATTCAAGACGAGTGCATTTAATGGTCTGACTGAAGCAGCATTTGAACTTCCACCGTCTGACATTCGCTCAAGGCACCAGCACAGAGCTGAAGGAAGAAATGAGCGCAATATTTAAAATCAATATGGGACGAAATATTTTGCATTATAGATTTTGTTCCACACACACAATATTTTGTAATATTTTTTCCAATTTTATAATAATTCTATTTTTATTTTTTCGTGAGAACGTGAGAATTATAATGATATGAAAGCAGAAACAGTGTTGAACAAATTATTATATCTTTCATAAATGCAAAAATTAAACCCTAAATGTTTAATCTATTCAATCAGAAGGAAAGAACTTCGAGAAAATTGAAAATCGATCTTTGACGCTCTGTTAAGATGAATTTTCTTGTAAAAATATGATTGACATACACTCCTTTATAATTATTTTCCAAAACATTTTTGTTGAATTCATCACTTGTTGCGTTTAGTGAAAAAGTACACTTTTTGATTCAAAGACAGTGAAACTTCTGTATCAATATTGGTCTCGCTATCTTGATATTTTGTGAAAAGCAATTGTTGCGTAACAAGAAATTCAAGAGTACATGATAATGCATTTCTCAAAATAAAATGGAATTCAATTTTCAATGAACGAAAATGAACGTTCAAAAGAGAATTTTTGAGATTTTTGAAACTGAAGAAAGTTCTCTCGTTCTCTCAAATATGTATTGATTTAAATTATTTCTTCTCCCTCTTTATCAAATCCATTAAAACTCTCTCCCTTCAACAGAACTTTTCGCAAAATCAATTCAAAAAGTTAAAAATGACAGCAGCAAACTTTCAGAAAGGTTGAAGCCTGCTTCAATGTTGTATTCTTCTGATTATGTTTTGTTTCCTCATCAAAAATTCATTTTTCATTATTTTTTCAAAACTCTTTCATGAAGCTTCACCGACCATTCCTTTTCAGCCATATCCCACATTTGAATGAGTTGCTTTCCAACTTTCCAAAAAAGTGAGACTCTTTTTTTCTTTCTCAAAAAATGTTGACGCCAGACGCACTATCAATCCACTTGTCCTGTTTCATTGATAATGCTCTTTACTGCATTCAAGAAATATTCTACGAAAAAAAGAAAATATTCTCCTCTTTTTTGAAACAAATCTGATTTTTTTGTCATTACAAATGAGATGGATGAAAAAATCTTCACAATGAATTGAATAATAATAAATGCAAACGTATATTGATTTTCATATTCATCAAATAATTGTTGTGAATACTTTGTCGAACAATCAATAAAATAATCAGACAGAATCCTATGGTTTGCATCGTCTTTCCTGTGATTCAATTTGCTCCAAGGAATAGCAAGAATATATAGAAGTGATAAAACATTCATAGAATTCTCAGTATGTTGTGGAAAAGCAACTTGAATATCTATCAGATCTGAGAGTCCATTATTATATAATTGAATAATCGGAAGCGCTGTTTTTCTTTGTTGGCAGGAGTCAAAAATGTCAACGCAAGGAAAAATGGTATGAGTGCTGATTATGTTGTAGTTATTTAGAGTTTTTAATAAATCATCAATTTCTTCTATCGAAACATATACGAATTTAATATAAATTCTGAAAATGGTGTTGTTTTCTGAATGAAATTTTTCACCAAAAATACAGGATACGAACAACACGAAAAAATTCAATGGTGCGCTGTTGAAGTTGCATATGAATTTTTATTGATTGGATTTCTTTCATTTCTTTGCTTTTGTTGAAGAATTGCTGAATGGACTGGGAGATTGTTCAAACGATGAACAGAAACAGAAAATTGAGGAAATAAATGAGTTAATTGACAAGATGAATGAAGCGCAATTTAGATCCGCACTTACCATTAAATTCTTCAATCAAATAAACAAAATGATTGAAGAAAAGAAATTTTCATTGGAAAATTCAATATTGTTGATGAAATCCCTGGGATATTGGAAAATTATGAAAGATGCTCGGATTTCGACTTTTGAACGATCTTCGTTGTGCAAAATGTTTGAAAAGATGATAATTAAAGAAGATCAGAAAAAAGATAAAAAGGATGAAAAACTGCTGGCTGATATTTGCGAATGCTATTTATTCTTGCACAAAAAAGGTTGTGCTATCAGCGATGACACGATGAAAATATGTGTTTCTTGCCTTCTGAAAGTTGCTTTGAACAAAGAGGAAAAGGAGGAAGCTTAAACAGAAGTGGAAATAGCTCTTCTTGCCTTGGGCAATGCTGGATATCATGTTTGAGAGCATTTTTCTCATTTTGATATTTTTTAACTTTTTTTCTTGTTTTTTGATAAGAAATTGGATAAAGAATTGTATCTGAATGAGATCAAGGAGATCATTGAACATCATCAGGAGCATCACAATTTGACAAGACTCGCATATCAGTCTGTTTGGAAGTTTTTGATGTATCGGGTGATATATGATAATAACTTGGAAAGAGTTATTGCCAGTGAGGTGCATTGCGCGAGAGAAGCAGCAAGAGAACTGGAAGAGCTGAGAGAATGTGTTGATTGGAAGAGAAAAGAAGAGGAAATTGAAGAAGAAGAAAGGAAATATATCGTGATGATTGAAAGATGGCTGGACGATATTTTCTGTTTCCTTTTGTGCTGCAAGTCTCATGATGAAGAGTTTGTTGGTTTATTTGGTTGCATAATCAGAATATGCAGAGAAGCAAGAGATGCACACAAAGAAATTGTCTTTAGGTGTTGCATTTATTTTGAGGGTTTGGTGAATGACCAATCAATTTTTCCTGTTGTTTATGATTTACTGAAATGCGGAGCAGTTGATTTCTTTTTGGAGGAAATTAACAACTATTCGTTCAAAAACTACATGGCATCTCATTTCTTGAATTTCTTTTCAAAATTTTGAAAGATATTGAGGGAAATGGAATGGGAAGGAATGATTATGAAGAATGGATGAAGTTGAAAAGAATGATGTTCGACAAGAAGGAAGAGGAAGGATATGAAGATATCGTTGCAAGCTTTTATAAAAGATTGTGTGATCTTGACGATGTATTTGGTTTTGATTTCTCGTTGAACATTTCAGACTATTTTGTAAATGTTTGAGGAAATGAAATGAATTTGATTTTTGTTTCCTTTTATTTTTATTTGTCTTTTTCTTTCTTCATCATTTCGCAAAATACAAAATGCAAAATGCATAAAAAAAGGTGCTGATAAATTAATGACTTTAATTTTTATCAAACCAAAAAAATAATAATGAAAAAATTACAATTTTTTGATTTTCAATGTGAAAATGAATAAATGATTCATTTCTCATTTCTATGTTTGTGCAATCTCACACAAACCTCCAAAGTCAAGAGTGAATCAAAGCAATTACAAAAATAGTGATGCACACATGGACAATTTTGTTTTTTTATTGTTGGTATATCAGCCATCAATTGCGTGTAAAAAATAATCAAAACTTTAAAATGAACAAATCTGAAAACTTACGTAATGAAAATAAAATTCAATCAAAATGAAAAAAAGGATTTGGAGACATTTTTCATTTTTCTCTTCCAAATCAAAACATTCAAGTTGAACATTCATTTCAACAGGGAAATAAAAACAAAACAAAACAATAAAAAAAAAAAAAAATTCAGAGGACTTTTAAAAAAACAAAAATATAAACCACATGATTAAACAATAAAAACAACATTTATGTTGCATGCATTTCATCAGTTAAACTTTGAAATCAAATTAATATGGAAAATAAAAAACTGACTTTTTTCAAACAGCAAAAATAATTTCACAAAAATATGAAAGAAAAATAGCTGAAAGCTGGAGTCAGAAAGCAAATGAGCTAAATATACAATCTGAGTATCATTTTTCAAAGAAATGAAAAGAAACACAGATCAAGAATGATTGGGTGTTGAGAAATATCAAAATTTGACACAACTCCACGCAAACAACACACTAATAAATTTCAACATCAAACATATCAACATCCATATGACTTATAAAAAAGAAATAAAAATTTCGCAAAAATAGGTGCTTACGCTGACAAAAAAGCATATGCATCCAATTAGAAAAGAGAAATAATGAAAGAAAAAAAAAAAAGAAATGGTTGATTCAAAATTAAGACGATGAAACATCCCAACAAAATGAAGATAATGATGAAGGAGACATAATAATTGCAAATAAAAGAAGTTCACAAGATAATAATATAAAAGAAAAGAAAACAATGCATGTTCAATAAATGTTTTCACATTAAGTCTCCAATGCAACTATGCAATCACCTTTTTTGTAATAAACTTCAGTGAAAATAAAAAATACCTCATGCATACAGACAAGCTACATATTCTATCACATATTCTAACCCCCTCCCACCTGCTGCTATCAGCATTTTCATTTAATTAATTCTATAATGATTGCTATTGCTGCTGCAATGATTCTAATTCAGCCCAAATGCAGCCTCAGCAAACGTGATGTCCTCGTCACTGAAGTGGATGTCAAACAGCGAAGAAAGCTTTCTCCTCCCGACTGCTTTCGCCACCTCGTTCTTTGAGCGCAGCTGGTCTCCAATCAGCGTCAGCCTCTGTCTGATCAGTGTGTGCTCCTTCTGATGCTTCTCTGCCCCAACATAGCTCCTCTCAGCCATCTCCTTTTCCTCCTCCCCAAACACCTTCTCCACAGTCGACGTCAGCTGGTAAAACGCCGAAGTCACCAGCTCAAAATGCTCGTTCTGCTTCACACACACAAGCAGCTGCTGCACCGCATCCATAACAGCCTCTCTTCCTCTGTCAAACGAGCCCTGCCCTGTCGCCATCGATTGCAGAAACTCAACCTCTTTCTCGCCTTCTCTAGTCGGCAGCAGCTCAAACAGCTTGCTCGACACATTCTCCACAAACCCAATCTCTCCGATCCACCTCATCCCGTTGCCAAACATCGACACAAAATACAGCACACAGAAGCACACCACAGCAACCGTCAGGATCGTTATCGACTCCTGCACCTCCTCCTTCCCTGTCGCCAGAATCATGTTCGTCATCTTGTTCATCCCAGCCACAATGTCGCTCCTCAGCGCTGTCAGAGCAAAGCGCGCATCAGCATTCATCACATTCACATCCTCAACATCCATCTTCGAGATCCTCTCCAGATTCACTCTCAGCCGCGCCAGCAGCGTCGTCAGCCCGTATATCGTTCCTTTCACCCCGTACATCCGAAAGGGGTCAGCCTCCGAGCAGTCGTCAGAGTCAGCTAGATAGCACTTCGCCTCCTTCAGAAGCATATCACGGTTGATGGCAGTGTTCATCCGCTTCACAGACACCGAGTCGTATGTGTAGTCTCCCGAGTGCGAATACTTCGAATCGCCAAAATGGCAGCCCAGATGCACCGCTTCGAAATAGCGCGACATCGGAACAAGCAAGTCGCGGGAAACAGCCGGTGAGCCTGAGCAGTGCGAAGAGCTGTTCAAAATGGGATTGTGCGATGTGGCAAACGTGACGGACTGGTCTGTCTTCAGCAGAGCCAGCGGCTGAAGCACAGTCAGCAGCAGATACTGGATCTGGAACAATATCGATGCACGCATCCCAGACAGGATGATGTTCGCAGAGGTAGGTTTGAAACTGTTCACAAAAATGCACACCAACGCAATCGTTGTTCCAATTGTCACAACACCAAGCACTGCTGAAAGAACTGTGGTGACAAGAATCGTTGGTGTGACAGGACTCGGCAGCTGCTTGTATGCTGCTTCCAGTTTTTCCATCTCCTTTTCCATTCCTTCTTCCCAAGCTGCATCCTCAACGGCATTTCTTATCAGTCCCATCTGCCTGCTCTTCTCTGCTTCTTCAGTGTCTTCCTCATCCAAACTGTATTTAGCTTCTGACATTCCTTTGAGCTGAACTTGCGCTTTCTGAGCAAGATGCTCGTTGCTGCTCCGATGAACATGTTCTGCTTTTGAATAAGCCACTATCACTGGCTGAGCTGGAGCCAAAGGCACTGTTTCTGGAAGCAGCCCACTTTGCTCATTCGAAGACATTTGGCTCTGACGGAACAGAACAGGCGATGCTGCCGGAGACAACAGCTGCATCGTGCTGAAAGCAGGGCTGTTTTCATATTCCATGCTCGAAGATTGAGTGGAGAACAACCCGTTTGCAGACGCAGCGGAATGAAACTGACTTCCATTCCCATCAACATTGGTGCTTCCAATACCACAGCCATTTGAATACCTGCTTCCAGTCGAAAGAGCAGGAAGAAACTGAATCGACTGTGCATCGCTGGTCAGATCAACTCCCTGGCTGTTTGTGTTCATATGCTGCTTGCGCATCGGAAGCAGTGAATATCCACGACCATCAAACAAAGGCACCGGCTGAGACTTCAATGCACTTCCAATGCTTGTCAGCTTTTTGATGTCAGCTGTGAGAATGCCTTCTTCTTCTGCGCTCTTCTCAAATCCCATCTCCTGGCCAACATTTCCATTGACACTTGTCTTGAAATTCTGATGCTCCACAAGCAGAGCATCGTTTCTCGACAGATATGAAGGAAGCTCCCCTGTTGCCCCATCACACCCACTTTTCGACTTGCTCAAAGAATGCATAATATCTGATGGCATCGATCTGGGTGATTTTGGAGATTCAAAATGAGGTTCATATTTCTGTGTGCCTTTCGCACTCTCTTCGCCCATTCTCGGAGACACAAAATGCGATGCACCAAAAGTCAGTGCTGTCGAAGTCTGCTCTCCAAAAAGCGATTTCGAAGAAGAATACGAAGGCGAGGTGTCTATGTTGGACTCATCCATTGGTTCTGCCCCAGGAAGCATCGAAGGTGACGATCCAGTCACTCCAAGCTCTCCTTCAGATAAGCTCAACACAGGCAGACATTTCTCCTTCTGCTGCTGTGATGTATTCATCATCTGCACTCCAGGCAATGAACTTGCACTGCTGCTGCTGCTGTCTGTAAGCTTCTCCTCAGCCAGATGGAGAGGCTGAACAGAACACTGCTTGCTTCTCTTTCGATGCGAACACTGCATGCTCTCGTCCTTCCCTTCCTCCAAAAGCAGCGACCCAGCCTCCTCCCACTGCTCGTCTCGGTTGCTCCCACAGCTTTCTGAACGTTTCGAGTCCTCGTTCTCCCGAAGCAACGCTGTCACAGAAAAACAATCCTCCGAATCAACATCGTCGGCCCTCAGCAGCCGCCGGATCACACTCTGCATCTTGTTCTTCGGAACATCCAGCATCGCATGCAGCGCTCTTTCCCTGTTCTCCACTGCTGTCTTCGTCACCTTCACAAACATCACTAGCTGCCCAGCTGTCAGAGGACCCAGGAACAGCACGATGATCAGCACAAATACTGCAACGATCTTGTCGCAGTCTGTGTTCATCAGCTCGAAATACGACATGATCACCCGTTTCGCCCCGTCCAAGATCGGCACAGGGCAGTTGAACACCAAATACTGCATGCTCGGCAGATAGTCTGGATACTCCGGGCGGGCGGCCATGTCTGAAATCGAGAGGTGGTGGATCATCTGCGACAGCGTCGACAGGATGTCGATCATCGACGTCGGGTGGAGGATCTGCTTTTTCGTGTCCACCACCTCCTCTGTGCTCCCGTCTGCCTGCGTCTCGTTCTTCGTTGTGAATATGAACACATACGTGTCCACGTCTGCCGTCTCCCACGGATCCATGTTCGACGTCGTCTCATGCACCCTCCCCAGCATCGACGCCAGGCTCTCCGATGTCTCCCGCAGCATCTCCAGCAGCTGCGCCTTGCGCACCATCGTCGTCATCCACTCATCCACAACCGTCTGATTCGCAAACTTGTACTTCACGTCGTACACAAAGAAGTTGTACCCGATTGCCGCCGACCGCGCTGTGTGGTACGACAAGTCGCACACATTCCGCAGCGTGTCCAGGTTGTTCTGATACGCATTCGACATCACCACATACACAACCAGCCCCACCGCCAGCGCTGCTATCCCCACCAGATGCAGAGACACCACCGCACACTTCATTATCCCCAGCCCGGCGCCTCCACTCATGCTCTTGTTGCGCCCTCCCATCATCAGATCAATAATCATCATGTCTTTCCTCTTCTTCTTCTTCTTCTTCTTCTTCCTCTCACTCTTCCTCTTCCTTTCGCTCTCTCTTTTGTTCTTTTCTGTGTCATTCAGCGCTTTCTGCAGTTGCGCCTCGCTTCTCTCCAAATTCGCCATTTCAGACAATGATTGGCTTGCTCCCAATTTGCCTTCCAACCCTCTTTGTGTGCTTGTTCTTTCGTCTCCTCTCCCAGTCTGCACCTCAAATCTCCTGTGCATCGCAACACGAACAGAATGAGATTCACATTCGGTGTTGGCCTCACCTTCAGCTCCTGTTTTCTTGCTTCTCTCGCTTTTCTTGCTGCCCATGTATTCTGTATCAACTGCACCCAGCGGGAAATCTGGAAGCGTGTCAGTCGATGTTGTGGCTGCTGTGTGTGTCTGTGTCATTGTCGTCTCGCTGACGGAAGTAGACTCCTCCTCAATCCGATCCGCTCTGTTCAAAATCATCTCTGCCTCGTCCTCGTCGTTGTAGATGTCCAGCAGCAGGCGTGCATAGCTCCGCAGCACCGCTGTGTTCTGCCCGTGAGATGATATCAGCTCCTCATAGCTCTTTCGGGCAATTTCTTCATTCTTCACAATCAAATTCAGATGAACTGGAATCGACTTGTAGTCTGGCTGGATTGCCGTCACGTTCTCGAAAAAGTCCTTCATCGCACTCACAGCCATCTCGTGGTGCTTTTCCGCTTTTGCCAAAAGAGAAGTGAAGGCAAACGAATTCAGTTCGCTGGCTCCGTTCTGGCTGTTCTCTCCGCCCGCTCTCCCGCCGTTCTCCTTCGCCTTGCAGAACAGCACAAAGCTCAGAAACAGACTCGGAGACAGCGTCCGCGCCTTCCGAATGAGCATGCTCGCTTTCATGTGGTTTTTCCGATATGCCGACAGAAACGACGCATACTGGAAGCACAGCATGCTGCTGCTCTTGTTCGTCTTCAGCCCCTGTGTGTACACATAATCTGCAAACGTCAGATGCGCCATCGTCTGATACTCCTCCTTTTGCACAAATCGCAGCGATGACTCGATTCTTTCGGGCCTTTTCAGCGAAGGCAAAGTCAAAGGTAAAGACGGATTATCGCTGCTAGTCTCAGAAACCTGACTCCCAAAAGCCAACAAAAGATACTTTTTCTCTCTCGTTTTTCGGCCTATCGTAGGCAACACCACTGCGCACACAACAATTCCACCAATCAACCCAACCGCTTGAAACACAACTGTGCCAATCCAGTTGCGTGTTGCCCTTTCAACTGCATATCCAACTTCACCAAACAGCCTCAAGCACCCAAACATGCACCATTTCGCGCCCATGAGCAGATTCCCCTCCAGCTTGTATATCGGCTGGACACACACAAAATACACGGCCATCGCCAGAGACGAGCCAATCGTCACAGCTCCTCGCCAGAACGGCCACCCATACAGCATCCTCATCGCAAACACACACCCAAAAACAATGCACGAATCCACTCCCTTCCATAGCCCGCTCGACGACGACATCAATCCTCCATATTTCTGATTGTTATTGAAAATCATATTGTTCACCATGAAACACATCAACAACAAATAAAAAACTGTGACTATTCCAAAACAAAACCCCAAAATCGAAAGCAAATCACCCAGACAAACACCCTCATATCCTCGATGAAGCATTTGCTTTCCCGAGTGATAACAATCAAAACCAGTGATACACAAAGAAATAAACGGAATAAATAAAATGGTAAATGTCAAATGTGTTATCCATCGCAAAAACGATATTACCCACGGCTGCGTCCCAGCAATAACGCCCTGAAAAGCAGCCACAACCAGCAGATACGAATCAAGCAAGATCAGATATCCTGAACATCCCATAATCACATACGAATTCATTTTTCCTGCTACTAACCCAATCGATGTCCCGTCCAGAAAGCACATATACTGAAACATTTTCATTCAAAAATTCAAAAAAAACAAGCCATCCAAAGGAGCAAATAAAAAAAAAATAGCATAATAAATATTTTTCAAAAAATTAATTTTTTCTAATTATTTGAAAAAAAAATTCATACATAAGAAAAATGGTTCACTGATTGTGCAGGAATGTCAATTCGAAAAAGGCTGATCGTCATCATCTGGAGCATTGTCACTGTCCAAACGAATATTTCCCATTTCCTGCTTGTGTGTTTTGGCTGATCGTAAAGTGGCGAAAAAATGGAGAACAGAATTGTTTCGAGTTTGTTCAGTCCTTCAGATTGGGAATAGCCAATTGACATTCCGCTTGAAATTGAACTCCTCGATTTGATGTCGTCTTTCATTTCTTTATCTGCTTTCGAAGCGAAAACTTGCGAGCCTTTTTGCGAGAAAAATACTGAAAAGATCAAAATGAAACCCACAATAGCTTTGCAAGAAACTTTCCGTTTCCATAACAAGATAAAACTCCATTAATATATTTGCATATTATTATGAACGTTTGCGTTTTGGATTGTTTTGGCGAGCAAGAGAATGGAGATAAAAAGGAGAAAAATCAAAAAATGAACGGAATAACATTCTCTTGAAAAAAAGAAAAATCCTTTCGATTACAAAATATTTGACAAAAAACCTGTTTCAGAAAATAATGATTGCTTGATGAGCAACATTTATGACAACTTCCAAGATCATCACTCAAACAAGAAAAAAAATACTTGCTTCACTTTTGGTAACTCAAAAACTCTGAATGAAACCCAGAAAAGCAAGTTTCCCTTTTCTCTCATGCATCACTTCAATGAACATTTTTTTTATTGAAGCTGCAATCAGAAATTACCTGTTGTTCATTAAACTGAGCAAGCATCCTTCTGTGTGGTCCACTTCATATTCAACGATTCAAAAATTCATAAAACAAACTTCAGCTTTTATTATCATATGAAATTGCTGAAAAGTCGAATATTCAAAAGATATTTCATTTTTCAGAAAGTTCGTAAGCAGCTAGTTCTTGGATGAAAAGAGTTTTTAATGTTATTTTACGATAAGAAATAAAGAAAAGAGGTACTTGTTGGAAATAACTTCATGAGAAATCTTCAACTCAGCATGCTCGCGTGAATACGGGCATGCCCTTGATCGATAAAAAGATAAAAAAAATCAAGAGCTTGTTGAAAAAAAGAAAAGAAAAAACCACTTTTGCATAATGTTCATGCTTCAATGACAAAATAAATAAATCATGAAAATGCATATTTATCACAACAAAAGAGACAAAAATCAGGAACAAACACATTTCTGATCCTGTGCAGAAAATGTTGATTCGGCAAAATGGTCAAACAACAACACTGCCCAACGAATTATGCAAAACAACTGAATGTTTTATCTCAGCATTTTCTGACCTTATTCTTTTTTGAGGGCAGACAAAATGAAGAAGGAGAAATGAAAGAAAGCAAGATTGACAAGAAATAAAACACGTGCTTCAGAACATCAGCAAGCCACACAATAATCAGAAGGATTTCTTGAAAAATACTCTCCATAGCTGTCATTGAGCTGAAGAAGCATGTAATTGCAGCTGACAATAAAGTCTTCATATCCTTCCTCTTCCAGTTTTTCAAATAGCCTTCTTTTGTTCACCTTCATTTCGCCTGTGCTCCAATGTTCGTTCCCATCCGGTTGTGTGCTCGGCCCAGACGAAAAGAGACGAAAGAATTTGATGTTCATTTCCATTGAGTAATATCCAGCTGTTGGCTGAAATGCAGCCTCCAAAGCAGCATCAATAGCTCCGCCTTTCACCAATTCATCCACACTTGCAACGTTTTTGAAAAGCATTGAATGAAAATCTCTGATGCACTTGATGCTTATTTCACTGTAATTTGCTTGTGCCAGTCTGTGGATTCGACACAAACATTCAACCAATGCAGCAGAATCTATTTTCCCCTCCAACTGAAAGAAACAATAATCAGACACAGAATCAATCCATCCGTTGAAAATGAACCATTCTTCTTTCGCCATTTTCTTTTTCTTCCAATCCACAATTTTTGCCTGTTCTTCCAGCTCTCTTGCTGCCTCTCCCGCAAAATGAAGCTCATTCACAATAAGATCTTCCAATCCTTTTTCATCCAGGAACCTGCAAACCAAAAACCTCCAAGCTGACTGATAAGCCAGATGCGTCAGATGGCAATGCTCCTGATGATATTCGATGATTTCCGTAATCTCGTTCAAATACAAGTCTTTTTCCATTTTCTTATCAAAAAAATTAAGAAACAAACGATTGCATGAAAAAGGAAGCAGAAGTGTTCACACATTAAATTTGCTGATGTTGCTCAGTGCCAACAAAGCCATTTCAACTTCTTTTTGAGTCTCCTCGTTTTCCTCTTTCTTCAACACAACTTTCAGAAGAAAGGGCACGCACAATATAATCATTTTTTCAGAAATGATAATGTCAAAAAGCAAAAGATAGCTTTCGCAAAGATCAATCAGCAGCTGTTCATTCTTCTCCTCTTTTTTCTTCTCTTCTTCATCAATCATTCTCTCAACTCTTTTCTGAAGAAAAGAATAGCAAAATCCATTACAACATAATTCTGTCAGCATTTTATAATACCCCATGTGCTTCAGCAACAATAGCGCATTTTCCATTGGCATAGTATTTTCTTCCACCATCTTGTCCATTTCTTTGAAAAATTCATCTGTCAAAATTGGTTCTTCTCTTTCAACTTCCGCTTTTTCAGTCAATACGATCATTTCTTCAATCACATGCATTTGCTCTTCCGCTGAACAATTTTTCAATTGCGAAAACATTTCTTTGTTCAATTGACGACCATCAGATTTTTTCAATGCAAAAAAGATTATTTTGTTCTATTTCAACAAAGAAATAAAAAAGTCCAATAAGAGCAAACCCGAAAACCTTTCTGCAAAAGTCATCTCGCCTCCCACCTTCGTTTCATCAACAAAAACAAGATGAATTCGGTTTTATTAAAAAGCAACATTATTTTATTGAGAAAAAAACAGGAAAAAAATATCGCAATCAATTCAAAAAACAGAAAGATACTTGTTGTGCTTCTGATTGCATGCTTCTTTCAAAAGCAATGCTCCAAAAACAAATATTTCTATATCACTCTTTTGTTATTATAGGATGAAAGTGATCAAAAAGTATTTGGAAACATTCATTGTTATTTAATCTCAACAGTGAAGGAAAGTGGATGTGAAGAACAACACATTCTGTAATGATTTTTAATCCAGATTATAAAAAATTACTATATTTTTTTTCAACAAAACATATTTTGATAATAAGTATTGTCTGTTGAAATGAATGTTATTATCAAATGCCAAAAGGATTCAAAAAAGAGAAAAAGAAAACAAATAAATGGAAGATGAAGAGATTGAACCAAAATGGAAAAAGAAAGTGAAGAAGAAGGAGAAGGAACCAATTCAAACAAAAAAGTTTGTTTTTCAAAGGAAATGACAGAGACAATAAAAGAAGTTGTTTCTCATGAAAGGAGTGATTTCAAAAAGCAAACGTTGTTCAAGATGTGACATGCTCCAAAAAAGAAGTGAAAGTGTTTCATTCAATGGAGTGTATTTGACATTGTTAGAATAAATGAATGTTTTATTCAAACATGACACTGAAATCTTCGTTATCAATTGAAACTGCAAGGATTATTCCAGTGCTTTCAAGGATTTTTGAAACTTGTCCATTTGTTGGAAGCACTTCCAACATGTGCAATCGTCCTTCATTCGTCAGATAGAGTTTCTGATTATTCAATAGGAAGAGAACAAGGAAGTGGAAGGTTGTTGAAAGCTCTTGAAGAAAAAGTATCAAACGATGATAAATGTGAAGATGGTTGCTTTTTTTTACAAAAATGATCTGGCAAGAAAAGGCGAACATCCATTTAACACGCATTTCTTCTTTCTTCTTTCATTTCGATGACTCTTACCACATTCATAACAATTTTGCAAATGAACAAGCTTTCCCTGTTCTGTTCCTCACATTTGATTATCATTTGATTGCTTTATCTTCTTCAGAAAAGAGAGAGAATCACCACAGATCAGTCGAAGTCAATTGGTCTTCGTTCACTCCAAAACAATTCTTTTTCGAGCTTCTCCAATCTCTTTTCCACGAATTGTCATCAAGAAAACAGCAACTCAAAATAACTACAGAAAAGGAAATACGAATGAATTTGTTGATTATTCAATAAAGCATTATCAACGTTGGTTCCAATGAAAGAAAGTTCACTTGCATCTTTTCTTCCAAAAACATCTATCAAACATATTGTTTCTTCTTCTTTTTTGATCGCTCCAAGTTCCTCTGACCGTCTGGAAGTTTCTGAGAGAATTGCCTCATTCTTTTCAAGTGAAATGATGATAATCATGTGTGAAAAAAGAGATGAACACATTTTCAAGTTTTTTAACATTGGACAGCGATAGGCATTTGAAAAGTGGGAGAAACTGTTTGCAACAAAAGATGTCTGATTTCTGAGGAACACAGCAACACATATGCCTTTGTGGGTGAGTGACGTTGAAAAACAGAAAACATTTGGAAAATACCACCAATTAATGAAAAAAATCCTGAAGAAGAACATTGAAGTTGAACTTTAATGAATGATTAATGCAATGAAAACAATAATCTTCTTTTTGTCTGATCTTCAGCTTGCTTCTGAAGAAGTTAAAAAGTCGAGTGATTCTCTCCTTTCACATTCAGACTGAAACACGTCTGAAAATGAAAATGAGAAACAAAATATCTCTGCTCATAAAGATCAACGCAGCTCATCAGCAACTGGTCTAATGTTGAACTGGTAGATTATCTCTCGGTTTTTGATCAATAAAGAAAAAATGCATTTCCTTTTTTGTCATTTATACGTAAACTTCAAAGCTGTCATTTTTATTGCACAAAGAAGAAGATTGTCCAATCCTTGTGAGAAAATAATTCTCTAACACAAAGAATTGAGTGATTTCCTTTTCTCTTCTCATTTGTAACAATTATCATGCTTTTCATTTCGTTAACCATTTTCTCAGCAAAAAAGCATCTCAATCAGTGTCACTTCCCTGAATGCCTTGTTACAAATCAATTAGGATTATTCTTCATTTTTGAGTTTTTCATCTCTTGAAAACTCAAACATATGATTTCAAGTTGAATTCTTTACAAATGATTGCCCCATTGTTATGAAAAGAAATCAAATGTTATTTTCAAAACTTTTCCTTCGGTCAAAATAAAAAAAGTTTTGATTTTCTTCTTTTGATGTTCGATTCATCAAACAACGAAGTTGTTATCTGTATTTTTTCCAAATTCAACTGCTTTGAAATCTCCAAAAATGGCCAATGCATTTTTTGAGAAAAAGAAGAAATGAAAACACACAAACCAAACAAATTTCATATTTAAAAAATAATGCAATCAGATCATTTTTGTGAAGCCTTCAAAAGCACAAATCCGTATTTTCTTCCAAGAAAAATAGGAGGAATGGTATCAATGATGTTGTTTCTGGATTTCAACGAGTTTTTATTTTCATCAATTTTCTCATCATTTTGTATCTTTGTGTTTGTGTGAATGACAAAATATGGACATTTATTGGTTGTGATGATTCTGCACAAGGACAGGAAAATGCTGGCATTGAACAATTTTTTGGTGTGTGCGTTTGAATTCACTTGAAGGAGTGGAGGTTCCAATTAATAATTTTTTTTTTATTCCAAAAAAAAAAAGATATGTTTCCTGAATTTGATTTTGCAGAAGAAGAGGAAAGACTGATGAAAGAAGAAATGAACGGAATGCTGGAAAAAATGGGTAAAGAAAGAGTGAGCCATTTTTCTCGAAAGAAGAATTTGATGAAAATTATGAATTGATTTTGAAAAACAAATATCCATTTGAAAAAGCGCTTGATTTGCTGAAACATGTTGGGTACGAAAATGCAATAAAAACAACACGGCATTCAATATTTACAGACACTTCCTTGAAGAAAAGATTTGAGAGGAAGATAATTATTGAAAATGAGAAAACAGAAGGAAAGGATGAAAAGCTTCTGATAGATCTTTGCGAATGCTATATTTTGCTTGATGGATGGTTTTCTTCTGAATTATTATTAATACGTGTGCACAATAATGCTCAACGAAATAAAAACTGTTGGTTGGAATGGAAATATGATCTATTTAAAAAAAAGAAAAGAAATTTGTTTTGAGTTGATTTCGAAAATTTTTGAAAAAAACACACATCACAATCCAGTCTCAAATGCACAGGATTATTGATCTCTGATGCTGCCATTCTCCTTTTCCCTTATTTCTCAGTGCTCCTTTCTCCATTCATCCTTTCCCCCCACAAATATCCTGCTTTCGATCTTCTCATCCACTTTTTTTCCGAAAAAAAAAAATATCTTTTCATTTTTTCTTTTCAAGTGCTGTTCAATTGCTGTCATTTCTTTTTCCTCTCATCAAAAGGCGGTAAATGCAGAAAACAGGGGTACTTAAATTTTTTCATTATCTTGTTATATATTGAAATTAAAATCAAATTCACATTCATTCATGTGTTGCATATAAGTGACACATCAAATTAGAAAATTATGAAGGAAATATGAAAGAAACAATTTCATATTCCAATTTATTTTCAGTTTTTTTATGTTTTGTTCCATTTATTAAGTTTGATATAAAAAGGAAAAGTTAAATAATAACCGTCAAATACCTTGTAACAGGACGTAATATCATGCTTTTCAATGGTGTTACATTTAAAGAAGATTTTGAAGTTGTGGATAACCGTGATGCTTCAAAATTTTTTTTAAGTTAATATTCTGGGTTTCTTTTTTACATGATTTATTCATTGATGCACACTAATTTTTCTCCAAACCTAAAAAATTGTCATTATTTATCTTTTAAATAGCATGTGGCTCGATTATTATGCAGGATGGATGTTTAGCTTTAAGATTTTTAGGTACCCCTTTCTTCTGCTCTTACCCAAAATGCTTTGAGATTGAATTTATTTTCATCCCCTGTTCCAATTGAATGCAATATATGTGATTCGTTTTTGCTGATTATATCTCGCTATCAAGCTTTCTTCTGGTGCTCTGCTCAGAAAAGCAAAGGAATGGTCATTTGTGTAATTTATCAGATTCTTTAACTCTGAAAAAATTATTTATATGAGTTTTTTCGCAATGAATAAGAATAATAAAAAATGCATACACTATAATTTCCATATGTTATTTTGGAAAATGAATTTCTTTCAAATCTGATGATCCGAATATCCATAACAATTAATCTTTTTCAAGTTAAGAGTAGCTTTTCTCCTTTATTCCAACACAAAAATATTAATGCAAAAAACTACGGTGTGAATACTTGCATTTTCATGATTATTTGGGAAATAAATTTGTGCAACTTTCTTCTATCCAAACACATTCGAATTCAATGTGAATGATAAAAATTGCTTTGTATTTTTTTGAATGCAATGTGTTTTCAAAAATGCAGAATATCGATAGCACAAAAAAATTCACTGGTGTGCATTCACTGTTTCATTGAATTCTTTTTGATTGGACTTCTTTCTTTGTTTTTTGAAGAATTATTTTCCCGGTTGAGCAGCAACTCAGCTGACAAGCAGAAACGGACAATCGAAGAGATTAATGAAATGATTATTGAAATGAACGAAAAAGATTCCAATTTAATTTTCACAAAAGAATTGTTCGACAAAATGGACAAAATGATTGAAGAAAAGGAAATATGTTTGGAAAATGCGTTTGTGTTGCTGAAGAGCATAGGATGTTGGAATGTACTGAAAAATGTACATGATTACAGTTTTCGTGGATCTTCATTGAATCAAAGATTTAAGAAAATGATTATTGAAGAAGAACTGAAAAAAGAAGAGAAGAACGAGAAGCTTCTTGTTGACCTTTTTGAGTGCTTCATTTTGCTTAACTTTTGTTTCCCACTAAACTCGCTTTCAATTTGCGTTCCTTGCCTTTTGAAGTCTTCATCAAACAAAGAGGAAAACAAAGAGGCCCAAACAGAAGTGGAAGTGGCTTTGCTTGCATTAAGCGGAGCTGGATATTGCGTATGAAAACTTCTTTTCCAATTGTGATACTAATATCCTACCTCCTCTCTCTCTCTCTCTCTCTTTTTTTTTTTTTTTTTTTTTTTTTTTTTTTTTTTTTTTTTTTTTTTTTTTTTTTTTTTTTTTTCGATTTTTTTCTTCACTTTATTTTATTTTATTTATTTATTTTTTATAAGAAACTGGACAAAGAACTTTTCCTTGATGAAATCAAGGAGATCATCGAATATCATCAGGAACATCACAATCTGACACGAATTGCCTATCAATCAGCTTGGATGTTTTTAATAAAAAGAATAATCTTTGAAAACAGTTTAGAAGAAATTATTGTGAATGAGCTGCATTTTGCGAGAGAAGCAAGAAGAGAACTGGAAGAACTCTCGAAATGTGTTGATGGGAAGAGAAAAGAAGGATGGAAAGGAGGAAAAGAAACGAAAGAAGAGCTTCTTTTAATGAAATGGATTGAAACATTGTTAGTTTATTTTCGCCATTGCAAATTGTGGAATGAAGACTTTGCTGATCTAATTAACAGCCTTGTTCAGGTATTTCGAATAGCAAAGGATAATCACAGAGAAATAAGTGGAGAATGCATTAATGTGCTTGAAGAAGCAGCAAGAAATAGAAGTGTGACAGTTGATGATTTGTTGAGGAGTGGGGCTGTTGATGTTTTTCTGGAGGAGATTCACAAATCAACAATGAATGACAGAATAACAATTAAAAGCTTGGAATTCATCTACAATATTTCAAATCGTTTGAAAAAAGAGGATGATGAAAGGAAAGAAGCGAAAAGAAAAATAACAAAAAGGAATATATATGAAAAGATGGAAGAAGAGGGATATGAAGACACCATCTTTTGCTTTAAGAGAATGCTGTATTTTCTTTGTATGAATTATGAACATAGAATGGCATGTAATGTTTCATACTATTTTGTGAATGTTTGAGTAAATGAAACATTTATTCTTTTTTCTTTTCTTTTCTTTTCTTTTTTCCTTTTTCATTTCACAATTCGGAAAGTTAAAAATGTTTTTTCAAAAGCTATTTTTTCATTACTTCAAAATGGAACAAAATGAACAGAAAAAAAGAAAAGAAAAGAAAAGAAAGAAATCAAGAATTACATTTCAAAGCTAGCATTTGAAAGTACAAATTTGAATGGATAAAGTGGAGGCAAACAATCCTTAAAATTCACAATGACATTGTCAAAGAATAAATGGGAAATACAAAAGAAATTTGACAGAAAAAAAAGAAAGTTTGAAAGAGAAATTAAATGACGAACGTAGGGAGGTACTTATGAAAATAGTCAATTAACAATTTTGATGAAAAATGGAATAAATTAATCAGAGGAAAAGAAAGACAGAAGAGAAGCGCAAATTGAACAATCATTTAATTTATTTTTTCACAATCACTTTGCTTCCATTTGATGGAGTGAAAGAACTCTTCAATAAAAACATGAAAACTTGTTGAATTGTGAAATAGAAAAAAAAAAGAAAAAGAAAAAGAAAAAGAAAAAAAAAAGAAAAATAAAAAAAGAAAAATTGAAACTCTCGGAAACAAAGAATGAATGTTTCATTTACTCAAGCATTTACAAAATAGTCTGAAACGTCCCATGATAATACATCATCATCATTTTCTTCGTTAAGAAAATCAAACATTTCATAATAACAAATTATTTCATCTTCGTATCCCTCTTCTTCCAACTTCTCAAATACTTTCTTTTTCGTTTCCTTTCTTTTCGCTTCTTCCATTTCATCTCTCTTTTTTCCTTTCATTCGCAATGGAATCGCAACAAAAAATGATAAGCTATCAAATATCATCTTGTCATTCAACGTTGGCCGCTGAATCTCCTCCAAGACAACATTAACAGCCCCACTTTTCAGCAGGCCATCAATTTTCATATCTCTGTTGCCTGCTGCTGCTTCAAATACACTAATGCACTGCTCGCTGATTTCTCTGGAATTGTCCCTCGATGCTCGATACACACGAACAATGCTGCTCAAAAGCTCAGGAAATTCTTCATTCCACAACTAGCATTTGATAAAATAAGGTTTCAATTTTTGCAGCCATCTCAATAAGACTTGATCTTCTTCTGTCTCTTTTCCCTCTTTCCCTCTTTCTTCCTTCTCTCTCTTCCAATCCACACCATTTGCCAGCTCTTCTAGTTCTCTTGCTGCCTCTCTTGCAAAATGAAGTTCATTGACAATAATTCTTTCCAAGACTTTATCGTTAAAAAATCTGTCTATCAAAAACTTCCAAGCAGATTGATACGCAACATGAGTGAGGTTGTGATGTTTCTGGTGATATTGAATAATCTCTTTGATTTTATCCAAGAAAAGATCTCTTTCAATAATCTAATAAAATATAATAATAATAATAATAAATGCAGCAAAAACAATTTGCAAATTAATAATAATAATAATAATAATAATAATAATAAAATCCAAATGAAAACAAACATCATATTCCTCAACTTGTCTCAAAGCCAGCAAAGCCATTTCGATTTCCTCTTGAGTATTCTCATCGTTCCCTTTCTTCAATGCAGCTTTCAGAAGACAGGGAACACAGACCAATATGAATTTCGAAGAAGGATATTTATTTAATGTGAGATAGCATTCGCAAAGAAAAATTAAAAGTTTTTCATTTTTCTCTTCCTTTTTCTTTTCTTCTTCTATTATCATCTCTTCAAATCGTTGATTCAATGAAGATCTTTCAAAACAAAATGTGTCTAATCGCTTTAATGCTCTGTAATATCCAACATGTTTCAACATCATCGCTGTTTTATTAATTGATATTTTATTTTCTTCAATCATTATGGATATTTTGTCGAACAGCGTTTTCGTGAAAATAAAATAGAAATCTCCTTTGTCCATCCTTTCCAACACTTTGCTCATTTCAATGATTTTCTGTCTTTGATCTTCCTCATCGCAATCTTCAGTTCATTGAACAATTCTTCAATAAAAAAGTAAGAAAGAAAGAAATTCAATCAATAAGAATTCACATGCTACAGTGAATGCACACCATTGAATTTTTTTGTGTTGTCTGTCTCCTGCATTTTTGAAAATTTATTTCATTCAGAAAACAAAGCAATTTATATCATTTACATTGAAAGTGTTCATGTTTGATAAAATAAAGTTTGTGTATAATTTGAAACTCAATACAGAAATAATAATATCAACACTCATACCGTCGTTTTTAGCATTTGTATTTTTGGCAATCAATAACGGAGAAAGAATGAGTTTTAAAAATAAATTTTTGTTGTTATGGGTTCATAGATCAAAATAGTTTCTTTGAACTGAAAAATGAACATGAAAATGAATGTTTGGTGAGTGATCACTAACTGCGATATATTCCAGAAATACCTTGGATTGACAGAATCACAGGAAAGACGATGCAAACCATTAAATTCTGTCTGATTATTATATTATTTGTTTGATAAAGTATTCACAACAATTATTTAATAAATATGAAAATCAACAAATGTTTGCATTTATTATTATTCAATTCATTGTGAAGATATTTTCATCCATCTCATTTGTATTGACAAAAAAATCAGATTTGTTTCAAAAAAAGGAGAATATCTTCTTTTCTTCGGAGAATATTTCTTGAATGCAGTAAAGGACATATTAAATGAAACAGAACAAATGGATTGATAGTGCGTCTGGCGTAAACATTTCTTGAGAAAGAAAAAAAAGTCTTACTTATTTGGAAAGTTGGAAAGCAACTCATTCAAATGTGGGATATGGCTGAAAAGGAATGGTTGGTGAAGCTTTGTGAAAGAGTTTTGAAAAAATAATGAAAAATGAATTTTTGATGAGGAAACAAAACATTGTCTGAAGAATACAACATTGAAGCAGGCTTCAACCTTTCTGAAAGTTTGCTGCTGTCATTTTTAACTTTTTGAATTGATTTTGCGAAAAGTTCTGTTGAAGGGAGAGGGTTTGAATGGATTTGGAAAAGAGTCAGAAAAAATAGGATTTGAACCTTTGGAAGAATTCATAAAAAAAATGGAAAAGGATAACGAAAGAGAGACAAGTCTGAGAAGAGGAAGAAGCTTCTGGATTTATGGAGAAAAATACATTGTGCTAATGCCTTTTGAAGGTTTATGGTGAAAAGAGTTTTTGGATGAAAGAATATCTGAGTGAAACAAGTGAAGAAAAGGTGGATGAAGGAGAACGAAAGCGAGTGAGAAAGAGAAAGAGAGGAAATTGAGGAGTGTTTGAAGGATTTTGGCAATCAAGCTAATCAGAAGAACACAAACACACACAAAAAAAGATGAAAATAAGAAAAAATATGCCAAACTGAATTGAATGGTTGATTATTGCCATTCTTCTCCAAAATTCACTTCAAACAATCATCATATTCCATTCGCTCATCATTGCTTTCTACGACTCAATCAGTCCAAACAAATTAATTCAAGAGAGAACTGAATTTCAACACAATTCCGAATTCTTCATTTTTCAAGAGAATTCCTCAACTCCACTGTTTTGTTCAAGCATATCTTTCAAAAGTTGTCTTTCTCTGTTTCACTTTAACTTATTTATGTTTGAAGCAGAAAGTCAACAAAAAATTATTGAGGAAATGCTGAAAATAGTGAAAAGAAGAAAGAAAGAAAGAGAAAGAGAAACATCAAATATCACTCATCAAAATGAAAGGGATTCAATTTCTCAACAAGCTATGAATGGCCCGATGATATTTTCATATGAATTGAGAAAATTCAATAATTGGTCTTTTTATTTTCATTCATTGTGAATGAAATACGGTTGACTTATCATTTGGAAACAATTGAAATGATAAACACATAAACAAGAAAAACTTAGAGTTTTGTGTTGTGTTTGCCAAGCATCGGCTTTTTTGAAGACTTGAGAGGGATGTTGAACATTCATCTTGAAGATCATGAAATTGGCATTCCAAAGACACTTTTTTTCAACGATATTCATTCATTTGCTTCTTTGAAAAACTGATTGCAAATTGAAACATTTTTCTGTATTATCACTTTTCTTTTCAGCTTTTTCTGTTCCTGCTGTTTGAAAGAAGGATGTTTCAACTTCTTCTCATTTTCGTTTATTTAATAGGGACAGCTCTCATTCTCTGTCAACTTCGCTCTTCTGAATTCCTTTGGTGTTTCAAAGGTTCAAAGAGATGAAGAAGATTTCGCAGATGAAAAGAGTTTGCTTAAGATAAAGAAAGAAGAAATGCATAATGACTTTTCTCAATAATGGAAGTGATAATTGTTATTTGAGTGATTATAAAATGTTTTGAAATTAAACACATTTGTTGATAATATAATTTAGTTATCTTTTAATATTCCATAGAAAATAATCCTTCTCGAAAATTTCCACAAAAGCCACAAATATTTATCAAATTATGAAGTGATAAAAAAAAATAGAAAATAAAATAAAATAAATAATAAATTAATAATAATTTTTCTTTTTCTTTTTCTTTCTTTCTTTCTTTCTTTCTTTTTTCTTTTCTTTCTTTTATTATTATTATTATTATTATTATTATTATTATTATTATTATTATTATTATTATTATTATTATTATTATTATTATTATTATTATTTCTTTTTTTTTTCTTTTTCTTTTCTTTTTCTTTTCTTTTTTTTTTCTTTTTCTTTTCTTTTTTCTTTTTCTTTTTTTCTTTTTTTCTTTTTTTTTTTTTTTTTTTTTTGAGTTACAAAGCGCAAAATATTTATATTCCTCAAAGATTCACAAAGTATTCAGAAATGTTCAACGATAAATAAGCATCGTATTCTCTGTTATAATAATCAAATGTTTCATGAAGGCTTGTGATAACATCTTCCAATCCTTCTTCCTCTATTTTTTCTGCCATCTTCTTTTTGATTATCTTTCTTTTCTCTTCTTCAGTTTCATCTTCACATTTACTGCTCAATCTTCTTGTTATATGCAAATAGATCGACAGGCAATCTCTAATCACCTTGTCTTCCAAATTCAGCTGCAGAAGCTCCTCTGAAATCACATCCAAAACCCCACACTCCATCAAAGTATCGATTCCAATGTTGAGCTTGTGCGATACCAAAAATAATACAAAATTGCACCTGTCCAGTATTTCTCGTTCATTCTCTCTTGCTGCTCTGTACAGCTCAACAATGAAACGGATCAATTCGCTGTATTCTTTGTCAAATAAGCTGCATGAAACAAAGAAAGTGTCTATCACAACAAACCACCGTATCATCAGTTGTGCTGCTCCTGTTTCTGCTCCGCTCTTCTCTTTTCCCTCTTTTTTCCTCTTCCATTCCAAACTTTTTGCCAGCTCTTCCAGTTCTCTTTTCGCCACTCCTGCAAAATTCATCATATTCACAACAATAAATTGCAACCCAACATCGTTGGGCAAGTTGAAGATCATAAGTCGCCAAGCTGACTGAAATGCTAATTTAGTCAGATTGTGATGCTCTTCATGATAAACAATGATTTTCACCACTTCGGTCAGATGATCTTCTTGTTTAACTCTCTGTTCAAAAGAATAAAAAAATCAAAAAAAAATTTAAAGCAAAATTAAAAAAGTCGAACCATCACTCGACTGGCTTCACTCAGCGCCAACAACGCCAGTTCCACTTCCTTTTGTGCTTCTGGACTTTCCTCTTTGTCTGATGCAACTTTCAGAAGGTAAGACAAGCATGTCGAATTCATTTCTTCGCTAATGTGGCTATCATAAAGCAAAAGATAGCATTCACAAAGATCAGCTAGAATCTTTTCGTTCTTTTCTTCAGAAATCATCAGTTCAAATCTTTTGCTCAATAAAGAAGATTTGAAATTACAATTTGAGATGATTTTCATTGCTTTCCAATATCCGATTTGCTTTATCAAGATGATAGCTTCATTTGGAATTATTTTGTTTCCGCCAATCATTCCATTGATTTTGTTAAACAGTTCAACTGTTAAAGCATCATTAAGTTCAGTTTTTTCCATTTTTTCCATCATTGCGTTTAATTCTATGATTGTAACCATCTGCTGTGCTTCGCTACATATACTAAGCATCGAAATCAACACTTTTATGTGTTAAAATATTTTTCAAAAATATTCAAATTAGCAAAAGAAAAACATGAACAAACTGGAAAATCTTTCCGCTAATGGCATCTTCGAAATATCACGAACTGGCTTACAACAAATCTTCATATCCATCCTGTTAATAAGAAATACGATCGATTCGTTGATAATATTCCAGGTAATCAAATACAATCATAAAATTACAAAAAAATCGCTTTTCAAAAAAAAAAAAAAAACTCTCAGCTCTCAAACTTCAATAATTCTGGTATTTACAAAATAAAAGAAACCACAAAAAACAAATGATCTTGGCTTTTCAAACTTTTGAAAAGCAATTTTTGAACCTTGATCAAACAAACTGAAATGGGGAAAAATTTTTTTCTAAATTATGTTCCACCCATAATTTTGTTATAGATTTTGTTTGTGACAAAAAATCCACTATTTCATAATTACATGGATTAATAAAAGGAATAATCAATCAGGTGCTGAGATCAAAAGTTACGCAATCAGCCTTTTCTTTTTTTTTTCATTTGAGGGAAAATATGAAAATTCAAACATTTTCTCAGAAAAATGAGGCACTTTTGTTAACCTTTTGTTATCGAAAAATATAAACAAAACAGGTCCATCATATCAAATACAAATCACATCTCAAGATAAAAAAAAAAAAAAAAAAAAAAAAAAAAAAAAAAAGTTTGATTTCAACGATGCCTGTTTTCGGATATGGGTGATTATTTTTGAATTCATATTTTTTCTGTTAAAATTTTCGGTTGAAAAATTATCTTTAAATATATAAAAATGAACGCTTAAAAGTCAATACTCCAAATAGAGACAATTTCATCAAGCATTGAATCGAAAACATTGTTTCAGAAAATTATTGTTGTCTGTCATTCGTTTGTTTGAAAATACTTTTTACAAATTAATGATACAGTTAAAGAATCAACACCCCGAAAAAAGTTATGATTTCAAAAATAATCACCCATATGATAATCAAATTTATTTCAAAATCTGAGAAAGCGAAATAAAGTTATGAGTGAAACAATTTTTTTTATGATTGTGCATGAAAAACTTGAAAGTCCGTATTTTCCCCCATTTGAAAAATAAACATAATGATAAAAATGTGTATTAAAAGTTAAATATAATAAATTTCTTATTGTCTAGAAATCATCATAATAACAAAAGTTTGATCAAAGGTCAAAAGCAGTTTGTATAGTTAGCGTTAAAAATGGTGGACACTTTCAATAACTGTGGGCAGTCGAATTTTCTCAACAACCTTTAAAAGTCGCATTTTGACAATAAACCCAATTATTCCCTCAATGAATGCAAGCTTTTGGAACACACATTAATGAAACAACTTTCTCTGAAGAATTTAGAAATAAACATTTTCAATTTTCAGAGAAATTCGGAGATATAAGATTATTCATGTTTCTCCAAAAATTGAAGATGTTTATTTCTAAATTCTTCAGTGAAAGTTGTTTCATTAATGTGTGTTCCAAAAGCTTGCATTCATTGAGGGAATAATTGGGTTTATTGTCAAAATGCGACTTTTAAAGGTTGTTGAGAAAATTCGACTGCCCACAGTTATTGAAAGTGTCCACCATTTTTAACGCTAACTATATATATATATATTCATGAGATGAAATGAACAACTTTTTTAATAATATTTTAAATAATATTTTTTGAACATTTGGGTAATAATTCTTGAAATCATAACTTTTTTCGGGTTGTTGGTTTTTTAAGGTTCTTTGTCACTCATAAAAGATTTTGAATTCAAATGAGAAAATAATTTTTTATGTTACAAAAGCAAAAAATTTGAGCTAAAATAAAGAAAAACATTTCTTGGATTAGCCTGTTCAATTTTCAGTGTTCGTTTACTGGCATTTAATGAAAATTTTCGAACCGAAAATTAGAAATGAAAAAATATGATTTCAAAAATAATCACCCATTTTTTGAACTTTTTTGAAAAATAAATCAATAAATGTTCAATCAATACCACTTGAATAGTTAAAAATAAATGATATTAAAGCTATAAACGTTAATGAATTTTACAATATTAAGAAATCACCTGATCTTTTTGGACCATTTTTTGCATTTGGGTTATATTCAGTTAACTGAACAAAATGATTGCAAGCAAGAAATTAGAAAAGGTTTGCATTTTAATTGCTAAAGTTTTTTGAGAAAATCAAATTCAAAAAATGATTTACCGAATAAAATTATAATTTTTGCAATTCGAATTGAAATATGAACACTTGTATTTTTCAAGTGCTCATCATCAAAAATGTTTATGAGTTTGTACCCATCCACTTTCCTTTTCAATTGAACGGTAACTTTTGAAAAAAATACATTTTCAATTAGATATTTTGCTGCAGATTGGAAAAACTCCTTTGATTGAACGAAAAGCGAAAGTTGAAGAAATGATTACATTGATTATAAAAATGAACGGAAATGAATTGTGTTCAATTTTGGATTCAGACATATTAAATAGAATTAATTTAATGATTGAAACAAAGAACTTATCTTTGGAAAATGCCATTTCGCTGATAAAACAGATTGGATATTGCAAAGTGATGAAAGACATATACAACAGTTCTTTTTGCTTTTCTTCATTGAGTGAAAAATTTGAAAGCTTAATTTTAATGGAATTAAAGAAAAAAGAAGAAAGAAGGGAAAAATTGTTGATTGATCTTTGCGAATGCTGCTTCATGCTTTTTGAAAATGAAATAAAGATGAGAGATGAATTGATTCCAGTTTGCGCGTCTTGCCTTATGAAAGTTGCTTTATGCAATGATAAAAGCGAGGGAAAACAAAAGGAAACCGAAATAGATTTGCTGGCTTTGAGCTGCTTCCCTAACAATATTGTATGATGGCTTTTTGAGATCAATGGACATGCATTCATATGTTTTATCAATTTATGTACTTTTTAGAAAGTGAACAAAATCATGTATATCAATGAAGTCAAAAAAATCATTCATTATCATCAGGAACATCACAACCTGACACAACTTGCCTATCAGTCTGCTTGGCAATTTTTGATCAACAGATTTTTCTTCGAAAGTAGTTTGGAATATGTGATTGCTAATGAGCTTCATTTTGCGAGAGAGGCGGTACAAGAATTGGCAGAACTGTCGAAATGCGTGGAATTGAAGAAAAATGAAAAAGGAGAAGAAGAAAAGAAAGTCACTCATGTGATTATGAGATGGTTAAACGTGCTTAATGTATTTTTTTCTTTAAGAACATCGAATGGCAAATCAGATTGCGTTGAAGTGATTTCTTGCCTCGTATGCACATGCAGAAGAATGAAGAAGCACAAAAAAACAACAGCTGATAAGTGCATTCATCTTTTTAAATCTATAATGTATAAAAAGCGCATCTGCATAGAAGATATTTTAAGTGGAGGAGTAATAAGTTTCTTTTTTGAGGATGTTCGTGGATCAACAGTGAATAATGATGACACAATAAGCTGCCTGGAATTCTTTCAGTTTCTGACAAGCTGGCTGAAAGAATTTAAGCAGAGCGAAAACGAAGAAATGCAACGAAAAATGCTGAAGAGAAAAGCATTCTCAAAGTTGGAGGAAGAAGGATATGAAGATATTATTTTGGGATACACTTATGTGTTTCGGATAATTTGTCGTTTTTCACGAAGTGTCAATGATTTTTTCATTTTCTTCTGAATAAAGAAAACTTCAAAACAAAAAACAAAACAATTTGCACTAAAAAATTTATATGCTCAATTTTTAATTTTTTTCAGAAAATATAATTTTCTTCGTCGAGGCATAAAGAAGCATTCCAGACTCAATTCCTGAAAACTGTGGAGTAATTCATTGAAAAGATATTTTAAAAAAATAACAATTTCAAGTCACTTATATCTTTGTTGTTTGAGTTATTCATTGAATCAAACGCCATCCTTTTTAATAACAACAGTTTTTTCTCTGTTTCTTTTCAGGAATATTTTTCTCTCAATTATCATTTTGATATATGTTTCTTTATGAAAAGAAATAATCAATTATTGAATTAAAAAAAAAAGGATAAAAAAACTGTGAAAAAAAAAAAAAAACTCTATTGTTCGTTTTAAAGAGAAGAAAAAAATCTTCACGTTATGCACAAAAATGAAGAAGCTACAAATTCAAAATTCCAACGATTGCTTTATTTTCTTTGAAGTGAATGAACAAAAAAAGGTGAAGTGCAACATGAAAAAGTTCAGAAACTTTCAACAGAACATCGTAAAGCAAGTTCCTTATTTCAATGATTGCTCATCAATTCCAATAAATGAAAAAGTCCAAACCATTCCCACCAAACAGCATTCTCATTCTCTTTTCAATTCAACTCTCAACCGCTTCTCTCTCCCCATGACAGATCCATCTGAGATTGAAAATCCATTCATCGCCGCAATCGCAGCCTTTGCGCTGTCTGGGTTGTCGTACGAAACAAACCCATATCCTTTCGACTCCTGTGTGGCAAAGTCCACAAACACCTTCACACTCACCACTCTCCCAAACGGCTGGAAAAGAGAGAGCAAGTCCACATCTGTCAGAGACGGAGGAATGTGAAACACAAACAGATTTGCTCCTTTTGGCCCTTCCTCGTGTGAGTTCAAGGCTGGGTGAGGCTCTTACAAGTAGAATGTGAAGAATAGAGATTATAAAAAGAGGGAAAGAATGAGAAAGGGAGAATAAATCATTAGAACGATGATTATTTGAAAATAATTAATTGTGTTTTTTAAATTCCATTTATCAAAACATAAAAAAACTCACTCGAAAAAATAGCATAAAAATTTTCTCATAAAATTTAAAAGCACACTTGTAACCGGATGCATCATTGATTGTGTCCGAGCCGTAGCAAATTGTTGTGAAGGCATAACACTTTGCATGACCAATGAAGAAGGAAGTCCGATCCCAGCAAGCTGAGGAAGTGACGGAACAGCAGTTGAAGGCATTGAAGGATTGGAGGATGTCTGAATCGAAGAAGAAGCAGAAGCAGAAGCAGAAGGATTTGAAGTGTTATTTGAAGCTGAAATTGTATTTGAAGACGACGACGACGAAGAAGAAGAAGAAGATGATGATGAGGTGGAAGAAGAAGATCCAGTACCAGTCTTGGAAGCACTCTGAGATGAATTATATGAAACAGGAGATGCCATAGAAGATGCCATAGGAATGGAAGGAGCAGGTGTAGGCATAGGAACCATCGGCGAGGCCATAGGATAAGAAGCAGGCGCATAAAAAACAGCTCCTCCGGGCATTGCCTGAGGAATGAACTGAGGCATTGAGGGGAGAGGGATCAGGGGATATGCTGGCGGAGACACAGAATATGGATTGTAGGCCATAGCATTCGCAGCGAGAGTAGCTCGCATCTGTTGCATTTTTCGCTTTTGTTGTTTTTCTCGGTCGCTTTCAGCGAATTTCACAATTAGTGGAGCAGAAGATCCCTTTTAATTTTAGAAAAAAGAATCGTTCAAATATTCAGGCATCAAATAAGAGCATAATTTATATGAGAAAACACAAAATACAGAGATAATAAAACATTCATCAATCGAATTAAATATGAAGATTTAATGATTCAGACATCAACAATTGCATTGTTTTTTTGAATAATTGCACGAACAGCATCATCACGAGAGGCAAATTTCACAAAACCACATCCTTCATGTCAATTTTTAAAAACAAATATAAAAAAAATTTCCTCAGAAAACAGTACCCATCTGCACACCTCTTGAATCTCCTGTGGGATAAGTCAAGATGATAGATTCATTTATTTGTCCAAATTCGGAAAAGAAGTTTTTTAAATCATCAGAAGTCCAATGCTTAGGTATCATTCCAACAAAGATTTTATTTGTGAGTATTTCCTTTTCGCTATCTGCTAATCTGACCAAGATTGGAACCTGCCAAACAAAAAAGAAAAAAAACTACAGACGCAAACACATCGCAAATAATTACAAACACTTTTAAATGGATTAGTTCCATTAATTTCAAGAATTGCCTTTTCAGCTGATGCGCCATCGTGATATGTGACAAAGCAACAACCCTTGGGCTCAAGAGTATATCTGTCTCGAAGAATGTGAACTTCCACAAGATCGCCAAATGGTGAAAAGACGTTGCGAAGATCATTTTCAGTAACTGATTTCGGTAAGTTTCCAACAAATAACTTTACATGAGTCCTTGAAAACGCATTTGTTTTTTGATCTTCCATTTTAAACCCAATATATGGATTTTGGAATTATCTTATTTATTTTTTTGGAGATAGGGGTCCTCTTCTTGGCAATTTTTGTTTTTCACCATTATGGAAATGTCAAGAAGCATTCTCCTTTTGTTATCATTATTGTTGTTTTTACGTTGTTCCTAGCATTTTCACAAATTGTCTTAATATCAATTGATTTTAATCGTTATTTGAAATGGAGATGCGAACATGAATCATTTAGTAAATGCTCTAAATTTTCCTCCTTTTTATTCAAGGGAAATTCTCTGAAAATATTTTGGAATATCATTTATTGGACAAACTTTGCAAACCTTTGGTATGCATTCATTATTTAAAAGCAAATTTTGAAAGAATAAAAATTTGTTAAATAGGCTTATTGCACCTTTTTTTAAAGAATGGTATTCTTCAGGAGGTTTTACTTTTAAGCAAAAATTGCTTTATTCATTAAAAAGAAATGGCCGCTTTTACCTCACCTGGGGGATTCTTGGACTTATTGGCTTAATTTTTTTGATTGCATTTGGAGTTATATCTTTGTATGCTTTAAGGAAACTTGATTTTGCATTACTTTTTTAATTTATATTCATAATTGAAATTCCAGGCTTTCTGTAAAACAACTGGTCATTGCAATATCTTCATTTTTTCAAATGTGCTTGTACATTGTAATGCTTGGAGTCGGATTGGTTTGCATTTACTTTGAATGATCTTTTTTATACTTCTTTTTATCTTTTGTTTTATCCAAGATTTATATCCCGAAAAAACTTTGGCGAAGATCAAACTTGAAGGCACAGCAAGATTACCATGCGTATTTAGTTGCAAAGCACTCTGATTCCATAACGAAGAATGTGAATTCTTTGACTGAAACATGCTTGGTGTGGACGAAATTGTAAACTTTTTTATTTAAAATAATTTTTTTTCAACTGAATTTTGGAATGTGCATCAACAGAAAATAGACAAAGTAATTGAAAAGCACAAAAAAGAGCCTAAATATGATCGATATCTTTCCACGCTTAGAAAAGAGGTGTGCTCAAAATGAATAATCGTTTTTTGATTTTTTATGAAAAAGTTCATCTCACAATTGTTAATTATTTAATTTTTAATCTTTTAACAGTGAATTAGCAATTAATCTTTTTTACATTAATTTGCTATTATTTTCGTGTTTTGTATTTGAATAAACTTTATGACTCAGCTTATGGATTGCCAGCAATACTGCCCATCTCTTATCACTTCATCCACTTCAACGTCTTCTTCCACATCTTCTTCTTCTTTTCGATTTCCTTTCTCTTCTTTTCATCGAAAGCGCACATTGAAATCAGTCACTTCGCTTGCTGCCAGAAGGAACGAGGAAGGGAAGAACCAGTCAGTCAAGAGAGAAGATTCACTCTCACAAAGAACAGGAAATGATGGAAGATATGCAGATGATGATGCAAATGGCAGGGCAAGTCGCTTCCATCAGAAATACACAGAAGACAGACAGAATGAAGAGCTGCTGAGTAGACGAAGCAGAAGCAGAGAAGGAAGGGAAGGAAGAGGAGGAGAGGAAGAAGAAGTGTTTGTAGATGAATATGGAAGGATGATTGGAGGAGAAGAGGATGTTGAGAGACCAGATGCAAACTATGAAAGCGAAAGTGACAGCGAAAGAGAAGGAGGAGACGAGAGAGAAGAGGGAGAGGGAGAGGGAGAAGAAGAGGTGTATAGTCTGAATGGACAAGATAGCAATGAAATAGGCACAGTTAGTGTTGCAAGCGATACGACAACAGTGAAAATTGATTTGGCCAACAACAAAAAGAAGAATGCGGCAAAAGACAGAAGAAAAGCGAAAATAGCGAAAAGAGAGGGAGAAAGCAAAAGAAGGTGCAGAAAGGAAGAAGATCCGCAAATAGAAATGTTCTGTCAGCTGAGGCAGAAGCTGAAGAGAGAGAAATATTATGTTATCAAAGAAAAACAGTATGTGCAATGAGGAAGAAAAATTTTTTATTTTTGATATTTTATAAGTTAGTTTATTTTATTGGTTGGTCAGTAAATTAGTTGGTTGTGCTGCCATTTTGTGAATGAGTATTTTTTCGGACTTTTTAATGTTTATTGAATGCATATTTAATTATTGATATTATGTTACAATAATATTCCATATGTTCACACAGTGAATTCGAAGCCAATCTCACTTCATACAAAGCTATCTCCCGCTATCAGAACAGAAACATTGGACAAGGCTGGCAAAAGGCAAAAGGTGTACTTTTTTTTTTAAGTTTTCCCTATTTATGCTCAACATTTAACATTTCTTTTTATTCCACTTATTTCTTTTGTTCGATTTCAAACAAACAAACAAAAAAAACATATTTATATTTTATTTTATTTTTTTATTCCCTCTTCATTTATTCCATCTAACCAGCCCATCTTCAGTATTCAACCATTTCTCTCATTTCTCTGAAGATCCTCTCCATTCTGTGTGCTTTGCTGTCCTTTCTGGTTGTGTGGGGAGAGGTCACCATGTTCATCCCCCTCGACATATCTCCTCTTTCTCTTCTTCTCCACTCCCACGCCTTCACCCCTGTCCAATACCTCCTCCTCCTCCTCCTCCTCGTATTCCTTGCCTTATCTGCTTTCTCCACTCTCTCTCGTCTCCGCCTCTTCTCTTTCCTCCATCTCGTCCCTGACTCATCTGATCCTCCTTCTCTCTTCACATTCGCCGGCTGGTCTGCCATGCTCACTGCCCCTCTCTGCCAGAACATCCTCGTCTTCCTCCACACCCCTCTCTCTTCTCCTTATTCTCAGCTCGATTTGGATGCGCAGCCTGTGATGGTCTATTCCACAGTCGTCAACGTGATGAAAGTGGCGCCTTTTGTCGGAGATGGCTTTGTTGTTTACTTCCCTTTGCTCATCGTTTTTGTCATCATCATCACATTTTTCAATGTTGGGGACAGAATATTGTCCTGCTGCAGACTGAAGCGGTTTGGCATCGACCAGCAGATTGACGAAGAGCTTGCACAGAGAGGAAGAGCTATTGCTGACAGCTCTATTGCACCAGATGAGCAGACAGAACCACAAGAAATAGAACAGCCTGCAGATACATTTCCAATTCAAGAATCAAAAGAAACTGTTCGAAATGATGTTGAGTCATCTCTTCATCGCCCAGGGGATAGTGTTAAAACAACAAATTCTAGACAGAATTTAAGAAACATATTTAGAAAGAAAAAGAAGTTTACTGAACAGATCATTGAATGAATTATATATTATTTATGTGACTTATTTATTTTGTCATGCATTTATTCATAATTCTTTTTCTTTTTCTTTGTAATTTTTTGAGTTGCACATGTGAAAATAAAATTATTGATGAAAGCGAATGCAACAAAAATAATAAAGATTACATGAAAAACAAAAATCACCTTTTAACAGATTTCAGCGAGCAACCTGAGGATAATTCACTTCATTTTCAGCAAATAAAGTTTAACGTAATAGATGTGTCTAAATACACGAGGAACATCTCTCATGAATTCAATAACCTCACTGAAATTTATTCATCTTCAATTATTTTAATTGATAATTCTTCATTGTGTTTCAGAAGGATATCTTTGACTTCTAAGCCTTCAACAATTTTTGTCATGCATTTTTCATCATCCTCTTTATCATTATTCTCTTGCAACATGAAGATATCACCTTTTGAAGGAAAAACCTTAAAAAGAATTGAAGGATCAATTATTTTTGATTCAGTGAGAATATCTCCTTCAATGCATCATCCCCAATCGCGTCCAATAAATTCTGGTTCTTTATTATCTTCCATGACCGTTCCATCTGATTGCTCATTTCATATGGAATCATCGATAATTAATTCTATTATTCTAACCAATTCTCATTATTCATTTTTATCATCAACTATCACCAACTTAAACATTAAACACAGCACATTTTTTAATGTATCGCATACTTATCTTCAAGACATAAACGATTACTGCTCCAGGTTGTCATCAATTTCAGTTTCTGTTCAAGCATCCTTGTTCTCAGGATGCTTATCTCCTCATTCACTATCTTTCATATCAAACATTGCACCTCACAACAACATTGATTATTTCAACTCAACATTTCAATCCTGCGCCTCCGCTTCAAACGCTGTCTATGATCGAAAACACTTCACCAACCAAACTGTTATTTCCTCCTCAGACACAAATCATCGCTTCACTTTCTGCACCTTTTCTGAGTGTTCTGCAGGAAGCGGCGGAGCTCTCTATCTCGCAGACAAGCCAACAGCAAAGCTGTCTATTGAGAGCTGCACATTCGACCGGTGCATCTCTTCTTCTGCAGCTGGCGGGGCAATATTTGTCAAGAACATCCAGATGATGTCTGTGATCAACTCGAATCTTTCGTTTTGCGTCTCAAAAACATCAGGCGGAGCAATAGAAGTTGCAGAAGTTGCGAATCTGAAGATTGAAAACTGTTTGTTCTCCACTTGCTTTGGACAGGGATTAGGCGGAGCTCTTCGTTGCGTTTCTTGTTCTTCTTTACCATCATCTGCATTATCTTCTACTGCTGCTTCTTCTTCTTCAGCTTCTTCACCTTCATCTCATAATTCCACCTTGCCATCTTCACGTCATATTCATTTATCTCATTCTCTTCAAACGATCTCCTCAGACAAAACATCTTCACTCTTTCACACAGGAACAGATGGCAACTCGCCACTCATCATTTCTCAGACAACATTTCTGGACAACAACATCACAACACTCTATGGCGGTGGCTGTTCAGTTGAAGACAACACAGTTGGCTTGACATTCAGCGAGTGCTCCTTCCGCCGCTGTGGCTGCAACAACTACGGCGGAGCATTGAGATGGAAGCCTCTTTCAGATTCTTCTTCCTCCTCCTCCTCAATCACAACACACACGACATTCTCTTTCTTCCTCTTCGATGGCTGTATGTGTGCAGACGTCTCTAGTCCCTGTGGCCACGATGTTTGCATCACCACTTTAGAGTCCATTTCTCATCCACACTTCGTTTCCTGCTTCTCAACAGACAGATCAGACAAGCGAATGTGCACTTTTGATGGCACCACTTGCAGTCACTTCGCAGACGATGTCACAACTGAACTCACAATCTGCTATGTGTCTGCAGATGGCGACGATGAAGATGCTGCCTGTGGCTCTGTCCAGCGCTACCCATGCCGCACAATGGCACATTCTGCCACGAAGCTGTCTTCCCCTCAGCCAGCTGTCATTTGCTGCCTCTCTGGCACACACGCACACGAGACAAAGAACACAGACATCGACACAAGGACAGTGAGCGTGCAAGGCACTGAAGACAACCCCCTTTCTACTGTCATCACCACACAGCTCATCAGAAGCTTTGCTTCTTCTCCTTCAGCTGCAAATAATCTTCTTGCCTTGTTTTCTGTCTCGTCTGGCTCATTGAATGTTCTTTCTGTTCAGATTGTGCACAACTCCAGTGCTGCTCCTTCTCCCACCATTTTCTATCTGTTTCATCAAAATGGCGCCATCCATCTGAATGAAACACACATCAGCAGCGACAGCTCCTTCCCTCTTGTCACAACATCCTTGTTCTTCATCTCCTCTGGCACACTCACCCTCAACAGAACGTTCATCCACATCTCATCCATCTCTCGTGCCTCTCTCTTCTTCTTCGAAGCTTCTTCTGCACCTTTCTCAATGAACTCCTCTGAAACTAATTCAACAGGCTCAGAAGTGGGTGGATATTCCTGTCTCTTCAGTTCCAGTGCTTCATCTTCTCTTTCAGTCAGCATCACAAACTGCTCTTTCTTCGATCTTTCTTCTGTTTCTGCTTCTCCTTCAGCAACAAATGGAGGGTGCTTCTCTTTCGCTGCATCAGATGCCAGCCAAGTTTTGTCTGTTTCTTCTTCCTCTTTTAGCAAATGTCGTGTTGCTTCTTCTTCCTCTTCATCTTCCTCTTCTTCTGAACAAGGTGGCAAAGGAGGTGCCATGATGATCTCCTTCTCCCAACCAACTGTTCTTTCTGACTCTTTTTTTTCTCTCTCTCAGCTGACATTCACAGACAACGAAGCATCCATTGGAAGAGATCTCTATCTCTTCTGTGCCTCTCTCGTCTCTTCAGTCACCCCGCTCCTTTTTCCCTTCCACTCTTCCATTTCAAACAGAGAAAACTCTCTTTTTGGCTCAGACAACGACAGATTCATTGGACAAGACGTTGATTTGTTCATTTTTCTGACTGTGTTTTCTGCTTCGACTGTTTCTGTTGATTCAACTGGGCTTAGCGATGCCCCGTGGTGCGGAAGCTTTGCTCGCCCTTGCATCACACTCAACGGTGGGAAGGAGAGATTGAGCAGGACTTCTTATACTTCTTCCTCTTCTTCTTCTTATACTTCTTCCTCTTGCTCTTCCTCTTCTTCTTCTTCTATTCCTTCACTCTGCTTACAAATCATCAATTCATCAGAACTTGCCAAATCAGTTGATCTCAGCGATGTTTCAATAACTTCCTATTTAGGCAGTCAATCTCCAAAGAAAGTGGGAGCATTGAAGATTTCTCCTATTGAGTTTCCTTTGGACGCAGCTGGGCTGATCACAAGCAACACAGAAATCGCATTTTCATTCATAAAATTTGACATAACAGCACATTCAAATGAGTATATTGTGTTGTCTACGAAAGGGACATCAACCATTTTCACTGATTGTGACATCCTCTTTCAAGGAACAGCCTCATTTAAAGTGACATTTGCATCCACCTCTTCTGCCCTGTTTTCGATGGCAAATTGCACCATTTCTCAACAAGGCGCTACAGACAACTCAAAAAGCATGTTTGTGTTCACACAGGCAGCTTCGTGTTGCACTTTTGATGCAGTCAACGTGAGTGACCTAACTTTTCTAGCTGAATCATTCTGTACTGTTGATTGTGCTACAAGCAGAGCAACAAACAGCCAAACTTCATCTCCATCTTCATATTCATCTTCATCTCCATCTTCATATTCATCTCCATCTTCATCTCCATCTCCATCGGAATCTGGTGTTGTATTCTCCAGCTGCTTTTTCTCTTCAATCATGAACCATGGCGCTCAGTCAAGTGTTCTCTTATTCAAACCCAACAGCGCAATGAGTGCGACTTTCATCAACAGCACCATCAAAAACTGTGTGAGCGGAAACTGCCATTTCGGTGGTGTGTGCAGTGCGAGCATCGAAGAACACTCTTTTTTTCTGATTGACCACTCCTCTTTTTCCAACTGTGGATGCTCGGAAGCTTCTGGAAAGGGAGGTTGTATTGGCCTTAATTGCCGCTCCTCTTCTGTTCATAACTGGTCACTCACCGAGCCTTCTTTCATAGCAAACACAGCACAAATAGGAAAAAACTTCTATCTGATCTGCAAAAACCTTTTGGATTCTGTGAGCTTCGAATCTCTCAATTTTGACATTGATCAATACCAACCAGAGAATAGTGGGATGGAAGGAGAAGACAGCGGTGTGTATTCTTCTGGAACTGACCTGTTGGACTTGCTGCGGTCGCGCAGAAGAGATGTGGTGCATGTGAATTCCACAGGGCAGGATGTCATCCAATGCGGAGATCTACCTCTTCCGTGTCAGACAGTGGCGTTTGTGAAGAAGATGTGGAAAAAAGAAGGGACGGAGCTGAAGATGCTGATTGTCGAAGAAGTGCAATCGAACATTTCGCTGCAGTTATCCAAGCACGTGATTGCTGCCCCTTCAGCATCATCATCATCATCAGGAGCACAGCAGTCGAAGTTGTATCTCAGCCAATCAATCTCAAGTGAGGAAAGAGAAGCTGCTGTTCTCACAAACGATGGCACCACATCATTTGAAATGGTCAGCATCCGCTTTCCGCCTACTTTTAAAAGTGCGTTCACAGCATTGCTTTGCTCAAAAGGAGTTTCAATCAGCATTTCTTTCTGTTCCATTCAGGGACAGGAGCAGAATGCAGATGTGGCATTTGCTCTTCTCTCTGTGCGGACTGGTCATTTGACTTTTGAGCACTCCACAGTTGGCATTTCTGTTGCTCCTTTGAGATTCTTCGATTCGCCTATTTCGATTGCATATTCAGTGGACATGGTGTATGACAGCAACGCTCTATCATTTATGACTGTGCAATCAGGGCCTGTCATTTCTGCAGTGCCCGAAATAGCAGCCACACCACAATCAGCACGAGCTTTCACAAACAGCACATTCACCAATCTATCTACAAACTCTGACTCATCTTTTCCTTGTCTCTTTTCTTCCATATTGGACTACAACCTTTCATTCACCAACTGCTCATTCCAACACGTTCAGTCTTCATCCAGTGCAAAAGGTGGTGTTTTGGAGCTGGAGCTAAAAAATCCAGGCTCATTGGACATTTCAGAGATATCTGATTCAGTGCAAACATCTGTCTCTTCTTGTGGCTGCTCAACCACAACAGGAAAAGGAGGGTTTTTGCATTTGCACTGCGCTGATAATTCTGAGAATTTCGTCTTCTCAAACATTCATTTTTCAAATAACAGCGCTTTCTGCGGGAAGAACATGTACTTTTGGTGTTTTGAGCTGAATGTCACTGCAAATCCTACTCATTTTAACATCAGTTTCACAAATTGGGTTGACGATGCCAATGGATTTGTTGGTGCAGACAACGAAAAATTCAAAAACGGAATCAACTTAGCTGCATTTTTTATTCCTTACAGTTCTGCTGCCATTTATTTATCTGCAGAAACAGGAGCGGATGTAGTTGGGTGTGGAAGTGCTGCTATTCCTTGCTTCACCTTCTGGATGGGAATGAAACATGTCATTTCTTCGCCACCTCCTTCTCAAGTGGAAATGTTTGTGGTGGACTCAACAACACTGGCAGATGCGTGCGATGTCACAAATTATGTTGTCAAATCATCAGCAACAAATGAAACATCTGCTTTGTTATTGGAAAGTACTCTTGGCTCTGTTGATTCGTTAGATTATATTCTTGGCAGTAGCAACAGCTTTTCTTTGCAATGCATTGAATTAACTTTGCCTGCATTATTCACACCTCCCCATTCAATCTTGTTGTCATCTTCAAATGGAGAAGTTAAATTGGATGGATGTTCTGTCAAATGCTCTTCTTCATCACAAGTTTTGGAGTATTTTTTGATAAAAATTGCTTCTGGTTCTTTGAGCGTCATTGACACAACTTTTGAATCAATGAGCTTAATGTACAATGTGCTTTTTTGTTCAGATGCGCTAACTTCAATTTCACTCACTTCTTCGAATTTTCTGTACATCAATTTGCAGGATTTGTCTTTACTTTCTATTTCGAATGCTCATTCATCAAACAAAGACACATTTGACAATCATAAAAGGAATGCAGCGCTGAGTCTGTCGATCTCAAACACAACTTTTCAATCAATCGTTCAATCGTCCAGCAATTGTGCTGTGCTGCAAACACCTTTCCAGCCACAGTTTGAGTGTTCTGTCTCCAACAGCACGTGGGACGTCTGCAGTGCACATGGCTCACTTGATGGAGGCAGCAGCTATTTTGCTGTGCCAACAGATGGGCAGCTTTCAATCAGAAATAGCTCTTTCGCCAAATGCTCTGCCTCAATGCGAGGCGGATGTGGAGGAGGGATGTTCGTTGACTGTGTGTCTGACCCCTCGGCAGGCATACCAAATCCAATTCCTCAACTTCCTTTGCTCTTCAAAGATGTCATCTTCACATCAAATGAAGCAGGGCTGGGACGAGATATCTTCATCAGCTGCCATTCAATCGAAGCACAAATTAGCAGCAACATCTTTCAGATGAACTTCAGTCGAACGCTCTTTGACAGGAATAATGCCATCTTTGCCACAGATTTAGTGAATGTGAACAAATACACAGACATCTATACCCTCATCAACTACTACACAGACACCCAAATATTCGTCTCCTCTCAAAACTCAGCCCAATCCTCGCTTCGCATCTGCGGTCCCTTTGACGAGCCATGCAAGTCTCTCTGTGAAGGCATCAAGCATCTCTCGTCTGGCACACACGGTATCATTGTGATTGACCACGATGCTCCTCTGCTACTTTCTTCTTCTCTTTCCGACTTGACTGTGTGCTCTGACGCTGGTTATGCCTCATCTTCAGTCAAAGTGAAGGCTCAACTCACTTTGGACACGATTTTTGCTCCTTCTTCCTCTGCTGTCTTGTATTTGAGAGACAACTGTGTATTTTCTGGAGTTCATTTTCTGCTTACGAAACAGTTTGGCACAACAGGCGTTGCAGATGGTGTTATTCTGATGAATAGCGGAACATTCAAGTTTGAGAACTGCGAATGTGAACAAGAAGCAGACGCTGTCCAACTCAATTGCTCAGTGATGAATGCAAAGGGAGGCACTTTGGAGATAAAAGACTTCGTTCTTTGGCCTTTTAAGATTATCTCAACAAAAATATGTTTTGCTTTCTCTTCGACAAATGTGAAGCTTATTAATTCTGTTTTGAACGGCGTTGCTGACAAGGCAGAATCTCTTATTGAATCAAATGTCATACCATCATCATCGTCGTCGTCATCATTATCAAATGAAGACAATTCAATGTGTGAATGGAATGGGTCAATAATGTGCTTAGTTGGCTGTGCTGCTGTCATTCAGAATGCAACCATAGCCAATTCGTCGAAAGGAGGCATCGACGTGAGAGGAGGGAGTCTTCAGATAGAAAATGGAGAGTTTCTTCAGAACAGTCCTCAAGTTTCAGGCTATTCTTCAGTGAGAAGGAATGTGCTGTGTTCTGATTCAGGTGTTGTGGACATTTCGAGTCTGAAGGGAGGAGACGGGAAGGAAAATGGGACGTCTTTGTGGATGCTGAGCAGAGGGTGTGAAATGAAAGGAGTGGCACAGGAAAGAGCATCGCCTTTGTTCATTCCAAAGATCGATTCTGTTGCTGTTGAAGAAGAAGAAGGAAATGGAGGAGGAAAAGGAGAAAATTTGAAGATAACGATAACAGGATCTGTTCTGATTCCATGCAATTTGTTCTTTGTCATCTTCTCCTCATCAAGCAAAGCCAAACAATCTTCGAAAGCATTTCCTGTTGATTCTGCTTCCTCAATCAATGAGAATGAGATAGTTTCTGTTATACCTTCTTCATCTCTTCCTCAGGATTTGTCCTCATCTTCTCAAATTGCCTTGCTTTTTGGTGATCCTCAAGTTCAATCATCTTCTGTATTTTTCCCTTTCAATGTCTCTGATTCAATCAAAAGTGCCAACCAAGCAAGATATTTAACTGTCTTTATCATCTGCTTTTCTGTCTTCTTTGTTATCTCTCTTGTTCTGGGTGTAATTATCATCATCCTCTGTGTCTGTGTCATTCGCAAGAAGAAGAAGAAACAACAAGAAGAAACAGAAATCTCTGCTGAAAGTGAAGATACAGTCAAAATTGCTCCACAAGATGAACTTATTGAAGATTGCACACAAACATGTTGGGAAGAAGAAGAAGAAGAAGAAGAAGATGGCAATTGTTCAGCATCAGCTTCTTCCTCTTCCACAGAAATGGAAGAGGAATGCTGCTATTCGCATCATGTGTTTAAGACTCCCCCGCCAAATGACACATTTCTTGTTGATGCCATCGAGATGATCGATATGAGCAGCGAGGAATATTATTCAAATGTGTTTGCTTCTTCTTCTTCTTCTTCTTCTTCCTCTGCTTCTGCTTCTGCTTCTGCTTCTTCCTCTTCTTCCTCTTCGTGTTCCATTTTAGAAGCAGCCGAAGAGAATTCGATGATATCCAGCACACAAGTCATCTTCATTCCAAATGACGAGAAAGGAATAAGAGAACCAGACGATGATTCAATGAAAGCAATCGAAAGAGGCGAAAAATATGAAATGTGCGAAAAGGAAGATATGAACAACATGAATGAAGTATCTTCTGATTCATCTTCTTTTTCCTCTGAAATATCTCCATTGAAATGTGCTTCATCATCATCATCATCATCTTTTTCTTCTTCTTTTGAGCAATCAGAAAGTCAAATGCCTCAATTGATAAGCTCTCCCAATGCCCTCTTCACATCTTCCTTGACTGAATATTTCTCTCATCAAAATACATCCAGAAATAGAGATGATAATGATGATGAAGATGTTTATACCAATGGAATGAATGCTCATTCTATTGCTTCTTCATCATCTTCTTCTTCTGCTTCTGCTTCAGCTTCAGCTTCATCTTCTTCTTCGTCTTCATCGTCTTTTGCCTCAACACCTGATCCATCTGTTGTGGGCACTCAGATATTTCAGCAATACATGAGTCAAATGAGTTGTCCAACTGAAGATAACACACAAGCAGAAGATGAAGGAACAGAAGAAGCAGATGAAGAGGAAAAGGAAGAAGAAGAAGAAGAAGAAGACAATAATAACAAAAATCATAATAATAATTATGAAGATGATGATGATGAAGAAAGAACAGAAAATAGCAGTGGAGAAAATGAAGTCAATGTGAATCCTCTTTTAACTCCTCATTCTCCATCTGGTTCATTTGAGCAGAATTCTTCTTCTTCTTCCTCTTCTTCCTCCTCCTCTTCTTCTTCTTCCTCTAATTTATCTTCATCCAATCAAAACATTTCTTCTTCATCTTCTTCTCTTCTTCATTCGACTGAGAATTCAACTGATTCCACACTCGTTTCAACAGAAGAGCAAACGCCTCTGCCTTCTCATCATTCTTCTTCTTGTTTAGCTTCTCCTTCCTCTTTCTCCACCCCTCCTCCACCTTATTTCGCTTCCGCATTAACAATAACTTCTTCTTCCTCCTCCTCCTCCTCTTCTTCTTCTTCTTCTCCTTCTCCTTCTTCTCCTTCTTCATCTCTTTCTAACAATGTTCTTTCTCCAACATCGCCTTCTTCTTTGAGCATCTCATCTCCTCTGTCACAAAATGGGGATATCAATGAAGATACTTCAGATAGCACACAAGAAGAACAAGAAGGAAGAAGAGAAGAAGAGGAAGAAGAAAAGGGAGGAGAAGATGATGAAATAGAAAGAGGAAGAGAAGAAGAAATTGAAATGCATCATCAACATGATGACGGAGAAGAGGAAGAGGAGAAGAAGGAGAAAAGAGATAAAATGGTTGAAGATGAAGCAGAAGAAGAAAAGGAAGAAAAAGAAGAAGATGATGATGATGAAAGAAGAGGTACCACTATTGTTGAAACAGCTAATGAAAATTTGGAAAATCGAAGTGTTGAATCAAAAGATGGTTATGAAGAAGAAACAAAAATCAAAATGAGTGGAAGTGAAACAGATGAAGAAACAAAAGAAGAAGAAGTAGAGAAAGTGAAAGAATTCAAAAATGAAGAAATCGAAGAAGCAAAAGGAAATCTTTCAGAAGAGTCTTTTTTTGTGCAGAGCGAGAAAGAGGTTAAAAGACAGACTGAAATGAGCAATGGACATTTGGAGGAAGAAAACACTAACATTCTAATAGAAAACGAAGTAACATCAGAAAATACAAACAAAACAAGAAATTTTAAATCAGAAAAGAAAGAAAAGCAAGCAAAGTCAGAAAAGCTCAAAATTGACGAAGAATATGAAGATATTGTTCCTCCACAGCCTCTTCTCTCGCCAATTCTGATGAACTGTCCATCAGTCGCTAGAATGCTACATCTTTCAAACAGCTCACTGTTGATACAGCCAAATCCAAAGGAAAATGACAATACAATTACTTCTTTGAGCATACAAAATGAATTGTCTGGAGTGAAAACACCAAATATTAAGCAAATTGATGATAAAAAGGAAGAAGAAAAAGGAATTGAAAGAGAAGAAGAAGAAAGAGGAAAAGAAGAAAGAGAGAAAGAAGAAGAGCATCAAATTCCTCTGTCTCCATCAGAAGCCGCCAGAAAGAGCCGTTTGGATCATCTTTCGCTTATAACGACACAACATCTGCAGAAGATAAAAGAAGCTAAGCAAAAAAAGGCAGCAAAAAGGATACTAAGCAGATGGAGTGCGAAGAAGGCATCGGAAGAAGCGAAGAAGGAGATGGAGGAGAGGAGAAGGGAAGAAGAGAGAAGGGAAATCGAAAGTGCAATGAGGGTGATGGAGGAGTGGAGAGAGAAGGAGAAGAGGGAGGAAGGGTGGAAGGAGATGAGGAAGAGAAGAGAAGACAGAATTATGGCTATTGCAATGATGTTCATTGCTGATGGATTGAAGAAGCTGAAGATGAAAAGAGAGGCGAGTGAAATCATAAAGGAACTGAAAGTCAAACAAGAGGAAGACGAAGAATATGCTTCTTCTCTTATTTCTGCTTCGTGGAAGGATAAACAAAGGAGAGAATTAGCAGAAGAAGAGTTGGAAGAAAGAAGAGAAGAAAATCGACAAAAAGTTATTTCTTCATTGAATGTGATTGTAAATGGATGGGCAAATATGCTGAGGAGAAGAGAATCAAAAGATGTTTTGAGTGAAAAAAGAGAGAGATGGAGTGAAAAGGAAAAGTATTCAGCTTCTATTCTCTCAAAACAATGGAATCTTTTCGTGTTGGTTACTCAGTCCAAAGAAGAATATGACAACAGAAATAAAATAAACCAGGAGGAAGAGAAAGAAGCAGCAGAAGTCATTCAAAAAGCTCTTCAAAACTACAAAGACAAGAAAGATGCTTCGAATATGATGTATCAAAAGAAAACAGGATGTGTCAAGATTGAAGCAGAAGCAGTGGAATTGATGGTGTTGTGGTGGGGGAACATGGAAAAGAGAAGAGAAGGGGAAAGAAATTTGGAAGAGAAGAAAAACGAATGGGAAGAAGAGGAGAGGAGAAAAGGAGGTGTTATCAACATGAAATGGATGGATTGTGAGATGAGAAGAAGAGCAGAAATAGAACTGAAGATGAGGAAAGAAAAGAATGAAAAAGATGAAAAAGAATCAGCAGAGATAATAACAAAGAAATGGAAAGAGATGAAGACAGTTGAATGTTCTCGAATGATGATGGAAGAGAAGAGAAAGGCAAATGAAGAGAAAGAAGCAGAGAGTGCAGAAGTCATTTCTCGCAAATGGGAAGGGTATTCAACTCGATTGGATGCACAGAATGAAATAAAGCACAAACAAGATGAAGACACAACTAAACAAATAAATTCGTCCATTTTGGTTTCTCTTTCTTTAGTTAGAATGTTTGAGAGGAGAAAAGCGATTCATGCGAAAGCAGAAAAAGAAGCAGAAAACAAAATAAAAGAAGAGAAATCTGCTGAATTTATAACAAAACAAAGGAGAAATCAACTGAAAAGAGAGGAAGCGATGCAGATGAAGGAAGAGTTGAGCATGGGTGATGAAATGAGAGAGAGAAAAGCAGCAAAAGAGATTTCTGTGAAATGGGAAGACAAAATGGAAAGAGAAAAAAAGAAAGAGGAATTTGAGAGGAGAAGAGAAGAAGATAAAGAAAACAGAAAGAATTCAGCGTTGATTGTATCAAACAAATTGAAGGAATTCAAGTGCAGGTTGGAAGCAACAGAAGAAATGAGAAGAAGAATGGATGTGTTACAAAAGGAAGAGATTGAAGAAACAAAGAAAATCATTCATTTTTGGAGATTGACGATGAAGAGAAGGAGTTCTGAGAAAGAAATGAGCAATTTGAGAATTGAGTGGGAGAACAAAGAAAAAGAATCAGCAAGTCTTGTTATAAACGACTGGTTGAAAAGCAAACAAAGAGAAATATCTGAAAAAGAAATGTGGAATAGAAGAGAAAAGCAGAAAGAAAACGAGAAATATTCCGCAAATATCCTTCTTCTTGCTTTGAATAATGCAAAAACACGCAATTTTGCATGTTCCGAATTGATTAGATTGCAAAAGGAAGCAGACGAAAAGGAAAGAAATGCAGCTAAGTTGATTCAATTGGCCTTTTCCAACATGAAAACAAGAGAGAAAGCAAAGATGACTGTGACTGAGCTGTCAACAGGGCTTTTGACAGAAGAAATACACGCAGCTTCAATTATCTGTGTTGGATGGAGGAAGAAGGAAAACAGAGATGTAGCGATGGAGATGAAGGAGAAGCACATTAAAGAGGATGAAATGAAGCAAATATCATCTGCTAAACTGATTATGAGAGGAAGATTAAACATGGTTGATAGAATTAACAGTCAGAATGTTATTCAACAAAGGCAGGAAAGTGATAGGATAAGCAGAAATGAATCAGCCAGTTATATTTCATCGCAATGGATGAACTCAACAATACGAATGCAATCGAATGAGCAACTGCAAAGAAAAGCAAAGGTACAAGGAGAAAGAGAAAGAAATGCTGGATGGAATATAACAAATATGTGGCAGAGGAAGACAAATAGAGAATTTGCACAACAACAATTAGAAGCTTTGCAGAATGAACAGAATTCAAAGGAGCAAAATTCTGCTGCTTTTATTTCAACTCACTGGATTTCACTCACACAGAAACTAAAAGCTCAAATCATTCACACAAAACTGATGGAAGAAGTGAAAAACAAAGAAATTGAAGCTATTCGAACAATTTATCAGTCTTTTGTCAACCGGATCTCCAGAAACAAAGCAAAGGAAGTGTTAATGATGCAATCAGGCAATCATTCAGCAGCTGAATTCTCCTCAGCGAAGCAAATTGGAATTGGATGGGCTAAAAAGACAAAGAGAGACGAAGCAATGAAAGTTTATGAGCAGCACAAACAAGAATACAACAACAATCTTATTCAATCTGCTGTTTTAATTGAGAAATGGTGGGTGAATATGAATGAAAGGCAATCCAGCCAATCGGAAATGAACAAAAAGAAAGAAGAAGACAGAATTACTCAAGCAAAATCAGCAAATTTCATCTCCAGCATTTGGACTGCAAAGAATGAACGTGACAAGTCAAGAGAGAGAATGACAAAGGAAAGGGAGAAGCAGGAAATCATTGAAATCACTCAAGGATTGCTTATATCTGATGGATGGAGGAGGAAAATGAATCGTGAGAAGGCAAAAGAATATTTGGAAGAGAAAAGAAATGAATACAACGATAGAATTAGCAAAGCAGCTATATTGTTGAGTGAGTATTGGGCAAGAGTCAATCAAAGAAATGAAGCAGAACGCAGAATATGTGAGCTTCGAGAGATTAACGCTGTAAGCATAATTGAAAAGTCAATGAAAAAAGCAATTTTGAGACAAAAATCTCAAACAGAATATTTGAAGAAGAAAGAACAGAACAAAGAGGAAGAAGCGAAAGCTGCTAAGATCATAAGTGAGGCATATTCAAACAAAGTTGTCAGAAACAAAGCAAAAGAAAGAATGCTGGAGCAAACAGGCACCCTTCTTTCAGAGGAAATATCAGCTGCAAAATTCATCAAATCACAACAGCAGAATTACTTGCAAAGAGAACAAGCTAAAAATGAGATGAAACAACTGAGAGAGAAATATATTGACAACCAAAGAGAGTCAGCATTGCTAATAAGCGAATTCTGGTTGAATGTGATGGATCGAAGAGATGCCTTAGACACTTTGCATCTGAATGAGCAGAAGGACGATGAAGAAAGGCTGCTGTCTGCATTCATCATTTCGAAGATCTGGGCAAAAAGAATAAGTCGGATTCGTTCGCAAGAAGAGATGAATGGAAAGAGAATGCAGCAAGAAAAGAAAGAGAGAGAAGTTGGATCATTAATTGCAGAGACATGGAGAAGAAAGATGAATGTCAATTATGCCAAAGAACAGACAGAAAGCAAAAGAAAAGAAGATTTTGAGAAGCAGATAAGAGAAGCAGCATTAATCAGCAAGCATTGGATGAACACAGAACAAAGACAGAAGTCAAAGCAAATATTGTTCGAAAGAGTATCTGAAGGCAATGAAGCACGTGAACAATCAGCGATAATGATAAGTCAAATGTGGGAATCAACCATTTCTCGAAATAATGCAAAAAATGCGATGAACATCAAAAAGGAAGAAAATGAAGCACTTGAAAGCAGAATGGCAGCAGTCATATCAAACAGCTACAGAAATGTGTTACTCAAGAAAAAGGCAAGAAAAGTGATGTTTGTTGATAAAGTTGGCAGTTGGGAGGAGGAGAAAGAGAATTCAGCTGATTTTATCTCCAAAAAATGGAGTGATGTTCAGTTGAGAGGAAAAGCAGAACAGAACGCAAGGAAAAGGAGAGAAGAATTAATGGCATTGGAATTAGAATCAGCAAAGTTGATTGCTAAGCACATTGGAAGAATGAACATGAGAACTAACTCTGAAAGAGTTATTGCGGAAAAGAGAAAAGAAAATGATAACATCGAAAAAGAAGCAGCATTAGTTATCGGGAGGCAATGGATGAATGCAATCGAAAGAAGAAAAGGAGAAGAAGGAATGGAAAAGGAGAGAGAAAATGTGAAAGCGGAAGAAAAAACACAAGCTTCAATTATAACTTGTCAAATGAACAATTTGATACAAAGACGAAAAGCCGCAGAAATCACAAAGCAAAATAAGAGCAAATTATTTGAGACAGAAACTCAATCAGCAGCTTTGCTGTCAAATCAATGGAAGAAGATGAGTCAAAGACATTCTGCTCAATCTGTGTTACAACAGAAATTGGACAAAGACAAAGAAAGAAGATTCTATTCAGGCAGTGTGTTGAGTCAACGCTATGCAAATTTGCTGATCCAAAGGTATTCTGCCAAAGAACTCGAAAGAAGAAGAGACGAAGAAGATCAAGCGGAAAAGCATAAAGCTGCACAAATAACTAAAGACTGGAGGAATGAAATACAAAGAAGAAATGCAAAAGAAGAAATCATAGGCAGAAGAATGGCAAACGAAAAGAAAGAAATTGAAGCTTCAAAAATGATGTTAATGTGGTGGGGAAATATGGAGAAAAGAAAAGAAGGAGAAAAGGTAATGAAACAAAGGAAAAATGAGTGGGAAGAAGAAGAGAAGAATAAAGGAATTGTTATTACATCTGAATGGAAGAATTGTGAAATGCGAAGAAAAGGAATCGAAGAAATGAAGCAGAGAAAAGAAAAGGATGAACAAGTTGAAATCGAGTCAGCAGCAATAATCGCAACAAAATGGAAAGAGATGAAGACAGTCGAGAAGGCTAAGATGGAGATGGAAGAGAAAAGAAAGGAAGACGAAAAGAAAGAAGCAGAAAGTGCAGGAATCATCTCTCAAAAATGGAGAAATCATAATGAAGAAGTTGGCGCATTGAATCATTTGAATGAAAGACGATCAAAATGGAAGCAGACGCAAATTGAGTCAATTAATCTTATTTGTTCATTGTGGGCAGAAAGAGCAAAAGCAAATGATGGAAAAACAGTTCTTCTTCAAAGAAGAGAAATGCTAGCACAAATAGAACAAAAGGCAGCAGAAGAAATGATGAAGAAGTGGATGAGCCATTTGTCTTATCAAGCATCTTTGGAAGAACTCACAAGCCGTAATGAAAAAGAACGCAATAAGCAGATTGATTCAGCCAAATTCATATCATACAAATGGCAAGGCAAAAGACAGAAGATTTCATCATCGATAGCATTTGCTCAGAAACAGGAAGAAGCAACAGAGAAAATGAAAGCAGCTGCTGCATTGATCTCTCGTCTGTGGACTGCGAAGAATGTGCGCGAAGATGCCGAAAGCGACATGCAAGATTGGAGGTCGATGAACGAAGGAGACGAACAGGATTCAGCCACGCTGATATCTTTGGCGTGGAGCAGTCGCGAGAATAGACAAAAGGCGAAAGCGGAAATGGAGAAGAGAAAGAAAGCGCAGAGAGAGGCAGAGGAGAAGGAAAAGAGAGAGAAAGAGCAAGCTGAAAGGGAGATGTGGCAAAAGCGGGGGGTGCAATTGATTTGTGCAACGTGGAAGGACTACAAACGGAGAGTGAGTTCGAAAAGGGTGATGGAGAGCCTGAAAAAGGAGCTTGTTGAACAAGAAACAGAAGCTGCCTTTCTTATTTCAGCATGTTGGATTGAGGCAGAGAGAAGGATGGAGGCAAAAAGGCAGATGGAAAGAAGGAGAGGAGCAAAGAAAGAGAAGGGAGGGTTGTTTAAGAGTTCGAGAGACAAAAAGGAGAAGGAGGAGATGGAGAAGAGAGAAAGAGAAGAGAAGGAGAGGAAAGCAAAAGAACAGAAGGAGAAAGAAGAGAGAGAGAAAAGAGAGAAAATGGAAAAGGAAAAGCGCGAAAAAGAAAGCAAAAGCAAACAGGAACCAGAAGAAGACGACGACGAAGAGGATGAATATGCAGAGCTTGTGAACGGACAGGTTTGATTCACTTTATTTAATGCAATATTTTTTTTCATTTGAAATTTTTACGTTGATTATTTATTTTATTACAAATAATTTTCTAAAATGAAAAACTGAAATCAAATTAAATGATAAATCAATACTCCATTTTAGGCGCTTTCTGACTACACAGCAAAGAGCAACAGCGACGTGAGTGTGCAAAAGGGAGAAAATGTGATGTTTATCAATGAGAATCAAGACGGATGGTTTTATGTTGTCAAAAATGATGGCAAATCTGGTTATGTTCCAAAAGCAATTATTAAACAGAAATGAGAGCCTTCTTTAGCGTAGAATGGATAGATGCTCATTTCACACAACTTCAAATGTGCTGATTGAATTGTTGCTATTCACTATGTTTTATTTTCTTTTGTGTTATTATGAAATATTATCATTCTATCTCATCTTGTGATATTAATTGTTATCCAAAAGTTTTATTATTTTGTTCAACATTTTTATTTCTTTTCTTTTAATTTTTCTTATTCTTTTATGTTCTGATAACATGTTTATTACAATGATTTAATAAAAATGCTTTATTTCCATTACATAACTTGTTGTCAAAGTACTTAATATATTTGGTGAAAGGTTAAATAGAGACAATAGAATAAGTGCAAATTAAAAACTTCAAAAAATAACTACTTCATTTACTGCTTAAGAAGAAATCGGTAGTCTGATAAATAAAAAGCAGCATATAGAAAAAATGGAATGGACAAAGAAATTATAATCAATTGTGAAAATATTGCCAAAGATAAAATAATTAATAAAATATTGAATAAATTAAAGTTAATCAGTCTCTAAGACGACTTCATACTACGAGGTATGAAGTTATTTCTCGACATGAGAAAGTGGGTTCGAATCAACTTTCCTTGTGTATTTTGTTTTCATCATTGAGACAATTTATAAATTTGATGACAATTGATATAGTTCATCATTCTTTTATCTTTTTCATTTCATTTTTTTTTCTTTCACTTTTATCATTTCTCTCAAAAATATAAAAATATACATATTTTTAATTATGTAACAAACCTAAAGCTACTTCATTTTCTTATGCATCAGTAAGAGCTTCAACACCTGGAAGTTTCTTTCCTTCCAACAATTCGAGTGAAGCTCCTCCTCCTGTTGAAACGTGGGACACAGCAACACCGCTCTTCAAGACAGCTGATGCTGAGTCACCTCCTCCAACAATGGTGATTGCTCCTTCCTTTGTGATGTCAGCAAGAACTTTTGCAATGTGGAAGGTACCTCTTGACAATTCCTCAATCTCGAACACACCCATTGGTCCGTTCCAGACAACGGTTTTAGCTGTGCGAAGGATGTCAGTGAAGAGTTCCATTGTTTTTGGACCAATATCAACGCATTCCATGTTGCTTGGAATGTCATCCATTGAATGAGGGACTGGTTCAGAGCATTTGCGGCCTTTGAAGTCAACTTTCTCGCAGCACATAGCATCAATTGGAAGAACAATCTTGTCTCCGTATTCCTTCAACAGATCAGCGCACATGCGGAGTTTATCAGCTTGCATGAGAGACATTCCGACCTCTTTTCCTTGGGCGCGGATGAAGGTGTAAGCCATACCTCCACCAATGATAAGTTTGTCAACTTTCTGGACGAGATTTCTGACAACATTCAATTTGTCAGAGATCTTTGCTCCACCAAGAATTCCAACAAATGGGCGGACTGGATTTGAAGTTGCTCCATCAAGGAATTTAACTTCCAATCCCATCAATTCACCGCATGCGCATTTTCCTGGGAAGTATTTGGTGATACCTTCAGTTGAAGCATGAGCACGATGAGCTGTTCCGAAGGCATCGTTGATATAGAATGTTCCGTATGATGCGAGTTTCTGAGCGAACTCGGCAACGTTCTTCTCTTCAGCAGCGTAGAAGCGAAGATTTTCCAAAAGAAGGATTTCATGTACATTCAGGCTTGCAACATCAGCTTCTGCTTTTTGGCAATCAGGGCTGAATTTGACAACATATTTTCCTTCCAATTCTTTTTCCAACACTGGAAGAACGGGGCGCAGTGACATCTCTGGCTTAACTTTTCCATCTGGGCGACCAAGATGTGACATAAGAATCAGCTTTGTTCCCTCAACTGACAAAATGTGCTTGATGGTGGGAATAGCTGCATGAATACGTGCGGGATCGTCAACTGTTCCATCTGCCTTCAGTGGCACGTTAAAGTCCACACGCATAACGATGGTCTGATCCTTGAGATCGGCATTCTTGTAAAAGAGCTTGCGAGATGTCATTTTTGATTAGTTCAATCAAAGACTGATTTGGTGTTTTATTCTTCCAAATTAGGTTATGATCAACCCATGATTAAGATTATCGGATAATTTTTTAATGAAAGGAGGAGATTCAAAATAATATCCTATTATAATTATTGTATTTGGTAAGTGGGCAGATAACGACCGAAAAAAAAAATCAATTAATATATTTTTATTTATTTGTACAATTATTAATTGATTCAATTATGATATTTCGAAAGTGATTTTCTGATAACAGTGATTCAAAGCTGAGAAAACCTTTTTTCAAAAACCAATATAAATTTTTATTTAGAAATCTTCCTTTCTTTAAATAAAAAACCCTAATCAGTTGATCTAATTAAAAGTTTTCGTTAAATACAACCCTAATAAACACATTGACAAAAGATAAACCATCTTTTTCCAAATGAAAACCTAAAAGATATATTTTCTCTTTTTTTCTTAAAGATTTTATCATAAGCTTTTAATGACTGTGTGATAATTTTTGATAAGGGGGAAAATATTGACTTTCAAGCTTTTTTTTGCACAAAGCATAAAAAAATTGATTCACTCATAACTTTATCAATCATTCTCAGATTTCAAAATAAATTGGTTTTTCTTTACAGCAAAAAGCCATAAAAGTTGTTATTAGAAAAGTTTTGTGACATTCCATGTATGTCAAAAAATGAACCCATTTTTATTGGATTTTTTGTTTACAAAACGCTTATCAAAAGTGCATGATTTTTCTATGAAAATGCCTGAAATCAAAAATTTTGTCCCATATCATATATATTTATTCAAAATTTTTTGAAAGAAAAATTTTTTGAATATCTTCAAATGCACGGTGAAAAGCGAACGGACATATTCAAGAACTCTTTATTTTAATTTCAGATTATGCATCTGTTTTTGAAACAGTTGTGATAATTTTAGCATTTGAATTCAAAATTTCTTCCCAAAGGCATTCATTCTTTGAAAAATTAACACCCCGAAAAAAGTTATGATTTCAAAAATAATGAACCATATTTTTAATTTGTCAAAAATGGTTTTTCATAACGAATTCACAATTCTTAATAACATAAACAATCAATCTGAAAATCGACATTCAACAATTCTTATTATTTTTTAAAAATAATATTACAAATTAATATGATAAAGTTCCTAACATTTTTTTTGATAGGAAATATCAGTTGAAGCACTTTTTTGTCGCAATTTGTCATTCACCATCACTGACAGCCACTTACAGTCAATGACAAAAGAGAAAAAGACAAATATTTAAATTGCAATCAACAAATCTTTTCCAAAGCTCTTTATATAATCTTCAAAAGTTTTCGATATCGTTTGTTTCATATTGTTTTAATTTCATTTATTTGATTTTATTTATTTTTATTAATTTTCAATAAAATAAAAAAAATTATTCTTTTTTTTCTTTTCACAGACAAAGGATTTTATAACTTGTCATGTCACATAAATATTCAATAAGGAGGAAAACCTATTTTTTTTTTTTTTTTTTTTTTTTTTTTTTTTTTTTTTTTTTTTTTTTTTTTTTTTTTTTTCGGAATTATTCCAAACAATGCTGATTATTCCATTTGAAGATAAAGCGTCAAAAACATGAAAGTTACAATCTAACAGAAATCAAACATGGAAATCAATTTCAAAAGCAACAACATTATTATTTAAAACATCAAGATTCAGTTCAAAAGTTTTCAAAAATTGAATAAAGGAATTTTTTCTTTGTTATCTGTATTCATTATATGGGGGAAAATTGGGACTTTCAGGTTTTTTTTTTTGCATGAATGAAAAAATATATGTTTTGCTCATAATTTTTTGCATTTTTATCAGATTTCAAAATAAGTTATTATTTCATATGTGAAAACATTCATCATTGAAACAATAACGAAATATTTTATGAACTCACGCCTAATACAAAAGTTGTTCTTATTTTCAATGAATTTTTTTTTCACAAAAAGTTATCAAAAGTGCAAAATTTTTCTGTGAAAATTCCTGAAGGAAAAAATTTTGCACCATATTAGGTCTGTTTCTGTCTTCGAATTTTCTCAAATTAACCATTCAAAACAATTTCAGTTAAAATTGCAACTGAAAAAAGAACATTAAAGATCATTGATGGTTAACAAGCTTTCGCAAAATTGATGGAAAAAGTTTTGATTTCTCAATGAAAATAATAAAAAAGGAATAATTACTAAATGCGGTGAATAAGTGTGAAAAAATACCTCTTTCGATTTAATGATTTTTTTCTATTCAACAAAATAGAAATGAATAACAAAAAAATAGCACTTTTTTGTGGAATAGTATTTTGATTATTTAACAAGAATTTCATCGAAAAGCATTATTTGATCAATCCCATAATTTAAAATTTTCATCTTTATTTGAAGTTTTCAACGCGAATTCTTTTGAATCGTTAATTGATCAATGCATCATGCAAATTAGCTAATCAAAAGAAACAAATTGAGATTGTGTTTTGTCCCTTTTTATCTTTTTTTGAACACATTTTTATGTATTTATATTTGTTGAAATCTCTCATTTGCATATTGATTTTTTGACAATATTTAAAAAAATTAACCTTGCGTATTATTATTATTAGAAAGTTAGAAATTATGTTAGTTAAGGTAATTCTAACTTCACAAACTTTTCTGAGTTCGCAGAAGTACAGAATATGTTTGCAATCCACAATCAAATTGTGTTTTTTGTTCTCAGATAAGAGGATTGAAAATTGTTCAATAACATTTTGGTGCGGAACTGGCTGGTATTTAGGTATTGGTGCGTTCCCAGAAAATGGTCAATTCATGCTCACCAAATACAAATGCATTTCAAATTCTAATGGTGATGCTGCTGATTCTCCAACATTTCATAATTATCCGAATAATAAACCAGAGATATTATTGGTTTATGATTGCCAATTCGTGAATAATTAATTGGCATCAACTTCAACTTCAGGAGGATGTGCAGCAATGCTTCGGAGATGCATATTCCTGGATGTGTGGAGTTAAACTCATCACTTTTTGTTTCTTCGACAACAACATCGCTTCAAACTGAAGGAGCAACGATGCGTTCTTCAATGGCTGCACAATCGCCCAATTCCCATTCAAGAATAGCATGCCAACAACCAAAGAAAACAAAGATTGAATTTCAAAAACTTCATTCAATAAAACAGATAATTGAATACTCTTTTTAATCACTTTTTCGAATTTCTTTTAAAGAAATTATTTTATTTTTTATCATTTCTTCACTTTTTCCCCTTTATCTCTTTTTTATCGTTTTCAATGAAAGAATTGTTCACAAACGTCAGACGCAATTCCATCAACAAATGCAATCATCTCGCTTTCAAACTCTTTTTCTCGATATCTGAAGCTTCAGCCAAGTTTTCTTACATGGAGTCATTAAAAAAAAAAGATTTTTGAATCGAGAATTTCATTTAACTTTCATGCATTCTTTTTTCACTCACCTTCTGCTCAACTTTCTTCCTCGGCCTTGCGAACACACAGCAAATCTTCTCCGTTAATTTCTGCATAGCTCAACCAAAAGAAATGTGCAATATCAAGCTTCGAAAGAATATCATTTGGCGATGTCTCAATGAATAAACTTTCTCCATCTCATCGCCACTGTGTGTAATTATCACCTTATTAAGATAGTGTTAACTTTCAGTTCATGTTGATCGTTCGCAGTCTTCTCGTCTTTCTCACCAATTGAGAAAGAAACCTTTACAGCCACATGAATCAATCCTTGTGAAATCAAAAAAATCAGCGTTAATCACATTTTTTTGACGAAAAAGTTATTGGTTTGATGTGCCCTACAGACAGTGTGGGGAGCATCTCCCACATTTATTGTTACGTCTTCAGGAATGTCATATACAGAGTCTACGATCCCTTCTTTTCTGCACTAAGTCACTTTGTTGAAACTTCTGAGTCTGCTGATACCAATTCATAACATTCAAAGGAGCAACTCCTGATCCACATCGCCAACCCAGCACATCCACCAAATCCTTTTCTTTTCTTGTTTTCAATTGTTCATTTGTTTGTCCAGTCTCATTTCATTTTCAAAAAACAGATCAAGAACATCACTTTCCAGGAAATAATGCTTGAAAAGTAGGTCACATAGAAAAGTGAAGAATTATCATTTATATCAATCCATTCAACTTCAACAACTGTGTTTCTCCCTCCTTTCACTTCTTCATCTTTATCCTCTTCCTCTTCCCTTATTTATTGTCAACCGAAACAAAAGTGTATAAAGTCTTCTTTTTATCGGCACTTTTAATTTGAAGAGATAATTAATCCTTCACACAAATGATATTTTATAAAAAATAATTCTGTAACATATTCAAATGTCAAGTTTTCTTATATTTGAATTTTGAAATAAATCCAATTTTTCATGTGGAAGGGTTCAAGTCCTTCCATTGTGCTTTCATGAGAAACTGGACTGCACCTAGGTTTGTAAATATTTCTAATTCATTCAAAAATTTAAATATGTGGAAAAATTTTTCACTTCAAGCACTTTCACTGAAAAAATTTGTACTTTTTATCGAATTTTTTCGATCAAAAAGCACATTTAAAATGAGTCCATTTTTTGACATTCGTGAAATGTCACAAAGCATTTTGTTATTTCATCAATGATGCCTTCTTATGGATATTAAAATCTCATTAATTTAAAAATCTGAGAAAGAGAAATTAAGTTATGAGTGAAGCAATTTTTCAATGCCTTGTGCAAAAAATGCTTGAAAGTCTGTATTTTTCCCCATATTAATTAAAAATTCTTTAAAAAGAATTTAAATATGGGTGATTATTTTTGAAATCATAACATTTTTCGGGGTGTTTGTAATTCTAAAATTTTGTTTCTTGGAAGAGGAACTATTCTTTTGAAGGGAAAAAAAACATTAAACTTGTTTGAAAAAACTCTATTCGAGAACGTATTTTTAAAAACAATCTTTAGAGCAGCTTAAACTTTGCAGTATCGATTAATCTGCATTTTAAATGAAGACTCAGACAGAAATTTTTGTTTGAAAAATTATGGTTTCAAAAATAATTACCTATATATTAAAAAAAATATGTTAATAAACATTTCCCATAATATATAAATGAAATTACTAGTGAAAAAGTAAGCTGAAGCAGCGCAGAAGCGGCTGAAGGAAGCAATGTCTGCATTTCGTTACAGAAAATATAGTTCAAGATCGGAAATGATTGCACACATTGTTCATGACAATGTTGTCAGGCTGGTCGACGGTGTTAAATACGGTGGAATAAGCAAAAAATCTTTGGAGCACGCTGGAAAAGCAATAAAAAACGGCAGGCATATTGCAAAAGTTGGACACCCACCAATTATCAGCGGTGAAAAAGAAAAGCAATTCTTGGAAGAAGTTGCAATTGAATCCCGATCTGGGTCAAGCCTCTCGTTACGAAAAGCCCGTGATCTGGTTTGCTATTGACATTTGAATTGAATATTAATTGGTATTTGGATGGAAAATATAATTTACGATAGTGAAGAAGAAGGAGAAAATGAAGAAAAGAAGAAAAAAAACAGCAACTCTGAAGACTGTTAACGCATTCATAAAGCTCCATCCGGAATTGAAGTCATAGCTTCCAAAGCAAGTTGATATCAACAGACTTGCAGCATCTTGTCAGAAAGTCCTAAAGCCGTGGAACACAGAATTTCATTCATTTCACGATGCAAACAAATATCCAGAGGAAATAATCTTCAATATCGATGAATCTTCGCTTCACATTCCAACTTCTACACGTGGTGTAGTTGTTCATCCCGCAGATGAACAAAGTTGGTTCAAAAAACTGCCGAACGGATGCCGAATGCCACTCTCGTTGCTGGAATCGCTGCTGATGGCTTCTCGCTTCCGTCTGTCGTGCTGTGGTCGAGTGCAAATTTTCCGAAAGAACTGACAATACTGTTAACGCCGTCGCTTGACATATGGCCAAATACAAACGGCTGGATGGACAAAACAACATTCAAAAAATACACCTTAACAGTCCTGCGGCCTGCTATCATTGACAAAAGAAAGCGAATTCGAAAAGAATCTCATTGTTGCCTTCTTCCCTGGATTCACACTCATCGCGAGCAGATCCAACGATATGGAGAAAGTTTAAGGAAGATGAAATAGACGTCGTCACATTTGTTCCACACACCGCACACATATCGCAGCCGCTGGAAAGAGGCGTGTTTGCAGTGTTATAGTCGGAACTTTCAAGCAATAACAGTTCTCCATCATCCACCTCCTCATCTTCAAAAAGAACAGCCGCCGCCGATGTGTTTCCACAAGCCCTTCACACAGCATTCACCCCATCAGTCATCAAAAAAGCCTTCAACAACAGCGGAGTCCTCAACAATTGATCTGGATCTGTGCTGTCGAAGCTTCCTCAGTCTTCTCAATACTTCATTCCTTCTCATTCACATTGTTTCGACTTCTTCGGAAAAGAAATATTAAAAGAAAAGCTTCTTGATGAATGGAATGACTATAATAAAAAAAAAAAACAAGGTGATAATTGAAGATATTGAGAGAAAGAAATTGAAGAAATTGTTGAAAAGGAAAAGGAAATTGAAGAAGAGGAATTGCTTTTGGAGAAAAAAGTGAAAAGGACGTTCAAAAAAAAAAAGAATGATGACGATGAAACAAGTTATGAATTTGATTCCTTTGAATGTGAAAATGGAAAAAGAAAAGAAAAAAGAGTAATTGATTCGAGTTTTGTATTTTTTGACGTGTTTTTAACTTTTTTCTTTTCAAAAAAATTTTGGTTCCAATAAAGAAAAAAGTGCCAAAAAAAAAAAAAAAAAAAAAAAAAAAAAAGAAGAAGAAGAAGAAGAAGAAAGAATGAAAGAAAGATAAACAGAAAAAAAAAGAAAACGAAAAGAAAAGAAAAAACACAAAATAATCAACAACACATCACATCAATAATCTTGAAAAAAACAAAAATTTTTTTCTCGAAGTCTGTTTTTGTTTTTGGATGTTAAAGAACAAATGAGATGAAAATAATTGAAGTTTTGTTGATGGTTTATTGTTTTGCGATCAAAGAAGAATTATGTGATAATTAAAGCATTTAAGATAATTACTGTCACATAAAGTTTTTGAATTGAAAAACATTTTGATGTATTTTGATAACAGAAGCAATATTGACAGGCGCACAATACATTCAAGGTGGCACCATAGATTGAAATCTATCTGATACATATAATGAGAGTAAAGATCTATTGCTACCGAGAGAAAAGAACATCATCAATAATGCAACAAAGTACTTTCCTCTTTATTGCGACTGTGCTTGTGCTCACTCAAGAAATTGAAAACTCTGGCTTGACTGAAGTTTATGTTAGACAAAGCGGAGGAGCACGGAACGATGGTTCTTCAGTTGATCAAGCAGTGAACAGTTTTTCAAATGCCTTGTCAAAATTGAATCAAGAAGGAGATAGTTTGACAATCAAAGTAATTAAAGATGCAACCCCACTTGATGCAGAAGTGATTTCTTTTGATAAGACGAAAATAACTATTGGAGGATTCAAAAGTGATGGAAAAGATAATGAAGAGGTTAAGATTAATTGTGAAGTCCCTGGAAATACCATGTCTTTATTGGAGTGCAAAAACACTGTTGAATATGAATATTTGGAGTTTATTTTCCCCATGTCTAATCCCAGCTGGGCATTCCTTATTTATGCTCCAGAGGGTTCATCATCACTATCCATCAACAACTGTCGATTTGAAAGATCCGCTTTTCAATCACAAAGAATTGATCAAATAAAACATTTGCATAACACTCCAAAAGTTCATGCACTGGTTGTTGTGGACACAGGAAAAGTCTATATCGAAAATGTTACATGCACAGATGAATACAACACTGTTTTGTTTTCTGCATGTCCATTTTATATCTCTGGAGCAAGTGAAGTATCATTGAATGGCGTGGACATAAAGAAAGTGAATTTGGAGATTCGAGGAGCAATTTACATATCTGATAGAGAAAGTCAGCCGGCTAACATTACAATTGATGGATTAACAGTGAATGAAGCAAAATCAGAAGATGGAGAGACAGCTGGTGTGGAGATGTGGGTTCGCTCAAATGTTTCTGTCGTTTCCATTGGAAGAAAAAGAAAATGCACATTTAAATCTTGTACAGCCCCAAACGGAAAGTCAGGCGCACTGTTCATTGACTTACCAAAGGCAGCATCACAACTGCAGCTACCATCAGCAAACAATCTTGAAATTGACAGCTCAAACACAGCAAATTCATCTGTTACTTCATTGTTCATTATTGCTCCTGATATTGAAGAATTCTGCAATCAAGATAATGCATTTGAGTTTGCCAATGATTACAATGATTCTAATGCAGGGTGGATAAAGGCAGCGGCAGATTCAAAATCAGAACCAATAGACATTGTTGAGAAATACGTGAAGAAACACAATAATCCAAAAAACGATCCAGCAACAGAAGATAAAAAGAAATCGAACGTTGGATTGATTGTTGCAATTGTTGTTCCGATTGTTGTCGTGATTGCAATTGCAATCGTGGTGATTGTCATTGTGGTGAAAAAAAGAAGATCTTAATTCAACTTAATAAAAAAAAATGTGGTATTTGAGTTAAAATCCAATATCCGCATCCACAATGAGTAATATGTCCAATCTTTTGTCCAACCAAATATCTTTATAATTGTATATCCATCATCATTTTTTCTCAATTTTTTTTCTTTTTTTTTATTTCAAAAAAAAAAACATTTTCCTCATATGTCAAATAAGCCTGACGAATGCTTTGACTCATGAAACATTTTTGTGTCAAACCATTCAATTTCTTTTCTATTTTTAGAAATACTTTTTTTAGAGATGATGCATCTGATATATTTCCAGAAGAAAATTCAGTTTCAATGATGTGTTGCTTTTTCCAAGTATACTCTTTCATTTTTAAATATTCATTATTAAAAAATTGTAATCCACGCTTTCATATAACATTATTCCACATTCTTTCACTTATCTTCAAAAATAAAAGAAATCTTTCTGATTTCTTCCAACAACTAAAATTAATTTTCTGTTATTGAAGAGAATGAAACTCTTGGAAAGTTCAAAAAAGCATAAGTTTAATATATATTTATTATGAAAAAAGCTCTTTCATGTTCAACTGAAGAATGCTAAGAATCCTATAATGATATAGATATTTTCATCGAAAAGTTATTCAACTGTTATAGAAAATTGAGTGAAAAAGAGGATTACAAAAAGTGTAAATTTTCAATGAAAAGGATTATAAGATGTTATGATAGTTGTTATTGAAAATGAATCGAACGTTCATGCTGTGTCATATAATAATAAATAAACTTGATCAATTACGAATTCGTGGAAAATGCGTGTCCTTCAAATACTTCAAATCAAATATTTATCCCAACCAAATGACTGTTGTTGTGAACGCTCGTTTGCAATGTTTTGAAATGACTAAATCTTCACAGTTCTTCTTTTGCCATCTCAGACATTTTTCCTCTTTTCGCATTTGTAATTCATCCAGTTTTTGTTGAAATAGTTGTTGTGCTTTAAATATTTCTTCTTATCTTTTCATGATTTTTCAATTTTCATTCATTTTATTGACTCCCAAAGATGGAAGTATTTTTCTTTCTTTCTTTCTTTCTTTCTTTCTTTCTTTCTTTATTTCTTTATTATTTTGATTTTATTTTATTTTTTTATAATTTTTATCTTTTTTTTTTTTGAATTTTCGATTTTGAATAAATTATTATTATTATTTTGTTTGCAAAATTTTTTATTCGATTGCAAAAATTCTCATTTTGAACAACATTTCCTGTATTTTCAAAATCTAAAAATGTGTGATAAACTCGTTTAAACAATAATTTGAACTGAAAAAAAGAACAATATCAAGCTGTTTGCAATTGCAACATGCTTTCAACAAGAAAAGCCTCACATTATAAGAGAAAGGATTTGATTTTGCGATTTACACACAAATTAAAAAATTAAATTAAAATAAAATAAAATCTTTTGCACAGCCACGTCAAACAAGAGGAAAAACGAAGAAGTTATCATATTCACATTAATACAGCAAAAAGAAAATAAGAATGCATATCTATTTCTGTAAGAATAACACAAAGAAAGCAGACTTTTTATTAATAAAATAATAATAATAATCATAATTCAACAAGTTCACAAAATAATAAAATATATCAATATAATAATAAATAATTATTAATCAAATTTTCTTATTTATTCTTTCTTTCTTTCTTTCTTTCTTTCTTTAACTTTATTTATTCCCTTTATTTTTCGTCTGTGTCTTCTTCGTCCTCATCCCAATCGCAGTTATCTCTCAGCCCAAAATCGACTTCATCTAATTCTTTTGTCTCAGATGCACCTGTCTCAGTCAATCTCTGCTGAATTGTCTTCATTCTCGTCCACCTCTTCTTCTCCATCCTCCTCTTCCTCATCCTCTTTCTCTTCTCTTCTTCTTCTTCTTCTTCTTTCCCTTCTTCTCTCTCTTCTCTTTCTCCTTCTCTTTCTCCCTTTCTTAATGCTCTTTCTTCTCTCTTTTCATTCTCATTTCTCTCTTTTCCTTCTGTTTGTGGATGAAACAGATGATATTTTGAGTGAGTGAATGGCGATTGAGACAGAAAAAGCTGATTGGGCTGATGAAAAGAATGAAAAAGAGAAGAAGGAGAAGAGGAAGAGGAGGAGGAGGAAGAAGAAGAATTTGATAAGTTAATATTCATATCAGCTTTTTCAATGGAAAGTGGGTAATAAAATGAAGAAGAAGAAGAAGAAGGGAAAGAAACGGAGGGAGAGGAAGAAGAAGAAAGCAATGGAAGAGGTTTCGGAGGGGGAGGGGGAGGAGGCAAAGGAGGAGAAGAAGAGAAAAAGGAAGAAGAATGTGAAGAAGAAGAAGAAGATTGAAGAGGAAAGCAACGAGGAACAGATTGAAGCGAATATTTGACTGTTTCTGCTTCATCCAAAAGGAATGATGTTGGTGCTGACAAGCTGACAGAAGCGTTTCTATCAAAAGAATTGAATGAAGAAGAAAGATCAGAAGAAGAAGAAGAAGAAGAAGATGATGATGATGATGAAGATAAAGGCAAAATCATTTGTTTTACAGGAAAAGAAGAAGAAAATGAGGAGGAAGAAGAAGAGGAAGAAGAAGCAAAAGAAGAAGAAGAAGAAATGGCATTCAGAAACGGAGGGATGCTGAGCTGATGTCTTTGGGGGTCGTCTTGTGAGAGAGGAGAGTCGATCAGACAGAAGTCAGAAATGGAAGCAGATGAATGGCTGTACTCTTTCTGGCTGAGAAATGAAGGAGAAAAGGAAGAGGAAGAAGGAGAAGGAGAAGGAGGAGAAGGAGAAGGAGAAGAAGAAGAAGATTGAAAAGTTTTATTTTGTTTTCCATCATATGGATGAAGGACAGACATGAATGTGTTGTTTGCATTGCTTATCTTTTTTGGTGAAGCATTTTCTTTTTCATTTCTTCTTTCCTTTCCTCTTCCTCTTCCTCTTTCTTTCTCTTTCTCCTTTTCCTTTTCCTTATCATTTCCTTTGGATTTAATAATATCCTTCTTATTAGTAACATCATCTTTGTTTATTCTTGTTTGATTTTGAATAGAATGTGCTTGCGAATGAGTAGAAGAGGAAGAAGAGGAAGAAGAGGAGGAAGAAAAGAAAGGAGAAGAAGAAGAAGGAGAAGAAGAAGAAAATGAAGAGGAAGAGGAAGAGAAGAATGAAGAGGTTGGTTTACAATAAGAGAAAGAGGAAGATGGCAATTGTGATGGTGGAAGTGAATGTGAATGTGAATGTGAATGAAAATATGAATGTGTTTGTGAATGTGTTTGTGAAAGTGTTTGTGTTTGTGTTTGTGTATGAGGATGGGTCTGTAAATGAAGAATATTATTATAAATATTATTAATATGATAATTTTGATTATAAAAATGAGGATGAGGTGAAGAAGGAGAAGGAGAAGAAGGAGAAGAAAGAGGAACAACAAAATTAAGAGGCGTGTGGAATGAATGTGCTGGTGGAGGAGAGAAAGGAGAAGGAGGAGGAGAAAGAGAATGAAACATTTCTCTTCCTTTGACAGTGTTGTGGAATGAAGAGGAGAATATAGAGAAGGGTTTGTTTGTGATGGAAGAAGAAGAAGAAGAGGAGGAGGAGGAGGAGGAAGAGGAAGAAGGAAATGAAGAAGAAGAAGAAGAAGAAGAAGGTGGCAGTGAATGTGATCTTCCTCCTCTTTCTCGTTCTGCTCCTCCTCCTTTCATATTTTGTGTTGTGAATGTGAAGGTATTATTATTATTATTATTAGCGCAATTCATTTGATTGAATGAGTCAGGCGATGAAGTGTGAGAGGAAGGAGGATGATGAGAAGAAGGAAGGGTGTTTTCGAAGAGGGTGAAGTAGAGGGAAGAGAGGAGGGTGAGGAAGGAGGAAGGGGTGGAGACAAGAGAAGGCTCAGAGATCGAAGAGAAAGAGGAGAAAGAGGAGAAGGAAGAGAGAGAAATGACTTCATCAGAGGAGAGAGAGAAGGAGGAGAGAGAAGGAGAAGGAGAAGGAGAGGAAGAAGGAGAGGAAGAAGAGGAAGAAGAAGAAGAGGAGGAGGAGGAGGAAGAAGAAGAAGAAAAGAATGAAGAACCTAACCATGCTGAAGAGGAAGAAGAAGAGGAAGATGTTGAAGATGTTGAAGAAGCAGAAGAAGGAGAATGAGAAGAAGTAGGATGATCAGAAGAAAGTGAATGAGAACGAGAATGCGAATGAGAATGGAGACGAAGAGGAGGAGGAGAAGATGAATGAGAAATATGAGCATTCAACAAAAGAGGAGAAAGAGGAAAAGAAGATGGCTTCTTCTCAATCATCGAATGATGCCTTTGATGATACGTGTGTTTGCGTTGATTATTCTTTTGGCTTTTGGAATTATAGTTTTTATCTTTGACTTCATCTTTCTCTTTCTCTTTCTCTTTCTTTCTTTCTTTCTCTTTCTCTTTCTCAATATTTTTCTCTTTATGTTTATGCTTATGCTTATGATGCTCATGTTTTTTATGAGCTTTCTTTCCTTCTCTTTCATTCGGTGCATCGCTCAATGACAATTGGGCAGACACAAAAAAGGGAGAGAAAACAGAAGAGGACGAAATTGAATGAGAATGGTGTGATATTCGATGACTGCATTCACATTTATCTTCATTTGTGATGTCCTTGTTATCTTCATCTATTGCTTTTGATTCATTGTTCTTTGTATTATTTCTATTAACATCATCAATTTCCCTATCTTCGCCTTCTTTCTCTTCCTTTTCCTTTTCCTTTTCCTTCTCCTCCGTCTTCTTCTCTTCCTTCTTCTCTTCCCTCCTTCCTCCTCCTCCTCCTCCTCCTTCTCTTCCTCTTCCTCCTCTTCCTCCATAGCACAGTCTATTTGACACAATCTCTATCTTCCTTCTGATCAACATCCATTTCTTCTTCTCCTTCCTCAGCTGGCTCATCTTCTGTGTAATCATCCTCATCGCCTCTTCTTCGCTGTCGACATCACTCGAATGCACTGTCTGGAAGGAAGATGTCTTTGAAGAAGATGATGATGATGAAGAAGATGATGATGGAGAAGGAGAAGGAGAAGGAAGAGGAGAAAAATGAGAACGAGAAGAACGAAAAGAAGGAGAAGGAGAAGGAGATGAGACTTCAACAGCTGATGTCAAAATGGAAGAAAAGGAGGTGTTGTCAACTTCTGCTTTATTTGATGAGGAAGAAGAGGAAGAGGAAGAGGAAGAATTAATAAATTCAGATTGAATTGCATTAACATTAACATTAACATTAGAAGAAGATGAAGGAAAGGAGGAGGAAGAAGAGGAAGAAGAAGAAGAAGATTTCAAATAATTTGCAGGATAAGAAGTATGTTGTGATACAAGCGATGACAGAAAACCAATCAACGAAGTCTCATCTCCTTCTGCTTTATCCACTTTTCTGGCTTTTATGCTTCTTCCTCTTCTTCTCCTTCCTCTTCTTCTCTCTTTTCTTCCTCTTCTTTCCTCTTCTTTTCTCTTCTTCCTCTCATTTCTTTTCTTCTCCTCCTTCTCCTTCTCCTTCCCCATCATCTTCTTCGTTTCCTCATCATCTTCATCACATTCTTTTTCTTTTTCTTTTTCTCTTTCTTTTTCTCTTCTTTCACTTCTTTCACTTCTTCCTTCACTTCTTTTATTCTTTTCATCTGATTTTTCTTCATTGAATGAATAGCAAATAGGCAAAGAAGAAGAAGAATTCGATTTTTTTATCACATTCGAAGAAGATTGGCAAACAAAGAGAGGAAAAGAAGATATTTCTGTTTCTTTTTTCTTTCCTTTTGTTTTTGTTTGTCTCAATTTGTGTATGTTTTGTTGGGCGTATGAAAAGATCGAAGGATAAATCAGATGAGAAGAAGAAGGGAAAGAAAAGGAATGGGTGTTATTGGTAGTTTTAACATCTTTAATATTAATATTAATATTAATATTATTATTATTGTTTTTATTCATCTCTTGATTCTCATTATCTTTATTTGTTCTGTTTATGCTATTTATGCTATTTATATTGCTGTTATCATCTTGTTTGTTCAGTGCAGATGAAGAAGGAGCGATTGCATTGTCTGAAGAGCTTCGATGGAGAAGAATTGGCATTGTGGGAACATGTGGATGGAGAGAGGAAGTGGGAGAGGAAGAGGAAAAGGAAGAAGAAGAAGAAGATGATGATGATGAAGGGGAGGAGGAAGAAGTCGTGGAAGAAGAAGAAGGAGGAGGAGAAGAGGAAGAGGAAGAAGAGGAAGAAGAAAAGGAAGAAGAAAAGGAAGAAGAAGAAGAAGAAGGAGAGGAAGAAGGAGAATGAGAAGAAGACAATGATTGAGGAAGAGAAGGAGGAAGAGAACAAATATTACTAACCGAATTATCACAAACAATATGTGAATTATTTGCATTTTGGTTGGTTGTATTCAATGAAGAAGAAGAGGAAGAAGAAGAAGAAGAAGTAGAAGGAAAAGAAGAAGAAGATGTTGATGACGATAGAGGTAGATGATCATAAGAACGAAACAAAGAGAAAGCAGAATTAAGAGGAGAAGGAAGAAGATGAGATTGCTCATTCATCATTTGATTATGTTGAATATGTTGATGTTGAGAAAGTTTAATGTCTTTTGTTGTAAAAGAAGAAGAAGAAGAAGAAGGAGAGGAAGAAGAAGAAGAAGAGGAGGATGAAGATAAAGAAGAAGTGAATGGGCGTATATCAGGACAGGAATTGAAGAGAGAAAAGGGAGGAGGAGGAGGAGATGCTAATGAGGAAGAAGAAGAAGAAGAAGAAGAAGAAGAAGAAGAAGAAGAAGAAGAAGAAGAAGAAGGAAGAGGAAGAGGAAATAAAAGATTCTGTTGTGGATGAAATGGAAAAGAAAGAGAAGAAGAAGAAAGAGAAGAAGAAGAAGGGAGAGGAGAAGGAGAAGGCGGAGGAGGAGGAAGAGAATCAAAAGGAGATGGCTTTGCTGATAATTTTGGCTGTTGAAGACGATCAACAGAAAATGGAATGCTAATTTTTCCTTTTCCTTTTTCTTTTTCTTCTTTTTCCTTCCCTCCTTCCTCTTCTTCTTCCTTCACTTCTTTCAATTCTTCTTCTTCTTCTTTTGTTTTCCTTTGCATTGTAATCTTTTCAGTCATTTTGTGTTTGCCTATTTCTTGTTTGTGCTCTTTCGCTTCGTTCCTCTTTCTCCTCATTTCTTTCTCTTTCTCCTTTTTCCTCTCTTTTTCCTTTTCCTTTTCTTTTTCCTTCTTCTCTTTCTCTTTCTCCTCTTCCTCTTTCTCTGTGTTTGTGTCAATATGCTCCAATTCTGCTTTTGACAAGCCAAATTTTTGTGTTTTGAAGAGATTGAGAATGGAATCATGGCGATGGCGATGATTGTGCTCGTGCTTGCGATGATGACGATGAAGCTTGGGAGAAGAGGAAGAAGAGGAGGAAGAGGAGGGTGAAGAAGAAGAAGAAGAAGAAGATGATGATGATGATTGTGAATGATGTTTATCTTCCATTTTCTCCTTTTTCTTTCGATCTTTTGATTTCTTTTTATTCGCCTTAGCCTTCGAATTCGCCTTTTTTCCTTTGTCGTTCAATTTCTCTTTCTCTTTCTCTTTCTCTTTTCCTTTCCTCTTTTTCTTTTCCTTGCTCTTATCCTCGCTCACACCTCCTTTTCTTCTTTCTCCTTTTCTCTCTTCTCTTCCTTCTTTCCCCCTTTTCTTCTTTTCTTCTTCTTCCTTTTCCTTTTCCTTTTTCTCTTTCTCCTTCTCCTTTCTCTCTTTCTCTCTTTTCTCCTTCACTCCTCCTTCTCCAATCGATTCAGGCACTGGAGGAAACGGGATTTCTGGTGCAAAAGACGGAGTCTCCAATGAAAATGGCATTTTCCCTTTGGCTTTCGGCTGGGCAGAGAGAGGAGAAGAGAAAGAATACGACATCATCAGCTGCGCAGAGGCAAGCGCTTGGGTGAGTGTTTGTGCTTGGACGCTGTCATCAAATGAGGAAGAGGAAGAGGAAGAAAAAGAGGAAGAAGATGATGAATGAGTGGATGATTTATGAACAGGGGCAGTTTTGTTGAATGTGTTGTTGGTCTTGCTGATATACTCAACAATGTCTTCAGCCCCTCTTCTTTCCTGAATTTTCTCCTTCTTTCCTCTTCTTCGTCTTTCCTCTTCTTTCTCCTTCTCCCTCTCCCTCTCTCTTTCCCTCTCCCTCTCCCTCTCCTTTGCCTTCTTTGTATGTTTTTGTTCCATTTGCTCTATTTTCTGAAGTGCTGTTGTCCTGCTTCTGTCTTTCGCTCCTCTCCCAACAGCCAGCTCAACCAGCGTCTTCTTCTCCTCTCCTTTCGCATAGCACTCTCGTTCTGCACTCAAATCATCGCTCATCCCTCCTTCTACACGAAACACACAGCTGTGCAGCGCTTCTGCAATGCCTTTCTCTTTCCTGGCTTCCTCCTCCTTCCTCTTCTTGTCCTCTGCCAACAGCATTTTCTGATAGCATGTTGCTTCTTTCTCCTTTCTTCTTCCTTCTGTCGGGTCAGCTGTGTGACTTGCTCTTTTCGTCAGCCTTTGCCTTTCGCGTTCTTTCTGCTTTTCTTTCTGCTTTTCTTTCTGCTTTTCTTTCTGCTTTTTCAGAATGCTGAAGCGAAGTGTCTGCTGCTCTGCTTTTTGGATTCTTTCCTTCAGTTTTTCTTCCTCGGCGGTTAATCTCTGAAGAATAGCTAATCTTTTCATTTCTGCGCTGCTTTTTTCTCTGGTTTCGGTTGGAATTACAGCAGACTTTGGCCGAGTCTTTGACGCATGCTTTTCAAAATACGGTTCATTATGATGAGTAATTGTGTTTGCTTGTTTCCTTTCTTTATTTCTCGCTCTTGGAAACGGAAAAGGTGGATTAAAAGTTCCATCCAATTGTTTTTCATGCATCTTTGCATGTCTTTCTTTTTGAGTTGGTCGAATTTTTTCTTTTCCTCCTTCTAATTCCATTACAAGTCTTCCAGTTGAATCAATTGCGAATCCAACGTATGATGCAACTTTATTCACAGGGGTTGGAGGCCTTATAACCTTTGATGATGTCATATGATCTTGCGACTTTTTATCAGTCATTCTCTTTTTTATATCCACAAAACAGATATTTAACGAAATGGCTAAAAGAAGAGTCAAAACAGTAAAAAAACACGTTGTTACAGCAAACATCAAAATTTGTAAAATGGAGGTATTGTTGTCCGATATAAAAGGAGCTTCAAAAGATTAACACTTCAATTTTGCTGCCCTAATAAAATATTTATTGAAAAAATGGAGTAATTTTGAATTTAAACAAAGTTCGTTTTCGGAAATCATTATTTTATTAACATGTTACCAAGCAAACTTCCAACTATCGTTCTTGCTATCTTTTACAACTATTAAAAACGAAAATGATTTTTGTTCAAAAAAAAGTAATGGTTATGCTGTAGGAATTGAAAGTAATTATTTTTTTAAATGAATTGATTTTTTTTCTTATGACCGAAACTTCTTTTCCTCTTCGTGAACGCAATTATCCAAAGCAAGTTCAAAAAAAACATGCTACGTTAACGGAGGCACTTCAAGCTGCTCAATTAAGACGAACAGAACCATTAAGAAATGATTTCTCTTCAGAAAATGAAGATATAGATTATTCACATGTTGTTCATACTCCATTATCTGTTCCGATGGAAAAGTTTGTATTTATCCCTACCTCTATTCTTAAAGCGCATGGCGTGAATCCTAGTGATTCTACGAAGATAATTCAAACTCCACCCTCAATAATAACTTCAGATCTTCCCTCCCGATCTCGCTTATCTTCACAGGAGAATTGCTTGAATTTTTGTAGTGATTCTACGCACACGCTTGGAGCTAGTTACAATCGCTCATTTGAATACAAACAAAAATATCAAAAATTGCGCAATCCTGAGATGTTAAAGGATTTATCAAAAGATGAAAATATTTCTACATTATATGGAAAGCTTCCTTTGAGTTCAAAAAAGAGTTCACATTCTCTTCCTCCGCCTCCGCCTCCTCCAACTCTTTCCGATTTTGAACGATTTTTTAATCAAAATCCAGAAAAGACAATACATCCACCTTTTCACATGACTTTACCTCCTGCACCTGCCCGCCCGCCAACTTTTTCGCCTCATGGTTTTCGCAATTCTCCCATTTTATCAAATTCTATGATGAAAAGTCGATCTGAAAATAAGCGAAATCGCATTTTCAGTGTGACGAATGCAGATGAATTACCAGCTTTGCACAGCGACGTTGGAAAATGGAACCCGTTTCATTCTTCTCCCAACAAAGTTTTGGCAAGAAAGGTGTCCTCAGCTTCAGTGGAGCAGCAAATGCCTCCTTTTCCAAGCGAGCCTTCTGATGCAGAAAGCAAAAGGAGACATTCAAATGAACATGAGCAGACTTTTATTGAACAGACTCATTTTGAATTGGCCCATTCGATTTTGGAAGAGCTAAGAGCTTCTCATCGTGCTGCCTCGACCGTTTCTCCGCAAAGCCAACTGCAAGAATTGCAGGAAGCTCGTTCTTCGTCACAGTTGCCTGTTGTTCCTTCTCATTCATTGTCATCATCATCATCATCATCATCTTCTTCTTCTTCTTCTTCTTCTCTTGACGAATCTTCTTCTTCTTCTTCTTCTTCTTCATTGTCATCATCATCATCTTCTTCTTCTCCTTATTCAAATACTGCTATCAATGCCACTTCTTTAATTGACATTCCTTCGTCTCCTTCTTCCCACTCCACAACGTCACACAACACAATGCATTTTCCACGCTATCAATGCTCATCGTCTTCTGCTTTATCTGAATATTCCTCCTTTTCTAACCCTTCTTTGCCTTTTTCTGTGTTTTCACCTCCGCCACTTGATGACCCTGCTTTATTGCTTGATGAGCCTAACAAAAGCTCTTCGTTTGTACTTCCGCCACAGGCAATTCAGCATCCTGACGACATACAAGATGGCAAAGAATGAAATAATATAAATAAAAAATCACTTCTTCGATAAATTGTTTGCATGAATAATAGAGAAACTTATGAAAATTATTCTCGTTGCGGTTAACGGAAATGAAATGTTACTAAAACTGTTTGATTAAGCTGACTGTTTGAAACTTTTGGTAACTTTTGTATCTTTTAGTTAATTAATTCATCAATTCTTATTATTGTTATTGCTCCATTATCTAATTTTTTTGCTGGGAATGCATTTTCATATCTTAAAAAATTACATTTTTTTTTTGGAAATAAATTGATTGATAAAAAATGAAAAAGGATGCACTTCAAATATGTCTTACGATCGAAGATATATTGTCTAAAAGACAGAAAACAACATGTACTTTTCTTTTTTCAAGAAAGGACTGTTCTTTTCAAAATTCAACACATGAAAGAAGAAATTAAGTACAAAAAACGTTTTTGAAGTGAAATAACTTTAAAAACAAACAAATAATAAACTTTCAAATATAATAACTTTTAATTTTTGAAGCATCACTTTAAATTGCTTGTCTCAATAATATGTCTTTTCTTTTTTTCCAATTTTTCTGTCAACAGTTTTTGACAATTTTGGCATTCCTGTATACACATCAGATTCTATTCCACATTCGTTCGATCCTCTTTTGATTAGTAATATTCCATCCATACCGAAATCAAGTCCCCAAGAATTCACAATCGTCCAATAAGGTACACCTTTTTCTTTTTCATCTGTTTTGAGCTCCTGCTTTGCATCATGCCATTTGTCTTCTCTTTTTTCTTTGCTTTCTTTCTTCTCTTCTTCTTCTCTTCTCTTCTCCTCTTCTGTCATGGGATGCTCGCTTTCTCTCCACACGCCCCATCCCACAATTTTTATTGCATGAAGACCTTGAGCTTTTCCTGCAACATGTTGATAAACACCTCTTCTGTAAACGGCCAAATCATCGTATGTTGAAAAGACAGCTGTAACTGGTCCATTTCGCATGATTTCTTGTTGAATTGCTTTTTCATCCGCTCGTATCTTATATCCAGAGACAGCGTAATACTTATCGTTCTTTGTTAAAAAATAAATGAATTTCATCGAATTTATTAAAGGGAAATTTGTAATAAACAATAAAAATTCTGAACAAACCTCATAATTAATCGATGCATTTCCGCTGCATGTGCGATTGCATTGGGGAGTTGGCCAAGTTGAGCAACCTGGATGCTTGCAAGTTCCCATTAAATATGGAACACATTGCTCAGTAGGTATTCCTTTCTGTTGGAAATATGAGAAAGCGGTTGAGGACCAACCACTGTATATACATATTTTAAAACCAATCCATTTAAACATTTTTATTTGTAATTAAAACTTTAAAGAAAAATGTGTTTAAACCCTCCGCAACCATATGATCTTTTATCACAAGAAGTGACATCCTGCCCTGAAAGCCATGGCTTTTCTGAACCATTTGAGTGTATGCAAAAACGGTCTTGCAAGACTTCAAAAGAGCACATCGCCCAGCAACTTCCGCAATGCCCTTGATCATAAATATGGCCTATTGTTGGGCAACTTGACCATTGCGACCGAGAATCAAATTCCTCTGGCACTTGAAAATCTTCATTTTCATCTTCAAACGGAGTTGTGAAGCTATTAGGGTTATGCTTTGCAACATTAATTTGCCGGAATTCTTCTTCGCTCATTCCTTCAAATCGAGGATTAATTCCAGCAGTCCACGAAATTCCGTTTCTTGAATTTATTTCAAGTGCAAGTTTTCTCAAATTCCATGCAAATGCAGTATGCAAGCTCAAACAAATAAAAACAATCATCGCCATTCAGTTAAAAACTGAATTAAAGGACTTCAACCCTTAAATAATTTTTTTAAATTTCGAGATTTGATTTTCAATGAATGCAACGGTAATAAATTTAAATTCAACAGAAAAACAAGAAGCAATAGAAGCTCAAGAATACTTGGCTATCCCCATTTATGAATCAGTCGATAATGTTCAACAGGAATTATCAGATTTGTATGAATCAATAAAAATTCAAAAGAAAGAAAATGAACAATTCAATGAACAGTTACTAAAAGAATTCACAGAAATATCTGACGAAAGCGATCATTGCACAGTTTGAATTAAAAAGTTATTTGTAAATTATTACACATATTTCTCAATTTAGTCAAAAGTGAAAGAACTCAAAGCGAAGATAGAATTGCTGAAGGAACAATGTCCAACAAGAAAAAAAGCATCATCTGATCAATCTTAAATACTTTGTTATATAAAAATATTTTTTGAGCATACTTTGTTTTTTTTTTTAATTTTGTGAAAAATTGTCTGAATTCGCAAAACTGAATCTTAAGTTTTATGTAATCTTGATCTAACCAAAGATACTGGTTGAAGAATACCAGTTGATTGATGAGGAGGACTACGAGGAGGTTTATCTTGCTGAGCGCCTGTTTCCGACATCCTTTGCGATTTCTTCCGAAGCAGAGGAGATTCAGAGATTGGCTTTGATGTGCTAGAGTGATTGAGGTGTTTTGACGCTGAAGAACGATGACTAATTGGTGAAGATTGAGGAGACTTGTGCATTGTTGTTATCTTTTTCACAGTATGTTTGATATATCCGTCGCCTTCTTCTTCCTCCTCAATCTCTTCGATCACGCATATTCCCGAATCTTCCCCGTTTGGATCAGCAATAACTGTTCTTGTCGAACGAAGCGTACGAGGCGAGCCAGAAGGCGAGAGTGTGCCGAGAAGGCCAGAAGATTTCAGAGGAGAATTCGTCGCAGCCACTTTTGGTGAATTCGAAGCTGCGCTGCGGCTGGAGCCGAAAGGCAGAGGAGAAGACGTTGTGCGAATGCTGATTGGAGTATTCCGAGAATGAAGAGAAGAAGGAGAGCGCATAGAATTTGAAGAAGAAGAAGAAGAAGAAGAGGATGGCGATGATGATGAAAGCAGTGGGGTTGTGCGATGTGGTGAGCGAGACGGCGTTGATGTGCACTGGCAAACAGTCTGCTTGGGCTTAAAAGTCAGCAGTGGCGATGGAAGAGATGAATCAGATGCAGAAGATTCTTCAGCATCTTCTTTAGCATACTCCTCCTCTTCCTCCCCCTCCTCCTCTTCATCTTCTAATCTGCCTTTGTTCTCTCCCTCATCCAGGTCTTCATCTTCTCCCCTCATTTGATTTTCGTCTTCGTATTCGTCTTCGCCTTCACTTTTATCTTCATCTTCTTGTCTCTCTTCCTCATCTTCAAGTCTCCCTTCAGCTACACATCCTTCATCTTCCACTGAATCTTCACTTCTTTTGTGATCAGCTTCTTCATCTTCCTCCTCCTCCTCTTCTTCTTCTTCGCTGTGGTTCTCCTCATCAGCATCTATTTCTCTCTCTTTAATAACATTTCTTTCGCTTGGAAGTGAATCGCGTGCTGTCCTATCAGATGGATTATACACTTTCCCATAATCTCTTTCTTCATCGAATTCTTCTTTTCTTCTTGCGCTTCGTTTATCTCTTGTCGAATGACGGCTTTTCTCTGATGCTGGTGAATGATAAGCACTTTCTTTTCTTGATCCTTCAAAAAGAGACGAAGAAGTTGGTTGAATTGGAGTGTGAAGTGACGTCATTGGAGCACCTGTCTTTGCTCTTGCAGCAGCGGCAGAAGAAGAGTGCGGAATGACCGGGTGTCGAGGTGGTGATCTCAGTCGAGGGGAAAGGGGAGGGCGAAGAGAAGAAGCTTCAGTTGATTGCATCGAACCTGAAGAAGAAGGATAAGAACTTGAAAAAGACGGAGACGGTAATATAGATGAAGAAGGAACACCCAACTGATGTGAAAGTGTTGACGTCGGATAGAATGATTTCGCTTGTGGTGACATTTGACGCGCAAGAAGAGGACTTGACTGCGGTTGAGAGCGCTGAGGAGACGAAAAAGGAGACATCTCCTTATAAAAAGGTGTTTCGTCAATTCTTTCGGATTTTTTTACAGATGGAGTTGTTGAAGAGGACAACGCAGACGAAGAACCAGAATGAGCGTGATGTGATCGTGACGTTCTCTCTCTTGGAGTTGAAGATGTCTCCGTATAATTCTTTTTCTGTGGAGTGTGATGATGCCCTTGAAGATTTCGGTTTTTTCTTGAACTTCTGGGTGTTTTTTCAATGATGTCTTTATTATCATCTTCATATTCCTTTTCTTGTGATGTTTTAATTCTTTCATCAGTTTGTGTGTCAAATCTTCTATTTTGTTCGTCCTCTGCATTTTTATTTTTTATTGTGAAATGGATTGTTTCCTCGATTTCTTCTGTTTCATCCGGTTTTGTTTTGTGTCTAGTTGTATGACGATGTTTTCGATGTATTGTTTTTACGGGAAGAGATCCAGCTAGGCCTTCCTCGACTAAATTTGATGCAATTCTATAAGATGTTCTTGAAGATTGAGGAGTCGAATTTGAAGGTGTCAGCACAGCGGACCGTTGGGTATGTGGTGTTTGTTGCTTTTTGGTTCTTTCGTCTGCATCTTTCAAAGATCGTGGTGTTGTTGACATAAAAAAACTTCAATATTTATTGATCATACCCATTTATTATATATGAAAAGTTTAAATTTTTTGTGATTTTCATGAAATAACGAATTTTAAGTTTTGCACAAAGAAAAGACTTTTGTGCTTTTTGACATAACAATTGATAAAAAATGTGCAATTATTATAGAATTTTTCACAATCACATGCAGTTTCTCATTTATTCACATTTTCAACTTTTTTTCTTGAAATTTGATATTAAAAAAAGGAAAAAAAAATTATCGACAATTAAGCCTCTGCGACACAAAATTTTTGTATGTGATTTGTTAGTCGAGCTGGCAGTCATCTGTCGAATAATTATTTCGCATTTAAATTTTCTATTTTTCGATAAAAATGGTTTTCTGTGTTTGATTTTAATTTATTCCGTTATCATGTTTAATATCAAGCTCAACAAATTTAAATAGCTAGATTATTTTAAAAATTTTGTATTAAATGAGAATTAATTGAAAAACAAAAAATATTATTCCTGTTGATCAATTTTAAAATTCATTTCCTCTACGTGTTTTGATTTGTTTTGATAATCATGCTTTATCAAGGGAAAGACACTTAAAGTTCAATTCACCTCTATGATTTGAATATTGATTAACAAGTTTATTTGTTCTTTGTGTTCATCATATTTCAAACTGAATGCATTTTGGACAAGGTTGCACAATTCGTGTTTTTGTCTTTTCATCAGGTTTAGAGAATTGAATAACGTTATAAATGGAGCAAATGATCACCAAATTTAGCTTATTGTTTGAATTCAGCGATTTGTTTGAAAATATAAACCCCAAGGATGTGCTCTTTATGTACGCGACAATGATAAAGCCATTCAGAAATTTGAGTATTGTTCTTTTTCAAGATGTCATTCTTCTTCGACAAGGGTGAGAGGAATAGATGCTTTGAATATCGTTAAATGCGTTGTGCTTCATTCTTCAATTATTCGCAGTTCAGCAAACGTTCGTACGGATAATGGAGGTGGAGGAATGATGGTTGAGAATATGTGTGCTGAATCGATGGTTGATGATTGCATCTTTCAAAACTACTCATCGGACAACGATGGAGATTCAATTGAACTCTATTTAACGAAAACAGAAAAACAAAAAGAGTATGTATTTTGTTCATTTTTGATCACAGTCAATCAAATGGAACAGGAGATGTGCGAGAGGAGCAATTGAATATTGGAGTTGCACTGATCAAGTTGTCATTTCAAACTTCCAATTTTGCACATTCTATTCAATTCTTTCAGGAGGAGCAGTTGGTCAACAATTAACTGCTAAGAACAACGGAAATTAGTTATTTTTCTTATTTTTCAATGATAGCACATGAATGAAAGAAGGACATGATGAACTTCTTTGCAGCTCATCAACATTCAACGTCGATTCGAGTTTCTATTTAACAAGGAATATTTTAAATGGAGTTGGTGCAGTTCCGGTTTCAATAGTTGATAAGAGTGAATGGCTCAGAATATAGTGGAAAAGTCAGATTTGTTTCCTCAGTGCAAACACAACAAAATGCCAAAGACACACGTGCGTGTGGAATCAATAAAATCTATCCATTCAACACCATGAGTCATTACAGCACTCAACTTATTCTTAAATTTGAAAAAGATGTTGAGATTATCATAAGAACAGTCACTGATGCAAAAATCGTGAAATGTGGTGTTTTTCCTTTTTCAATTATTGGCCAAAGTGATTTGAGTTCAACGGCTCAAATAAATTTTGAAGTCTTTGCTATATCTCTTTTTTCGTTATCGGTAGGTGTATTGTCTCTGAGTGACTTTACACTTTTGTATAACTCTTTATTTGCAAATAATCGAGCATAAAAGTTATTTGAGATAGCCGAAGCCGGAGAGCTGAGTTTTTTCAGGCCAAACATATGTTTTAGATGAGAGCATTTATTGAAGCAGGTTTTCAACACATCTGTTTGAGCAAATGTGCTGAGTTGAGACCTGAATTCGAAGAGATCTGAAGCCAACAGCAGCAAAATCATTAAAGTCTGAAGAGGGTGTTCGCCATGATGCAAAGCAGCAGTGCCGATGTTACACTTAAAGAGGAAGGTTCCAGATGCTATCTCGATGCCCACCTGTAGGAGATACGACATCCACCGGAACGCCGAAGACGCTGCCAGCGGACCCACCGAAAGATCAACCACACACATCCCCAGCGAATCCCACTTTTCCTCAAACACATAATACAAGTTGTAGCACGTTTTGAAAATCCGTTTCAGTTACACGTTTGCAAAATCGCATTCGTCCCATCCCGCAGAGCTATTGACGGCACACTTTACTGCGGAACAACCGCCCCTATTGCAACAAACTCGTCCATCCTCTCTCTCTTCCTGTCCGAGTTCAAATTCTGCAATGCTCCATCCGATGCTAAACTCCCGCTCCCACCCACGCCCCCTTCTATTCTCTTCTATCTCCTCCCAAACAGCCAATCCCTGATAACGTGATGCTCATCGTCACGTCCGGCTGTATCATCACTTCCACAATTAACTTCTTCACAATGCGCTCCCGCTCTGCACACAGCTCCATCAGCTTCTGCATCACTGTCATCGTTTCCTGTTAATCTTTCCTGCTCTCAAATGTTCTCCCAACAATTGCCATCACATATTTTGGAATATCCAATTCTATCATCAACTAATTTTCGTTTTCCAAAATAAAGTATTATTATCGAATTCAGTTCTTTTTCTCACCTTTCACAAATAAGAAAGGTTTTTGTTAAAGAATTATTTCTCATATTTATTTATCAATTTAAACTTTATGATATTTTTTTTACGAACAATTAAGAAAGCTCTCATTAAATCATGGAATCATCCACGACATATTTTCTTGTCCATCAAATGATTCGATTCTCCAAAAGTTTTTTAATTTGTTTAAGAAAATAAAAACGGATCAAGACAAATGAAATTATAAATATTTATTCCAACAACTCATTCTTATTGTTAGTCGATATATGAAGTTTTGTTTTGGAAAGCAAAAGAATAAAAACTAGAATATTTCTGTTTTCTGAAATTACAAAAAGAAATAAACACAAACTTCAAAAAAACAATAAGTTTCAACAAAACATCCAAGTTCTCTTTCCACATGAAATTGGAAAGACTGACAATTAATGAAGAAAAAATCATCATTTTGACTTTTTTAATAGCTCGACTGATCTTTGTCAAACGACTGATCTTTGTCTTCGACTGATCTCGACAAAGATCTGTCGATAACCCATATAAATGTTATTCTTCATCTTTTTCCTGGAAAAAATTTTTTTCGAAAAAAAATATTCATTATGTAAAAATATTGATGTATAAATAATAATGAAAAATATTTTTATTTAATTTCGTTCTCTTTTTCATTTTAAAAAAACTGATCAAAAATAAGATAACAGTTTTGTCGGTCGACTTGTCGAGAGGCTTAAAAAATGTCGGTCTGTTGCAGAGGCTTATCGACAATAAAGAACAATATTTTTTTAATTTTTGAATTTTGCTCCAAGTGTTGTTTTCTTTTGTTTTCAACATATTTCAACATAATGCAGGGTGATATATAGAACCGAATATTTTTTGGAAAACCCGAACAAAAAATAAACATGTTTAATTATGTCTATTGCTTTTTGATTTCGATTTTAAAAAAATATTAATAATAAATATAATCAACAAGCTCTCGTTTCACAATTTTTCGAGTATTTCTTTCTTTTTTTCCATCGTCAGAAAAATCATCATTATAAATTTTCTATGAATCGAATTTTCTTTTTTTCGGTTTTTCATCTTCAAACAAAGCCTTTTCAGTTTCTTTATGCTCTTTTTAATCAATTTTTGACTCTTTTCTTTCATCCTTTTCTTTTTTCTATTCTATTAAAAATTCTTCGTCAGTGATTAATTTTCCAAAATAATCAAACCTTTTTGTTCTTTTCTTCAGAGAAAAGGAAGGTTTTTTGGAAGCATCGCTAACACTTCATGCAACTGATTACACAGCATAACGCTCTTTACAAATGATGATTTGATTGTTGAAGTCATCAAAACGGTTTGCAAAGCTTGTCAGACCACATTATTTTGTGCTTCTCGTCACAAAATAATTTAAGAACATGAATGTACTTCATAATTAGCATTAATAGTTTTTATAAATATGGCAAAGACGCCACGATCCAATGTCCGTGCGATGAAAGTGGTGTGGGGAACGAAGGAGACAACGTCTATTGAAGAATCAGCAAACTTCTTTCATAAGTCTGGCAGTACCCTCGAAGAATGGGAATCAAGAAGTAGAAGGCACAGTTCTTCACTTTTCTTCAAAGATTCTCTTCTCTTGTATGATCCCTGGGTGCAAAGCTTCTTTTGCGTATTTGATGAATTGTACTTCAGTCATCCGGCCTTCATTTTCTCCCCGCACATCAAGTTGTGAGTTCAGAACAAGGCGTCGTTCATTAGGTAGTTTCCTTCAAGGCCATAGAACGACACTTTTTTGGGAGGAGCCATAAACAAAAGCTGCAACGATGGGAGTTGCATTCAGCATATTCATCGGTGTTTTGGAGAAAGAAGCAGGAATGTCTGAAAAATGGAAAACAAGAGAAGTGAAAGAATCAGAAAGGAGAAGAAAAGATTCATCAATATTGAAGATGAGAGAGTTAGTATAATGATGATCATCATGAAGGTTTTGTCGAAGAGTGAAAATGGATTGAGAGTTTGCTGATTCGATGCAAAGAGCCTTTGGATGTCAACATTTCGATGGTGAGAAGCTTTTCGTTCAGTATTCCTTTTGGTGAATTGATATGGATGGGCTTTTGAAATGTTGACTGCTTCATCTTCTTCGTCGCAGTCGTCTTTTTTCCTATCATTGATAACAGTGTTCATCTGAATATTTAAAAAATTGATAAATACTACAAATAAATAATTGTGACAAACTCATTTCCTCATTTGCGCGGCATTGTAACTTGTCCCTTTTTCACATTCGATTTTCAGCACTCCACATATAGTTTTCTTTTCTTCCTGATTGAATAATTTTGGTCTTCCATTTTTCCCTGCCTTCCTTCCTTTTTCCAAAGCTGTCACTGCACTATCAATTGCCGTGCGAGTAAATTCCTTCATGTTGGGAACATCAGCAACCCGAGCTTCTCCATTTGCAATAATTATTGCAACACGTTCTAATCAACTTTCAATATGGCGATATTGAAAGGATCTCATCAAACATCTGATTTTCTTTAATCCTTGTTGTTTTTTTATTTTCGACAACACTCATTTAAAAAAAAAGTCCAGTAATGATCTTTTTTTAATTCTTTTAGAAAATATTTTTTTGTCAAGAAAAAAGATTTTTCGATCTCATTCAAACTTGGAAAGCCCCGTTGCAATAACCTAATCTCCTCGGGGTGGGCACTTATCAAAGATGGAGGAGCTATCACATACATCTTCCCCCATCAGAGATTTGGTATAGTTATTTAATTAATTTTTCTAACTGCTGACTTTTCCTTATATACAAAAAACAATAATGAAATATGAAAAATGGGTTAATAAAATTTGTCATAAAAAAATATTCGTGTTGATATATCACACTATATGTTTTCAATAGAATGATTGATTAATAATGAATAAATGAAATAAAAGGTTAAGAATAAGTCTTTGTTTTTTCTTTAGGGAAAGTATATTGCCTCATATTTCTTCAAATCAAAAAACGATTGTTTGATAAAAATGAACTTTATCTTTTAATTTTCAAAACAGCAATCTTGATAAATGAACATTCAATCAATTTGAATAATCTTGTGTTCTTTGTTGGAACGAGAATTTTAATTATTTCAAAAAAGAAAAATCTCAAGAATTTTAGAGTTATTCATTTTGACGATCATCATTTAATTTATGGCAGTTCTTTTCTTTCAAGATTTCAATACATAAAAACAATAAAAATGTTTAAGAGAACTTAAATTTGTTACATTTCGTTCATCATATCGCTTTTATATTGCTAACACTTCTAAATAACATCATGTGCCATTTTCCGAAATGACAAAATAAAACTATCAAAAAATAAATAAATAAATAAAATAAAAATAACTCATAAATACAAATTGGAAAATTTTTACAAAAAATAAGAAAGAACATGCTCTCCAAAAGCATATATATCACATCACAGAATAAATAAAGACAATTTATTACATACAAAAACAATGAAACCAACCTCGAAAGAGTGTTTTTTCCCCGTTTCTGAGAAGTTGAATTGTAAAAGCTGAAGGGAGAATGAAGTTCAAAAACACTTTCAGAATTGGTATGAATGATGATGACATCAACTTGATTATAAAAGAGCTGCAACAGAAATGACTGCTGAAACTCTTTGATTGCAATTAATAGACAGAAAAGGAAGAAGAGAAAGAAGAAGAAGATGTTGACGATGATGAAGAAAGTGAAGAAGGAGGAGGGAGAAGAGGAAACAATACATATTTGTTGTGGATGAAATGGAGAAGAAGAAGAAGAAGAACATCCTTCGAAGAAAGAAAATTATTTGAACTTCCTCTTTTGTTTGAAGTGAAGATTCAACAAAAATCCATTGAAGTTCATCCAAAGTCTGATTAATCTGCATGCTTGGATGGATTATTGAGGAGGAAGATGCTTCCATCAGTTCATGAAATTGATGGTTCTTGTGATATATCATCTCTTCTCCAGCTTTTCCTTCGGCTTCTTTGTTTGTCGTTTGTTGTTGAACTAACTTCTTGTTGCATCACTGACATATCTGCTTGTGCTATCATCATCATCTTCTTCTTTTATATCTTCTTTTATATCTTCTTTTATATCTTCTTCTGCTTCTCCATGCTTTTCAGATCATTATCAAACACATCAAACTGATAGAAAGATTGTCTCTAGAGACGAATGACATAATCAGAGAAATCAATCCGATCAGAATGTCGATGATAAAGAGTATAGTGTGGCAGAATCTCTTGAAAACTGATGATGAAATCTTCAAATCCTTCTTCCTCTTCCTTTTCATGAATTTTTCTTTTTCCCTCTTTTCGCTTTGCTTCGTCCATTCCTTCTTCCTCCATTTCTTTCAATCTTTTGCAGACAACTTCGAAAAAATTCAAATAATATTTTATTTGCATGTCTTCGGCCTTATTCTTGACAGTTTCCTCGAGCATGATATCAACCACTCCGCTTTCCAGCAAGAGGTCTATTCCAACAGTTCTGTTGTAGTTAGCATATCGAAAGCAATCAATGCATTTTCTGCTAATGTCTCTGTGATTATCCTTTGCCACCTGAAATATCTGAACAATGCTGTTGAAAAGCTCAACAATATCTTCATTCCACAGCCGACAGTGTTCCAAGAAAAACGCCGAAGTCTGAAGCCATCGTTTGAGGATTTTCGCTTCTCTGCTTTCTTTTTCTCCTATTTCCTCTTCCTCTTTTCTCTTCCAATCCACACACCCTGCCAGCTCTTCCAGTTCTCTTTTTGCTTCTCTAGCGCAATGCAGCTCATTCACAATAACATGGTCAAGACTATGATCGAAGAATAATTGGTCTATTAAAATCTGCCAAGCAGACTGATAGGCAAGCTGAGTGAGATTGCAATGCTCCTGATGATATTTGATGATCGCTTTGATCTCATTCAGATACAATTCTTGCTCAATTTCCTTTTAAAAAAAGAAAAAAAAGCAAAAATATCAAAATGGGAAAAATGCTCTCAAACCTGATATCTAGCATTGCTCAAGGCAAGAAGATCCATTTCCACTTCTTTTAGTGATTCCTTGTCTTCCTTTCTGTTCAAAGCAACTTTCAATAGACAGGACATACAAATTGGTAATAATTCATAAGAAAACCATCTATCAAGCAAAATATAGCATTCGCAAAGATCTATCAGAAGCTTTTCATCCTTTCCTTCTGTTTTCTCATTTTCAAAAATAATCTTCCTCTCAAATCTTTTCTTCAAGGAAGTGTCTGTAAAGATTGAGTGCCCTGTTGTTTTTATTGCATTTTCGTACCCAACATGTTTCAGCAAATCAAGCGCTTTTTCAAATGGATATTTGTTTTTCAAAATCAATTCGTAATTTTCATCGAATTCTTCTTTCGAGAAAAATGGCTTCAGCTCTTCTTTGTCCATTTTTTCCAGCATTCCGTTCATTTCTTCTTTCATCAGTCTTTCCTCTTCTTCTGCAAAATCAAATTCAGGAAACATATCTTTTTTTTTTGGAAAAAAACAATAAAATCAATTGGAATCTCCACTCCTTTAAGTGAATTCAAACGCACACACCATAAAACGGTTCAATGTCAGCATTTTCCTGTCCTTGTGCAGATCATTAAATCCAATAAATGTTCATATTTTGTCATTCACGCAAAAACAAAGATACAAAATGATGAGAAAATTGATGAAAATAAAAACTCGTTGAAATCCAGAAACAACATCATTGATACCATTCCTCCTATTTTTCTTGGAAGAAAATACGGATTTGTGCTTTTGAAGGCTTCACAAAAATGATCTGATTGCATTATTTTTCAAATGAGAAATTTGTTTGGTTTGTGTGTTTTCATTTCTTCTTTTTCTCAAATAGTGCATCGACCATTTTTGGAGATTTTTTAAGCAGTTGAATTTGGAAAAAATATCAGATAACAACTTCATTGTTTGATGAATCGAACATCAAAAGAAGAAAATCAAAACTTATTTCTTTATAACCGAAGGAAAAGTTTTGAAAATAACATTTGATTTCTTTTCATAACGATGGGGCAATCATTTGTAAAGAATTCAACTTGAAATCATATGTTTGAGTTTTCAAGAGATGAAAAACTCAAAAATGAAGAATAATCCTAATTGATTTGTAACAAGGCATTCAGGGAAGTGACACTGATTGAGATGCTTTTTTGCTGAGAAAATGGTTAACGAAATGAAAAGCATGATAATTGTTACAAATGAGAAGAGAAAAGGAAATCACTCAATTCTTTGTGTTAGAGAATTATTTTCTCACAAGGATTGGACAATCTTCTTCTTTGTGCAATAAAAATGACAGCTTTGAAGTTTACGTATAAATGACAAAAAAGGAAATGCCTTTTTTCTTTATTGATCAAAAACCGAGAGATAATCTACCAGTTCAACATTAGACCAGTTGCTGATGAGCTGCGTTGATCTTTATGAACAGAGATATGTTATTACTCTATTTTTATCTCAGACATTTTTCAGTTTGAATGAGAAAGGAGAGAACAATTCTATTTTCCAACTTCTTTAGAAGCAAGTTGATGATCAGACAAAAAGAAGATTATTGTTTTCTTTGCATTAATCATTCAAAAAAGTGACTATATCACTTCGTTTCCAAACTAACACACGAATAATTCGTTTGGACATCTCAATGGATGAAGATCATGCTGCGGTCACATTGTCATTCTAATCGCTATCATATTGGTATTACTATCCCTTCCTTCACAACTCTTTGTTGCCAATCATTTTCAGTTAACAAGTTTCATTTAAGTTCAACTTCAATGTTCTTCTTAGAGATTTTTTTCATTTATTAGTGGAATTTTCCAAATGTTTTCTGTTTTTCAACGTCACTCACCCACAAAGGCATATGTGTTGCTGTGTTCCTCAGAAATCAGACATCTTTTGTTGCAAACAGTTTCTCCCACTTTTCAAATGCCTATCGCTGTCCAATGTTAAAAAACTTGAAAATGTGTTCATTTCTTTTTTCACCACATGATTATCATCATTTCACTTGAAAAGAATGAGGCAATTCTCTCAAAAACTTCCAGATGGTCAGAGGAACTTGGAGCGATCAAAAAATAAGAAAAAACAATATGTTTGATAGATGTTTTTAGAAGAAAAGATGCAAGTGAACTTTCTTTCATTGGAACAAACGTTGATAATGCTTTATTGAATAATCAACAAATTCATTCGTATTTCCTTTTCTGAAGTTATTTTGAGTTGCTGTTTTCGGCAAAATGAAAGTATATCGGAACTCTCAATTTTGCACAAAAAATAGTGAAAGTCATTTATATTATATATTGATTCAATATGTAAATTTTCAGCTATCGGAAAGACTTTTTAAGAAGTTTAAAAAAACATGGAAAAGTCAAAAAAATTCTAATCTATGGTTTGTGATCAAAAAAGTTTAATGGCAAGATCTGAAGAGGAAAAAAATAGTCAAACAGTATTTCGATTGAATACGATCTTCCATGACAAAGAAGAAACGTGGAATTGGTTTTTCATAGGTTTTCAAGAGTTCTCTACCAAGGATTGCTCTAAATGCAGAAGCAAAAGGAGAATCAGGGAGGAAACAGAAGGTTACAAATATCTTTGGTATCAAACTTGCCGAAAAAAAACCTCAATATTTAAAAATTCTGTATTTTCCAAAATGAAACTACCAATAAATATTGTTTTGCAGATTCTATTGTACTATTGGATTGGAATTGGATTAAAACAAATTCATTTGCTGACGGGTGTTTCATATCCAACTATTGGTTACTGGACAAGCGTTGTGAGAGTTGTGTGTACACAAATTTGGAACGAAACGATGCCGAAATTAGGAGGACCGGGAAAATACGTCGAAATAGATGAGGCTGTTTGGAGGAGAAGGAAATATGGAAGAGGAAGAAAGAAGGATTTGCTGTGGATTTTCGGAGGAGTTGAGAGGAAGGAAGGAGGAGGAGCTGGAACAAATTTTGTTATCATCGTGCCAGACAGGAAAAAAGAAACATTGATCCCTATTATTCAAGAAAGGATTTTAGCAGGCACAACAATTATTAGTGATGAATGGAAAAGCTACAATTGTCTTAAAGATATAGGTTATGAACATATAACGGTCTGTCATAAAAGGAACTTCAAAGATCCAGAAACCGGCGCTTGCACTAATACAGTTGAAGGGTTGTGGAGTCATTTAAGAGCGTTTTTTCCAAAGCATGGAGTAAGGAAAACATTCATTGCTGATTGTTTATCCATGTGGCTTGTTCAAAGGAATCTTAAACCAAGTTTTGTCGATATTTTGCAAAAAATGATTCATTTTATTCCAGAAGAAAAACCCATTATTGTTGATGAAGAAATTGATTTTTCAGAAAATGAAGAAATTCCTGATGCTGACGATATACTGCATGGACCGCGTGATGATGAAAAAGAAGAAGATTCAAACAGCGTTGATGACGGAGAGGGTGCTTCTAATTATTCTGATGAATAAGCAAAAATTTTCATTTGATCAGCTTGAATAAAAAATTATTGTAAGTTTTTTGAAACGTTTTCCGACAGCTTTTTTCTCATTTAAATACTTTATAAACACAAAAGAAATCAATAGAAACAAGAATAATCATAATTTGAAAGTTCCGATATTCTTTTAATTTGCCCTGTTTTCTTGATGACAATTCGTGGAAAAGAGATTGGAGAAGCTCGAAAAAGAATTGTTTTGGAGTGAACGAAGACCAATTGACTTCGACTGATCTGTGGTGATTCTCTCTCTTTTCTGAAGAAGATGAAGCAATCAAATGATAATCAAATGTGAGGAACAGAACAGGGAAAGCTTGTTCATTTACAAAATTGTAATGAAGATGGTTTGAGGATCGAAATGAAAGAAGAAAGAAGAAATGCGTGTTAAATGGATGTTCGCTTTTTCTTGCCAGATCATTTTTGCAAAAAAAAAGCAACCATCTTCACATTTATCATCGTTTGATACTTTTTCTTCAAGAGCTTTCAACAACCTTCCACTTCCTTGTTCTCTTCCTATCGAATAATCAGAAACTCTATCTGACGAATGAAGGATGATTGCACATGTTGGAAGTGCTTCCAACAAATGGATAAGTTTCAAAAATCATTGTTCGCACTGGAATAATCCTTGCAGTTTCAATTGATAACGACGATTTCAGTGTCATGTTTGAATAAAATATTCATTTATTCTAACAAAGTCAAATACACTCCATTGCATGAAACACATTCACTTCTTTTTAGGAGCACATCACATCTTGAACAACGTTTGCTTTTTGAAATCACTCCTTTCATGAGGAACAACTTCTTTTTTTGTCTCTGTCCTTTCCTTTGACAAGCATCCATTTTTTGTTTGAATTGATTCCTTCCCCTTCTTCTTCACTTTCTTTTTCCATTTTGGTTCAATCTCTTCATCTTCCATTTATTTGTTTTTTTTTCCCTCTTTTTTGAATCCTTTTGGCATTTGATAATAACATTCATTTCAACAGACAATACTTTATTATAAAAATAGGTTTCGTCGAAAAATAATATGGCTAAATTTTTTTGAAAAGTGACATCAGATCAAAAACATGACCCATGGCAGTTAATATATAATCATTCCGTTACCATTATTTTTATGAAAAGATTAAAATTATAACGAAAATGCTTATCTGTTAATTGCAATCTTCTTCATGAAAAGAAAATGTTTGAAGCAAAAAATTATATATTTGATTTGTTGATCAAAATAAAAAAATATAAAATTCTCAATGAAAAAGAGTTATATTTGCTTTAACTATCATTCAATTACTGACCAGTGAATTGTTAATGGTTTATTTTATTCTTTTAAAGAATAAACAAAAACAGCGATTATCATTGAAGTTTTTTATTAATAGGAATTTTATGTCGCTCAAAATGAATAATAACATTTCATGGAAGTAAATACAGCTTGTACAAGTGGGATTGAACAAAAATTCTATCAAACATTGATGGTTTGCAATTTGTTTTTCTTTATATTTTAATAATTTTACACCTTTTTTTGTGTCTCAAATTTGTCGCAGATTTCTGAAAGCCTTTGAGAAAGAACTTGCAATATGCAAATTTACAACAGATTCATAAGAAGATGAAGAAGATTTCTGCTGACGGTTGTGAAATGAAAGAGTGAGATGATATTTGTGTCTTCTATTACAAGAAATCACGAGAATAGCAAGCAATGTGGAGAGTTCAGTATGCCATGCCACTCATTGAGCTTTGGAGTGCAACACATCATTCCATCTCTGTACTCGCAGCTGTTGGCCTCGGGGCAAACAGAAATTGTTGGGGAATGCGAAGCAAAGGATGTTAGCATCCACTCACTGAAACCTCCCTTCGCTACTTTTGTATATCTGAACTCAACAATTTCTGACAATGAAGGAATTCTCATCTCAACCTCAGAGACTGTTCGGATTGAAAGATTGAAATTCAACTTTTGGCAGTTATTTTCATATTCAGGCAGTTCTATTATTCATGAAGCATATGGACAGCTTCCTCTTTCAGTTGTTGATTTTTCTTCTTCAAAGTCTTCTTTGTTATCATATATTTCTTTTTTTATTTCTTCTTCGTCTTCTTCGTCTTCTTCGTCTTCTTCGTCTTCTTCGTCTTCTTCGTCTTCTTCATCTTCTTCGTTTTCTTCGTCTTCTTCGTCTTCTTCGTCTTCTTCGTCTTCTTCGTCTTCTTCGTCTTCTTCGTCTTCTTCGTCTTCTTCGTCTTCTTCGTCTTCTTCGTCTTCTTCGTCTTCTTCGTCTTCTTCGTCTTCTTCGTCTTCTTCGTCTTCTTCGTCTTCTTCGTCTTCTTCGTCTTCTTCGTCTTCTTCGTCTTCTTCGTCTTCTTCGTCTTCTTCGTCTTCTTCGTCTTCTTCGTCTTCTTCGTCTTCTTCGTCTTCTTCGTCTTCTTCGTCTTCTTCGTCTTCTTCGTCTTCTTCGTCTTCTTCGTCTTCTTCGTCTTCTTCGTCTTCTTCGTCTTCTTCGTCTTCTTCGTCTTCTTCGTCTTCTTCGTCTTCTTCGTCTTCTTCGTCTTCTTCGTCTTCTTCGTCTTCTTCGTCTTCTTCGTCTTCTTCGTCTTCTTCGTCTTCTTCGTCTTCTTCGTCTTCTTCGTCTTCTTCGTCTTCTTCGTCTTCTTCGTCTTCTTCGTCTTCTTTAATTTCATCATCTTCTTCTTCTCCTTCTTCTCCTTCACCTTCTCCTTCACCTTCACCTTCACCTTCGCCTACACCTTCTTCAACTTCTTCTCTTCAAACATTATGTTCAGAAATATATTGAAGGAAGACTGTTGTATTCTCAGTGTTAACTGCATATCTGTTTCTTTCAAAAGCTTTTTGAAAGAAAATGAATTCGACAAGAAACAGGAGATAGAAAAGGATGAAAAAGGAAAAGAAGATGATAACTTCGATGAATATGTCATTAGAAAAATCAAAGCGTCGATCGCATCTTATAAACATTCATAGAACAGCAGCATGTTGTTGATCTCCATCTCTTTCTCACTCAAACCCTTCTCGAGCTATTATGTAAAAGTTAAAAAAGAAGATAATAATGAAGCATGAAAAGGCATTGGCTCCTTCTCCCTTCCAGTGCCATGTCATTGTGTCGTGAGACATAACAACTCGCTGCCAGTCCCACAGTGGCAGCTTAAAGAAGATCTCCCCTTCCACCTCTTTCTTCCAATTTGCAGTCCCACCAGCTCCACCAGCAGCCGCACCATCCGGAACAGCGCCTGCCGCCCTTCTTTCTTCCCCTGCCGACACACCTACCAACACCCCCGCAAATTCCCTTGAAGGCGCGCACGCTCAGTCGTGAAGAACCTGCTTCAGCAGCGCCAGTTGCTGGCTCACCATCTTTATATCCCCTCTGTTCTCATTCATCGAAAGAGGCACCCACCATTCTGCTGTGTCGCACACATCCGGCAGTTTCAAGCAGCGCATCATGAAGTAATTGTGCTGGTATACCTCCAGCACCGATGAAAATGACAACAGACAGCAGCCCGACAGCCGGGACTCATCCCGGAAGATCCGCATCGACAGCGCCTTTGGAGTCTGCGGATAGCACACACAGAAGAGACTCAGCCTGTAAGAACGTTATCCCTCTGCAGGCTTCGTTCAGCGAAAATGAAGATGGAGTTGATGGTTCGCCTCTGCGTATGGAATCATACAGCGCCCTCATTGCCTCCTTCCACTTCACTGCCTCTGCCAGGTGATAGTTCAGCAGAAACCCCAGAAACACTGACGCGTCCGCCTCCCCCTTCTCCGACTGCAGCCCCTCAAACTCCTCCCAAAACATCTTGATCTTCTTTTCAGAAGCCCCTTCAAACAACGTGTTGGAGCAATTCCGGAACATTCGGAACGATATTGTCAGGAAGTCCTCTTTCTCATTCATCGGCTGCTTATGCTGCTTGCCTTCAAACTGCATCGTGCTGCAATAAAGGAAGAAAGACAGCTCATCTCCCGTAAAATCCTCCGGCATGTACTTCCCAACTGCTGCACATGTGAAAATTCCTTTCGGAACAACATCACATTGCAGATCATTGCCATCAGCACTGCCTCTTTCTTTTAATTCTCCTAGAACTTCTCCCCCAGCCGCAAACACACAAAATCTTCAAAACATCTGCCTTGGAAGTTCCACATCTTCACAGTCGGAGCTGCCATCACTCAAATCAACCAATATCTTGTCTCTGTATATTCCCTTGATCGTCGGCTGCATCCACGCCAGCTTCCGTCGCTGTCCTGTCTTCAGCCACTGCTGTCTCGACTGAATCGACATTGATAACTTATATATGTGCGACATCAGAAGCATATGCACAATTTCGAACACCACCTGCTCCAGCAAAAAAGACACTGAGCTCGTCGGGCGCTCCATCGTCTTTTCAAACGACAACTTCACTTTCTTCTGCTCCTGCTTTTTGAAAACATAAGAATAATTTGCTGCTTCTCAATCACCTCCATAAACAGCGCCATCTACTCGCTTGTTGTCTATTCGTATCCTTTCAGCAGCTCCATCAACATTTTTGTTTCCTTTTCCATCTGGTTCATCTTCTGCTTTACAGTTGTATCCACTCATCCTCCATCACCATCACAAGCATTCTCTGCTCCATCGTCATTTGCTTCTCCTGCAATATTCACTCCTCTGCTCGCTTTCACAACAACAACCTTCTCGCTCGGGTCTGATACAACCATCACACTGCAGCCATCCCCGATGCTCGGTGCAAATTTTCTTAGTCCTTTTCAAACAACTCCGATGGCTGAATCATCGAAACCGAAGATTGAACCAGCATGCCCCTTCACAGGGCTCAAAAAAAAGCCGGCGTAAATAACACCCTTGGCGCATCTATCGAAACATTGCTTTCTCCACTTTCCACTTCGCACTTCTTTATCTTGATTTTCAACTCCTTCTCTATCCCCACATAAATAAATTCGACTTTCTCCTTCATGGCTGCAAGCTGCTCCTAAAGCTCCTTCACCTATGCATTGTGCTTCTCGTTCAGCTCCTGAATCTTCCTCTCCCGCCGTAGGATAATCTTGTTCTTCTCCTGCAGCTTCTTAACCAGCCCACTCATCCGCAACGATTTCCGCTCGTCGTCCCGGATCTTCTGCAAAAGTATATTGAACTCCGTAGACATCTTTACCATCTCATGTTTCTCCTCCTCTTGCTGCTCCTTCAGCTCCCGGATTTGTCTGCTCATCCCTTCATTCTCCCCTGCAATCTCGGATTTCTGCGCCTCGCACTTCACACACATCTCACACAGTATATTCACCGCATTCACCATTTTCCTCTTCAGATCTTCCTCCATATTCTTCAGCTCTTCGCCACTTCGCGCACTGTGGGCAAGTGTCATATCGCTTCCTTATCCAGCTTCACCACCAAACGCACCGACTGCGGTGATCGCAAATCCAGCTGCAATGTTATAAACAGATTGCATTCACATCTGCCGCTTCAAAGATTCGCTTGCTCCCGACTTCGTGCACATAGACGCTGCAAGCGACTGAAGCTGCGCCACGAACTGAACCTTAAGCATCGCAGAAAGCTCCTCATCGCACGCTCATACAACACCCCCATACAGCACCACCAGTCGCGCCACAACATATCCATGCAGCGTCCGTTGCTCCCTCAGTTACGAAATCTTTTGATTTTCATACACCCCAGCCACCTCTCGAAGTCGTCCATTGCTCCTGCCGACGTGTATGGTGCTGCCACCGCAGATGCATCCGAAGGGTCAATCGCAGGTGCTGAAGAAGAAGAAGAAGATAGCTTATCATCTCCTGCTGCCTTCTTCTCGTTGCTTTTCCGCCTCAGGAATGGCGAAGCTGATCGGCGTGCTGCTCCAGTTGAAGAAGACGAAGGCGCTGAGTGAAGAAACGACTGTTACGCTGCTCCCGCCATAAGAAGCTTTTTCAGATACCGCACTACGTCTTCAGGCTGCCCTAATGGTGACACAAACACAACATTTTCATTTGTATCAGAATGGTTGACCAGCCGAAAAAATCTGCTTTTTTCATGCTATTTGAAAGGATAATTGTAGGATATTTTTCCATAATGTGTCAATATTAAAAGGAAGGGAAAAGGGAAAGGCACATCCTGAGATGAAAGAAACTTGATAATATAGATTGATTAAATCAAAATAAGAGAAAAGTTTTTTTTTTTTTTTTTTTTTTTTTTTTTTTTTCCATTTGTAATAAATGGTGATTTATTTTGATAAACAACATTAATAATTAAATAAATGTCAACTGCTTTTTGAATATTTTTCGATAACAACGAGCAAAGTTTTGATGAATTTTTCCTGTTTGATTAATTCTTATGAAAAATTCTTGAATTAAAGCAAATCAATTTTATTCGTTTAACAACAAAAGAAAATTATAAAAACTTGTATGACATCCATGAATTTTTAATGAATATTCGAATTGATGAAATGAAAATGCAGAAATAAGAACATGCAATTCATTTAATTCAAATAGCTCGAAAGCAGTAGCTAAAAAAAGCATTTGCTAATAAATTATTAACGTTCTGTCTGTTATCATCGGATCTTTGAAATGCTTTTAAATAATAAGCTCAGAAAACAACAATAAAAAATTAGCATAAATCTTATATGGGAACGGAATGATCAACTTTTTTGATCATTTGTGATCTTTTGTGGGACAAAATTAAAGTGATGGAACTTTACAAAAAAATTTTGCCATATGGTAATTTTTAATAATCTGGATTAAAAATCATTGAAAACTGCGTTGTTCTATACATCCACTTTCCTTCACTGTTGAGATAAAATAACTATGAATGTTTCAAAAAAAAACTTTTGATCACTTTCATCCTATAATAACAAAGGTGTGATAAAGAAATATTTGTATTTGGAGCATTGCTTTTGTAAGAAGCATGCAATCAGAAGCACAGCAAGTATCTTTCTATTTTTTGAAATGATTGTGATATTTTTTTCTGTTATCCTCACAATTAAATAATGTTGCTTTTAATAAAACCGAATTCATCTTGTTTTTGGTGATGAAACGAAGGTTGGAGACGAGATGACTTTTGCAGAAAGGTTTTCGGGTTTGCTCTTATTGGACATTTTATTTCTTTGTTGAAATAGGGCAAAAAAATCTTTTATGCATTGAAAAATTCTGCTGTTCGTCATTTGAACAAAGAAATGTTTTCGCAATTGAAAAATTGTTCAGCGGAAGAGCAAAAGCATGTGATTGATGAAATGATTGAATTGACTGAAAAAACGGTTGCTGAAAGAGAAGAATCAATTTTGACAGATGAATTTTTCAAAGAAATGGACAAGACGGTGGAATTCGCTTTATTGCGAATCAACAAACGCAAGGAGCAGGTTTGCTCCTCAATAATGAGTGTTTTTATAAATTATGGGTGGTTTTAGATCAAACTTCGCAAACAATTTAACTTCTTTTCATACCATTGTCCGCTTTTTAAATGACTCAAGATACGGTTTGAGGACCAAATAGCGACGGCGAAGACAGAAGTTTTGATTTGATGCACAGGCTGTCAAGGGTAGAAGACATGATTGAAGAAATAACAAGAAGCCAAACACTAGCAATGCAGTCGGGAGCTACGGAGTTGCTGCCAACGAGGAAAGTGAAGAGGGAACGAGCTAGGAAAAGAAGCAGATCGAGATCGAGCGAGTCGGAGTCGGATGTTGACTTCGGTGATCTGATCGCGAAGCGGAAACAAGGAAAGCGTGAGAGATTGCGTCGTTCAGTTAGCCGCACGAGGAGACGGGAATATGAAGAGGATAGCGACTGGGATTCGGAGGAGCTGGGAGCGCCGGAAGAGAAAGAAGGAATAGAAGACTTAACAAGAATTTTTCCCAGGGAGTGGTTGACACCCTGGAGACATGCAGGCGAGCGGAGAAGATTCTTGGATTTTTGCAAGACTGGTTCAATCAGGACAAATGAGAACATATTGAATCCATTTATTCCGGAGACCGAAAAGAGTTTCTTTACCGGGCATATGGACGCAAGCTGGAACGCCTTAGCTGGGACAGCGGTCACATCTGAAGGAAGAAAGGATTCATCAGAAGCTATAAGAGTCATTGAATTGCTCCAACCTACACTTGAATCTGTGTTTGAAGCTGCGATAGCGATTGCATCTCTTGCTGCTAAGGAATTGAGGAGAAGGCGTTTGGAGGAGAAGAGAAAGAGTAACTGAGAGCTCTTTTCTGCGCGCACACCCTAATTGAAGATTGAATCAGCAGAATTAACCTACTAAAGGTTATTCCCCAATCGTGTTGGGAAAGCGCGAAAGGCTTTTGAGAAGGAGGAATGCCCAAGGAGGTGTTGGAGAACCTGAAGAAGCTGGCAGAGAGCACCAACTTTATTTCGCTCAGAGTGGGATATTCCAGGGTACGGAGCATCCTCCGTTTCCCCCACAACCTTCGGCCTTATCTCAGCCAGGAGTGGACGCGCAAGAAGGGACAGTGTTGGCAGGAATGCTCAGGGCTTCGCTTTCAGACAGCTCCAAAAGCATGGTTTCGACGGGATCTTCACGAATTTCAAGGAAAAAAGGAGGTCAACACAAGTCCTACCACAGTATTCCCCAGCATCAGCTGGGAGAGTGGCCTCGATCACAGTTCCCCTCCCCCAGCTCACCCGAGTATACAGGGAGAATCAGCAACAGGTACAGCTTCTGGATCAAAACAATGGGCATGGTGGAAGCGAGGGGGAAGGAGGTCGCGCTTTGCCGCGAGACAGAGATAAACGGAATGCTATCGAATTCCGAGGGAGTGACAATGCAACAGGGAATCTCACCCAATCGACAGATAATTACAAGAACGGAACCAATGGGAGATTGCGAGAATATCGAAGAGGTATTGAGCCCGTTCGATCAAGAGAGGAGGATAAATCAAGAGATCTCGAGAGATCACGAGAAAGGATCATGGAGAGAGAGCACAGAAACAGACTCCGTATATCCCAGCAGGACAAGACAGCGGAACGATCGTAGATCCCAGAATGAAAAAGAGAAGGGAGATTGGAGAGCTTCTGGGATTGTCATCGAGCCCCCAATTGGGAGCGCGCTGGAGGAGAGCTCGGGGACAGCTATTGCAGATATTCTCGAAGGGGATGAGATAACACAGATTCAGCATGGCCACAAAACGCCAGAAGTGAATGTGAGTATAATTATTGGACCACCGAAAGAGTTACTTCCTGTGAGGCTAGTGAACAGGCTGAGCGAGTGGAGGAAGATTGGGGGAGACAAACTAGTGAGCCGTGGTATAAAAGCTCGATGGAAAAGTCCCCAATCCCCAATCTCACTCGAGGAGAGAAAACACAGACAAGAGTTTCGGGGGACGACGGAGATGAAGAACAATTATTTATCCCTCTTGGAGGAGGAATTGAAGGACGGAGTGGTGAAGCCCGTACCAGAGTCGGAGGTGAAGTGGTTCAATCCGACATTCATGGTCCGGAAGAAGAACGGAAAGTGGAGAAAGATCCTGGATTGCAGAACTAAAAACGAGGAAGTGCAGGGGAAGCATTTCAAGATGGATTCCCAGGAGACAGTGGTGGAACTCCTGGAGGAGAACGATTGGATGACTACGCTCGACATATCGAGTGCTTATCAACATGTCAAAGTGGACGAGCAGTTCAGTCCCTATCTGTGCTTCAGCATCCAGAATCAATGCTATGCTTACGAAGGGATGCCCTTTGGAGCAAAGGACGCTCCCAGAGCATTCACGAAGACAATGAGACGGGCAGCGTCATATATCAAAGAAAAGAAGAAAGTGAAGTTAGAAATATATCTGGACAACATTCTCCTCATGTACCCAGACAGGGATGCATTGAGATTGATCTCACAGGAGATAGCCCAGTTCCTGAGAAATCTGGGCTTTATACTGTCGGAGGAGAAGCTGAAGCTAGAACCCGTAAGGAGCGTGGAGTTTTTGGGATGGAGTTGGAACTCAGAGAAGATGGAAGTGACGCTCCAAGAGAGGAAGAGAGTGCTGCTGCTAGAGGAGGTGCGAAAATGGATAGCACATGCAAAGGAAAGAAGGAGACAAAAGACGAGGGACTTAGCAGCACTCCTCGGGAGGTTGAATTTCGCGAGGTAACAACACCCACCAGCGAGCTTGTGGATGAAGCGCATGCAATACGTGCTGAGGCAGGCAATAGCCCGCGGAGGCTGGAACGGGACGGTGATACCCAACCCAATGATGTTAGGAGAATTAACACATTGGAGGAAAACCCTGCGAGAGAACAGACCAAGGAGTCTGAGGAGAAAGAACAGACCAGCAGAGCTAACGACGGACGCTTCAGAGCTGGGATGGGGTGAAGTACTGACAATACCGAGAGAGAGAAAAGAGGAGAAGATATATGTCCACTGAAGTTGGACACGCCAGGAGAGCATGCTTGCATTCAACGAGAAGGAGTCCAGAGCAGTGTTGAGGACACTCGAAAGAAAGGGAGCATGGCTTCAGCAACAGAAAATAGATCATATTCGTCTGAGGACATACAACATGTCCACGAGATGGACAATACAGAAGAAAAGAGGAGCGCCATCGCTCATCCCAACACTGAGAGCATTGGAGAAGAAACTGAACAGCCTGGACATGACAAAACAGACGGAACATCTCCCGGGAGAGCAGAACACGGAAGCAGATGCACTCAGCCGGATTGTGAGAAAGCCGGACTATGCACTGAGGGGGGAGAAAGTCGCAGAGATAGTTCAAACAATCGCACCAAGAACACCAGATATTATTTCCGAACAGATTGCTCCGGTGCACTGCTGAAGGGTTTGGAGACTGTCCTCCTTGAGAAGGAAGAGAGAGAGAGAAACGCAAGAGAACGAGATAGTGCTAGTCCACCCGTTCCAAAGAAAAATCGGACGGACCCTGAAAGAGAAGATGAAGGAAGTTCAGAGGGAACTGAAGATTCTGATTCAGCAAGCGTGGTGGGGGCAGACTTGGACCCCGCTACTGCAGCTTGAGCCTTCGATATGAACCCTGGAGACCTTTCAGGAGTGCATGATACCAGGAGAGAAAATGAGAAGGGAAGGCTGGAAATTTCACCCAGGAGAGGTGACATGTGTCACACTGGAGAAGAAAATATCCCAGGAAGGGACCTCTTCTTTTCATGGGGAGAATACGTTGGAGCAAAAGATATAGCATCAGCAATACTGAAAAATCAAAAGGGTGAAAGGGATTCGTGGAGAGCGCTGCGAAGATTAAAGCAATTCCTAGATAAAGAGAGCATGGATGACACGGATCCCCTCACAACCAGAGATGCCAAATGGATTATGGCAGAGTTCACTGAAGCGCTTTCGAATACTAACCTGTCGAGTGGAATGATTCATCAGACGGGATGGAAGATACATGATTCTATTAATCTGTTAAAAGATACAAAGATTGATGTGAAGGACATAGTAATATTTCTTAAGACTTATGTGGGTGAGAAGCCAAGAAGATGCAAGCGACACAAATCGATGAGGGATCTTGCAATTATCACCAAAAGGGCTGAAAGCACCTACGACGCAAAAGATATTCGGACACTCCAGAGGAGAGCCCCCATCCTGACTATGATCTTTGGAGCCCTAAGGCCAGCAGAGCTGGAAAGAATGAGAAGAGAGACAACGATATTTAAAGATAACTCTGTCCAGACACAAGTTCGAACCAAGACGTCTGGAGGTAAGGTTATCAATGTTATTATTAATAAACAACCGAATCCACGTATCGATGCAGTGGAAGCGCTTCAACGCTGGATGGACTATGCAATGACAACCTTAAAGAGCGAACATGTGCGGTTCGATAAAGAAAGGAATAGAGCCGTTACCCTGCAGAAGATAAAAGAAGAACAAACGGCTATTTTGAGAGAGAACGAAATACCCAAAACTTTCACCGCGTCCTCGATAAGACACGCTGTGATAACGCACGTAGCTAGGCAACATGATGCGGATTGGAAAGCAATCAATGCTTCGCGAGATGGGTGCCAGTGTCGAGAGCAGTCCAGGAATATTACGCCGAGTTTCCGGATCAGGACACGAAATGGATCCTGGAGACTATCGGCAGCACAGAACCCCTAGCAGCAATGGGAGACAAGTCGGAGAAGGATAGCGAAAGAAAGGTTATTAGAAATGAGAACGCTGAAGCCGTAACAAAGGAGTATCCTGGAGAGACATCACAAGTTAAGGGAGAAGTGGATAGGAGTTAGAGAAGGAGATCGAAGAGACGAAGGCCAATTCGAGAGAGGAGCTCGCATCACGAGAGCGATATTACAGAACCCCCCAAAGGTGATGAGACAGCCCCCATAATTCCCCGCAGCATCATGGAGCTGACGGAGGGCAGACAGACTGCCTCACAGAAAAAGTTTGAAACTTATCGGAGGAATCGCGGTGAGAGAAGCACAGGACAAATTATCAGGTCCGCTCAAGCGCAAATGACCAGATCAAGAACACCCAATGGACACCCCAAGAAAGGGAGGGAGTAGAGACAAGGGCCGCACCTTCATCCGCAGTCCTTCTGTTCATCCGCCGCACGACATTGTAATAGGCAGGAGGGTTTAATATCAGATGAAAAAAGAAATTGAGGGGTTTCAGGACTTATTATTGAGGAGCAAACCTGCTCCTTGCGTTTGTTGATTCGCCACATTGAGAATTAATAAAAACGCAGTGAGACAGGTTGCTCCGAGATAATAGGAATGCGGATGGAGAGACTCAAAGCGGCTGTGTGCAAATGTGAACCAGAAGTGTGTGGGGAGAAAACGAGGAAAAAGTGCGAGATATAGAAAGAAAGAAAAGAAGATCAAACGCCAGAAGTGATTAGTGTACGCCTAGAATCTGGAAAGATTCAAATAGGATGAATAAACAGTTTTAATCAAAAAGCTTTCTCCTCAACACGATAACGATTGCTTTTTTCACAGAAGAGTCAGACTAGCCCACACAGTGTGTGATGATTGAGGTTGCTCTGCTGATGCAACAGAGAAGCAGGAGGCTGAGTTCTGCATGGACAGTTTTCTTTTCCACGCCTCGTGAAAGCGAGAGTGGTTTTTCTTTCTTCTCCGTTTTGAGCTTTCGCCTCACCGGATCCCTGTACATCCTGCAAGTGAGAGCTCCGAGGAGCAATGCCCCCTGTCTTCTGGTCTTCGTGATCAAGGCGAAAAGGCGAAGTCGATGGTGGAATGAAGCTAACAATGCATTATTTTATTAATCAATTTTTAATGTTATTGTTTTGTTTTTATCTCGCACTTTTTTTCCACGTAATTTGGGAGGGCGAAGTTTTCACTCAAACCACACATAATTAAAGATCAAAACTCATCAAAACGGAGCAAATCCTGTCTCACTGCGTTCTATTAAAAATTCCAAACAATAAGAATAAATACGCAGCAACAAATGCAAACTCATGAAAATTTTAGTGTTGTTCGTTCTATGAATTTTTTGTGAAGAATTTCATTCAGAAAACAACGCTATTTTCAGAATTTATATGAAATTCACAAATGCTTCGATAGAAGAAATTGTTACAAAATTTTATCTCAAAGTCACTATAATATTATCAGCGCTCATACCATTTTTCTTTGCGTTGACATTTTTGATTCCTAGCAACAGAGAAATACAGCGCTTCCGATTATTCAATTATATTATAATGGACTCTCAGATCTGATGGATATTTGTGTTGCTTTTTCACAACATAATGAGAATTTTATGAATGTTGTATCACTTCTATATATTCTTGCTATTCCTTGGAGCTAATTAAATCACAGAAAAGACAATGCAAACCATAGAATTCTGTCTGATTATTTTATTTTTTGATCGACAAAGTATTCACAACAATTATTTTGTGAATATGAAAATCAATAAACGTTTGCATTTAATATTATTCAATTCGTTGTGAGGATATTTTCATCCATCTCATTTGTATTGACAAAAAAATCTGATTTGTTTCAAAAAAGAGGAGAATATCTTCTTTTCTTGGAAGAATATTTCTTGAATGCTGAAAAGAGCATTACCAATGAAACAAAACAAATGGATTTGTAGTGCATCTGGTGTAAACATTTCTTGAGAAAGAAAAAAAGAGTCTCACTTTTTTCGGAAAGTCGGAAAGCAACTCATTCAAATGTGGGATATGGCTGAAAAGGAATGGTCAGCGAAGCTTCATGAAAGAGTTTTGAAAAAATAATGAAAAATGAATTATTGCGATGAATGATGACATAATCAGAAGAATACAACATTGAAACAGGTTTCAACCTTTCTGAAAGTTTGCTGCTGTCATTTTTAACTTTTTGAATTGATTTTGAGGTAAGTTCTGTTGAAGGAAGAGTGATTGAATGGATTTGATAAAGAGGGAGAAGAAATAGTTTAAATCAATTCAAATTTGAGAGAACCAAACACTTGTTTTCTGGTTTCAAAAACATGAATGAAATGATTATCATTATGAAATCAATGAATTTATTTTGCAAATACATGTTTAATAACGTGAATGCAGTAAATTTTTAAAATTTATTTTGGAGATCTTGAAATATTTGTTGAAAATAAACAATTTTTAAAAAAAAACACAGATTAAAAAAAATAATAGCATAACAAGATAGTTATCAAATATATAATTGTTGATTATTAATTTATATTTAAAAATTTTTCATTCTCAAAACAAGTTATATTAATCAATTGTTCAAAGTTGTCGAAAAAAATAAAGAAGAAAATATAAAAAAAAGAAGGAAATTCGGGAAGTTTGTCTTCAGATCATTCAAAATGTTTTGCTGCATGGCCACCTTCATTTCTTCTCCATCATCCACCTCTTAGGCATCGCCTTCCTTGTAAGCTGAGCCCATCTTTTATCGGGCTGTTTGTTTTCCATTCAGACTCTGCAAATATTCCTTGAGTCCGTGATGATTTATGAAGAAGGAATTGTCGATGCCATTGGATGTGATTCGAACGAAGTATCAGAAGAAGTCAATAAGGGTGATGTTGAAGGTGATGCAGATTAAGAAGAAGAAGAGGAAGAGGAAGAGGAAGAGGAAGAGGAGGAAGAGGAAGAGGAAGAGGAAGAGGAGGAAGAGGAAGAGGAGGAAGAGGAGGAAGAGGAAGAGAAAGATGAACAAGAAGAAGAGCGAAGGCCAAATGGAGAGGAACGCAATGAAATTAGAGAAGATTGTTTGAGATGATGTGAAGAGGAAGAAGAGGAAGTGGAGGAAGAAGAAGAGGAAGAGGAAGATAACGGTGAAGTGATAGAAACATTTTCAATTGTCATGTGTATGTTTGACTCATTTTGAGAATTTTGAGAAGAAGTTCGTTGATCTGTTTGTGATTGAAGATTGGATGGAGAAAGAGAAATAGAAGAAGAAGAAGATGAGAATGATGAAAATGATGAGGATGATGAAGAAGAAGAGGAAGAAGAAGAATAAGGAAAGAATGGAGCATCATTTTTGTTAGAAGAAGAGGAAGAAGAATTTGCCGGAAAAAGAAGATGAAGAAGCGATTTGACAGACGCCAGCCGAATAGAATGAAGTGGATGGAGGAAAAACAAGAAGAGACGAGGCAGCATCTCAGGACACTCAGACACGAATGAGGAGAAAGAGGAAGAAGAAACACTTCCACAGCAAAAATTCCGTCTTTTTTCCCCTTCTCTACAGAATACAGTTAAATAAACCAATATTATGATTCATCCACATTTATTATTTTTTTTTTTTCCTCTTTCAAGCCAAACTGATAAATGTTGGTTCATCAAATCTGAAATTAATAAATCTTCTTCAGTGGCTGCTCTCTTTTTTTGTGAAACATCATCATCATCATTTCTATTTGCCTTTCTCCGATTCAGATCTTTCCTCAAAAAATATCTTCCATTCTGATTCTCCTTCATCATATGCTTTTCCTCAACTTCATTTCCCCTTTCCCGTCCTTATCTCTTTCGTTCCTCTGTATTTCCTCATTCTTCGTTTTTTCTCTGTCTTTCTGTCTTTTCCCAAAAATGTCATCTCCAAAAAGAAATCTGAAAGAAAATGTGTTAAATGAATTCCATTTCCTTGTGGCATAAGAATATGAAGATAAAAACAAATGAAAAATTTCCAATCCAAAGCATAATTGACAACAAAACAATAAAAATTTTCATGAATTAATTCAAATAAAATAAACATTCAACAGATAATCGTTGACAATTGCATTCTTTTCTGAGGTCTCTTTACCTTTACCAAAATCATCCATTTTTGGCCAGTTCAGCCTTTCACCATTTTCCTTCTTCTCTCAAATTGTATGATTTTCTGCCCTGTTTGCAAAATAAAATCAAAATAATGAATGAAACGTCCAGTGAAATATCTCATATGAATAGATTCCACACTTTCCATCTCATTGGACGAGAATGTTCCATTTCAGCCATCCAACGCTTCAGAAAACAACAATCAAGAAACAACCATTCCAAAATGCCTCCAATGACCGAAAACGCAAAAATATCACAAACATCAGAAAACAAATTATGAAAAGTATCTTCAAAAAACTTCCGCTGCACAAACCTCGTCCGTTCCTCGGATAAATGAATTCCAAAATGAATAATGCTTCTCCAACTCTTACCACATTTGAAAAATGAAAAATTGGCTCAGATGATTAAAAACAAATATAATGACAGGATGAATGCGTATTACAGCTTCTCTCTTTGTATTAATGAAAATATCAGAACATCAACATTTTCAGCCAATCATTTTGTATTATTCAAATGATCAAATGAAAACGAAATTTTCACTCATTCAAAATTCATCACAGTTTATAAAATGAAATAATCTTTTATTTTGAAAAACAGGATATGATTTTTTCTTTCTTTCTTTTATACAATAAATATTGCACCCATACTAATAAAGAGAAAATCCGGAAAAAAAGAAAAGCGTTTTCAAAGTGCGGATAAGTTCCTATGCTGTCAGGAATATGTTGTTTTGTGTACATAATATGTGTGCAATGCCTATGCAATAGTGGCACAAATGATGAAGCAGAGCTGGTGGAGGAATCAATGATTGAAAGTGAAACAGATTTTTCGGGAAACTCTTTGTTTGATCTCCTTCCAAATGATAAGAATGGAGATAAAAACATGATAGAAATGTTTGTTGAAGGGAATGAAGGTGGAATAGAAAAAGATGAAAAACAAGAAAAATCAAAGAAAAACAATCAAAAAATGGAAGATGAAAGAAACATCCGAATTGGGAGAGGAAATCAATTTAAGAATTTGAATGATGAACATTTTCATAATGAAGGAGACATGAGGAAAATTATAAGAAAATTTGAAGAAAGTGAGATTGAAGGATGTTTTGTTCTGATTAATTCTTCAATGAAGATCAAATCATTAGGGATGATTCAACATAATAAGACAAATGTTGTTGAAGTTGTCGATGGAAGTTTTGTTGAATTAAATGATTGTGAAGTTGTGCCATTGAGCGAAACATCTCCGATTTGCTTGAGTGGAAGTTGTGGGCTGTTCACCAACATTTCACTCAGGTTCTCTTCAACCACATTTTTGCAGACATTTCCTTCTCTGTTTTCTTCAAAGCCAGTTGAAGGGGTTCATTCAGAAAAATGCTTTGTTTCTGTTTGTTCATCCCATTTCTCTTCTTTTTGTGTGTCGTCAACCCCATTCCTTTCTTCATCCTTCATTTATCTTATTTCCCTCTCTCATCTGACATTTTTTAATATTTCAACAGCAAATGATGCGTGCTCACCTCAATCCGCTACGTCAATCCAAACCACATGCCTGATGAACAGCTGCTCATTCTCATCAGTGTGTGATGCATATAATGGCGGGATTATCCCCTCTCTGAACAACCCCTATGCCTCTTTGACAGCCTCAAACACCTCATTCATAGGGTGTTGCAGGGCAAGAAACGTTGAGTGCATTGGAACTGAAACCAATAAACTGACTCCAGGGAGGCAGAACGAAACATTCGATGGAGTGAATTCATTCACTTGGTGTGAATGGGATGGATCGAAGGCTAATGGAAGCAAAGATGATTATGCCGATGGCTCTTCGAATGGTGGAGCAATTCGAATGTATAACCTCAATTCAGGAGAACTAACAGTTTCGCATTGTTCACTCAATGATTGCTATGCTCATTATGCTGGAGGAGGGGTCATGTGCTTTGGAATCAGTTCGGTTGAGATTGAACACAGTTTTTTCAATTCTTGCAAAGGACAAAATCGCTTTGGAGGAGGGATGTTTGTTAATACGATTTCATCGTGTGTTCGGGTCAGCGGATGTGAATTCCAGAATTGCACTGCAAACAGTCGCGGAGGAGGACTTTTTCTTGAAAATTTCCAGGTTTCGGGAACAGGATGTGTTGAAGCAGAAAATGGAGAAGGGGGAAGTGCGTGTGTGTTTGACTGCAGTTTCACTTCATGTTCGGTTACAAATTATTTTGGAGGAGGTGTGCGTTGTTACAATGTTCCTTATCAATTCAAAATGAGGAACATAAAGTTTATTTCATGCACAGCTGTGTCAAGTGGCGGAGGATTATATCTGGAACCATTTAAAGAAATAGTACCGAATGAGGAATTTTATTGTTATTTTTTGTTCTTTCACAATTGCAGTTGCAAAATCACATCCAATCCATATGGGCATGATATTGAATATGTTGATTATTACAATGTCCATTTGGATTCAGGAAATCCATTTTATGAGTGTTGCACAACAAACACAGATAACAAGAGAATGTGCTACTCATACAATTATGCAAATGCAAGTGCTTGGACATATCAGCACACAGAAAAGAGGAATTGGCTGAAGAGAGGGATTCTCAATCGGTTTGTGGCCGTGAGTGGTGGTGGTGAAGATGATCTGTGTGGACTGGATGAGACAAGTGCATGCAGAACTATTGGCGTTGCAGTCATTCGGAGCATGTTACAGGTGAGCCTGTCAGTCACGCTGATGGAAGGGAATCATCAAAGCGAGTCGTCAACAATTGATATTGGATCAAAGAAGATTACAGTCATTGGGAAGGGAAGGGGATTAAGTTCGATTGGAACAGGGGCACTTTCATCAACAAGAGAGCTGTTCAGCGTGTCGACAGGTCATCTTGGAATGAGTCATTTGAAAGTCGATTGTAACTCAAATGCAGGCCCTTCTCCGAGTGTGGTTGTGGTGTCTGATGGAGGTGGGTCACTCTCATTGGAGGATGTTGTGATCACCACGAGCAAAACAGGAGAATATGTGATGTCTTCATCAGTGTTTGTGGTTCCGCTGTCGCAACTGTCGATAATTGATGTGGAGATCAAAGATATGAATGTCTCAAAACCATTGTTCTCTGAACCTGATCTATCTTCTTCTTCTTCTTTTTCGTCTGCACTGTTCATGACATCCAAGGCATCTGGAGATAAAGAGCTGGCGAATGTGACAGTGACAGATGTGAAGTTGACAAGTGGAGATGGTGTGGTTATGGCAAAGAGTGTGAAGGAAGGGGAAATATTCGTTGTTCAGAATGTGACAATCGAAGATTGCGAGTGTGAGGATGGAAATGGAGGAGGAATGAACGTGCATTTGGCAGGAGATGGAGAAGTGGTTGTGAGTGGAACAAGTTCGATTGATGGATGCAAAGCAGAGAAAAATGGAGGAAACGAAGGGAGAGGAGGAGGGATATTTGTGGGGACGGAGAGTGGAGAATGTGGATTGACAATTAGAGATAATGTTGAGTTTTCGAAAGTGAAGAAGAATGTGGCCTCATATGGGAAGGATGTGTTTGTGAGTTGTGGGATTGGTGTGCTGTTGGAGTCAAAAGTGAATACAGACACATTTACCTTTATTGACACAAGTACAATTCCATCAGATGTGTTGAGGTTGAGTGGGAGTGAAAATGGGGATGAAAATGGAGTGATTCCACTGTTTGTGTATTTGTGCACAATGGGTACAAAAGTGCTTGTTGATGGGAGTGGGGGAAATGGGAAGGACCACAATCGATGTGGATTCGAAGAGTTTGGCTGCTTGACAGTTGATTATTGTGTGAACTTAAGAATGAGTGAAAATGTGAATGAAATTGAAATTGTCTCATCTTCGTCAATAAAGGATGAAATTGAAATATCTTCAATTGGTGTGATAATTTCAGGCAGAACAACATCATCAGAGGAGGAGGAGGAGATGATGCAAGTGGATGTGAGTGATGAAGGATCAGCCACACAAGAATGGCTTGTTGGATGTTCGAGTTCACTGACAATGAGGAGACTTTCATTTGTTGTGAAAGGTCAGTTGAATTCAAGAAGTGCATTCATTCACTCAACATCAACACTCAGTGTGACGAACTGTTCAGTCTCATTTGAGAGTGGGGCATTGACAAGTGGAAAGATCGGATACAGTATCATTGAGATGGCAGGAGGGAATCTGGTTGTTGATGGATTTGTGATGGAAAGTGGAGTGACACTGACAGTGAATGGGAAATCACCAATAACGATGACAAGTGGAGTGCAATTGGAGATATTGAACAGCAGAGTGAGTGGAGTGGAGGTGGAAGTTGCAGGTGGAAATGGAGGAGGGGGATGTTTGAATGTTGGGATGGGGGTTAATGGGAATGTGAAAATTGAAGAAAGCAATATATCCTCAACATGTTCAGGTGGAAATGGAATGAAAGGGGGAGGGATGATGATATCAGTTGGAAGCGGAGGAACATTGAGAGTGAAAGGAGTGAAATATTCTGGGTGTGAAGTGCCAACAGAGGACAGAGAAGAGGGAGGAAGAGGAATGGGAGGAGGGATGTTTGTGAAGCTACCTGATCAAATGGGAACATTTGTGATGGAAGGAATGGCATTTGAGGGATGTGATGGGTGGAAAGGGAAGAATATGTTTGCTTCAGGGCGGGATCTGAGAGAGATTGTGAAGAAGGAGCACTTGAAATGGGAGATGAGTTCACAGGAGTTGGGATCATTGGATGAGTTGTGTGGATGGGAGAGGAAGACGACAGGAGAGGAGGGATATGTGATTCCATTGGTTGTGTATTTGTGGAGGAACTGGAGTGGGAATGGGTTTGTTTCTCGAGAGAAAGGAGGAGACTTCAGTGGGTGTGGGTATTCAGAAGCACCATGCTCATCGATTGACTACTTGATATCACTGAGATATGAACCACTTAGAGAAGGGAAAACGCACATCAGGATTGTGAGATCAGGATTATTGAGCCATTCCACATCATTTTCTTCTTTATTGCCGCCAGTTTCACAAAATTCAGAGTTGCCACAAGTGGTTATTGAAGGAACAAAGAAAGGAACAAGCGTGACAATATGCGATGAAGATGAGAATTATTTGAATGATTCAATGATATCATCGAATATGAGCCTGTTATTTATCAATGTGTCATTCACAAAACCAACTATCACAACCCATCATGAAGTGTTCATAGAATCCTTTGGAACAAATACAGTCTTGTCGATCACGGATTGTTCATTTGGGTCATCGAGTGGGATGGAAGAAAGATTTGAATATTGCATCCTAAAAGTGAACGGAGGAAGCGCTGCAATTCAGAGTTGCACGCTGAATAATATCAATGAATTGAAAGGGTTGATTGCCTTCAGCCCAAGTGCCGCTGAGGTGACTGTTCAGAATGTTAACATTTTATTTGCTAGTGTGATTGAAAGAAGTCTGATATCGATGATAGATGATAAAAACCAGATGAAAGGAAAGGAAAACACTCATTCAAATGCAAATTGCTCCAGACCAGTTTTGAGGGTTGTCGGATGTTTATTTTCCAATATCACAAACGAAGGGAATGGAGCAAGTGTTATTGAAGTGGGGTCATTTGAAAACGGAGTGGAGTGTGTAATTGATGAGTGTTCGATGTCGAGCTGTAAGAGTGGTTTGAGCAGAGAAGGAGGAGGATTGAAAGTGGTACTGAATGGTGAAGAATCTGTTTTGAAAGTGAATGGAAGCTCATTTTCGATATGCAAATGCTCGACAGTATCAGGGCGCGGTGGAGGTCTGTTTATTGATGGATCTGATCTTCAAACCAATTATGGAAATGAAAGTCAAATTCCATCTCTGAATTTCAAGATTGCGAACATCCTGTTTTATTTGAATGAGGCACATGTGGGGAAAGACATATTTGTCAGATGCCACTCGATTGAGCGCCAGATCAACGAAACACTGTTTGCACTAAACTACAACCAGGAGTCGCTGAACTCGAACAACTCGATCTGTGGGAGGGATGCTTCGAGTGAGGGAGATGTTGATCTGATTCCGCTGATCACATTCTATTATTCGGCACAGGTGTTTGTGAGTGGGAGAGGGAGTGATGGGAGGGGATGCGGGTCTCAGAGCAATCCATGCAAGAGCATCAACTGGGGGGTTGATCACATTCAGGAAGGGGTGATGAATGCAATTCTGATCGACGATGAAGGAATTGTTTCGGGCCAATGTGTGATTAGAGATCTAAATGTGAATTCATTCAAAAAAGCGCAGGCAATTGTGAAGTTGAAGTCAGAAATAGTGAAATCTGGAGAAAAGAGTTGCATCATGGAGCTTATAAATGAATGTTCCTTGGAGAGATGCTCATTCCAGTTTGAAGATGGATTTGAGTCAATTCACAATTGTCTCATGAAAGTGAAAAACGGGTCAACGGAGATCCAAAAATGTGAGTTCTTCTCTTCAACAACAACTGTTGAGATGAAGTTAAATAGTTCAATTGTGAGTGCGGAAAGTGGAGAGCTGAAGATATCAGAAACAATATTCAGGGATATTCGTTCAACAAGATCAATTCTTTCATTTCATGAAGTATCAGAAGTGACAATTGATGAAGCAAGAATTTTGAATATCGAATGTGAGGGGGATGTTGTGAGTGCTGAAGGAAAAGCAAAAGTGGTGATGAAAGAGATGGAAGTTGAGAATGTGACTCTTCTGTTGAATGGATGTGCAATTGCAATAGAAGATGCCGAGCAAGAGGTGAGCATGCTGAACAGCTCATTTGGAAAATGGGTGAATTCGATGGACAATGGAAGGATGATACAGATCAAGAATTCCAAGGATGTGAGAATTGAGGCATGTGTGTTTGATGGAGAAAAAGAAATTGAGTTAATCAATGAAGAAAACGATAGAAAAGAGGGATTGTGCAAATGGAATGGGTCATTGGTTGATGTTGAGAAGAGCAAAATAGAGATGAAGGAAACAATGATTGCGAAGAGCAAAGTAGGGGGGTTGTGGGTGAGTGGAGGGAGTGTGAAGATTGAGAAAGGAGAATTTGAGAACAACAACCCATCAATTGATGGATATCCATCAGCCAGAAGGAATGTGATTTGTGAAGGGGATGGGGAGTTGAATGTTGTGAGTGTGAAAGGTGGAGATGGATGGGAAAGAAATACATCGTTGTGGATATTGAATGAAGGGTGCAGTTTTGAAGGGATTGTTTCAGAAAGGGATTCATCATTCTTCATTCCCGTGTTGGAGAGTGTGGAAGTTAAAGAAGAGGCTAATAGAATGAAGTTGATATTCAAAGGAATGCTACTTATTCCATGCAATCTGTCATTCTCAATTGTGAAGAGGAAGGGAGAAGAGAAAGAGATTGAAAAATATGATTTTGACTCAAATGGATTTATATCAGAAACACAAGTTGAAGGGAGTGTGGCAAAAGATCTCATTAGCAGTTGTGGAGATGAAATAGAAGTGAGTGTTCATATTTTATTTGGGAATACTGAATCTTCTTCATCAACTCAATCATTCATTCTGAAGAATACAAGCGAAGCAAAGATGAATGGAGATGAAAAACTTGTTGAAAGTGGAAAAGGATATGGTTCTTCTTCAACAGTAATTATTATTGTGTTAGTAATAATTTTGTTGATTGTTCTTATAGTTGCCATTGTTCTGGCTGTTCGATGGAAGAAGGTGAAGAATGAAGCAAAAGATTTGAGAGAGATTGTGAATGACACAGCGAGAAAGGATCCGAAGGCGTTTGAGATGGTGACGATGGATATGTCACCAGAGGAGCAGTGGCGAAGAGCAGAGAGGGAGGCAGAGAAGAAGAATGAAGAGAGAATAAAGAAGAGGGTGCATGAGACGAATATGGAGCACTCGGAGTCATCTGAACATCTTCTTTCTGAGAGTGGTTCAACCGAATACATTCTGGGGAGAGATTCAGACAAGATCCCCCAATGGATGCTTGAGAAGGTTGAAGAAGAAGAGATAAGGAAGAGAACACCATCGCCATCCACTTCATCTTCTTTAACAACTGACACTTCAGACGCAGATACCACTTTTGTTCGATCAGAGAGCATGTGCCCCACCACCTCTTCTATGTCGAACCTGGTGGATGCAATGGCCTGTTCATCGCCTCATGAAAAATTGATTGTGGATCTGAGGGATTCACTGTTCATGCTGCTTCATGGGCGGAACGAGAAAAAGGAGATGGCAATAGGCACTCTCCAGGAGAGAGAAATGACAGCTGCTCAGATCCTGTTCTGGGTGGCGAATCTGGCACTCCATTCATTTGACGAAATGGAGAATCCTCTCTCATCTCTTGCCAATCTCAGTCCTCACATTGTGCTGTTCTCAGAACACATGGTGATCTGCATTGTGATGCATTCAGACTTCTCATCTTCAGACTCAGATTCCTCATCGATCTCATCAACAACAGTTGTGACATCTGCAAGTGATGATGATGATGATGACTCTCTGCCTTCATCAGCGTTTGAGGATGAGGATGATTTCAGGAAGGAGTGCTTGAGGTGGAAGGCGCCTGAGCTGCTGGTGAACAAGAAGATGGGGGCGACAAAGGAGTCGGTATCGTTCTCGATTGGGATGATGGTGTGGGAGTGCCTGACACTGGAGATCCCGTTTGTGGAGTATCCTGCAGAAGTGGCGGGAGATAAAATCTGCACCAAAGAAAGGCCAGATGTGGAAAGAGCGAGATTCTCGCAATTGTTTGATGTGATTTGTTTGTGTTTGTCGCAAGACCCTTCATCTCGGCCCATGCTTTCTCTTTTGAAGCGCGAGTTCATTCGACACTTTCCAGCTGGAGCAACAACATTGACAGTCTCTGATGCAATTGACTTGGAGAATGATGAAGAAGAAACAGATAAAGAAGACACTTCTTTCACAAACATTGAAAGCAGATTATTGATGATGAAACTATCAAAAAAGATGACAAAGGAAAAAGAATGAATTGTTTTGAATAATATAGTGGAATTTAAGAATTTGTGAAAGATGACAGGAGTTATTATGAGTATTTCCTTTTTGTTTAACAAGATTCTTTTATTTAATTTTTATTTTTATTTTTATTTTTATTTTTATTTTTATTTTTATTTTTATTTTTATTTTTATTTTTATTTTTATTTTTATTTTTATTTTTATTTTTTTTGTGATCTTGTAATTTATGACATTGTGAAAAATCTTTTTTTTTCTTTCATTTAGTTTTTTTATTTTATTAAAAATTATTTTATTTTCACTTTATTGCTTTTTCATCTTGTTTTTGGTTTTGTGGTACTTTTTTGTTTTTCGTTTTTTCTTTGATATTAATTAATTTTCATTTATTTGTTTTTATGGTTTTGTTTTTTTGAATGATTCTCTGAATTGTAAATATTTTTGAAAAGTTATTTCTTGCGTCAAGTTGTTTTTGTGATTTTTATTTATTTGCCAACACCTTTTCAAATATTTTTCTGTGTGGAGTTTTTGTTGAATCATAATTCTTATTTTTAGATTTTTGAACTGATATGTATTTGGACCTCTTCTTGTGTAAATCAAATTATTTTCGTTTTTTCTTTTAACATTTCAATTCTCTTTTTTTCAGTGATTGTATGATGAAAACATACAATTTCAATACAGATTGAAAAATAAGTTTCCATTGGTGGGAAAAGCGATTGTTTGTGAAACTGAATCGTTATTATATTTTAATTAAAATATTCTTCATATATAACTTTGAACATATTAGATTTTAATAATTAAAAATGATCGAACAGAGATATGATGAAACTGATGAAAAATTCAAAACAAATACTATTTTCAACAACTTGTCCATTTTGAAATGGAAGGAGAAAATGAAAAATCTAGCAAATGCAGTCCTGAAAATATTTATCTCTGCAATCATATTAACTTAAAAACAAATGATCCACTCAAATTGTTCAATTCGCTTCATCTGAATTGGATATGTCTTCTATTCTTCTTTTTCTCATTTAAATCTTTGTTATCTGATAAATTGTTTCTGAATCTTTATCTTCGAAAATGCATCAAATAAAGCAAATTATTTTTTCTTTATGAATTTTGCGGCACACAATACTGTCAACCATTATTCTAAATTTATAAATTTTCTGTATTTTATTTATTTATTTATTTATTTATTTTTTATCTTCAAAATTGGAAATATTTATTTATTATTTTCTTTAAATTGTCGTTTCTTTTTCAGAGAGTTATATTCGAATGAGTTTTTCTTCAGATCAGTTGTTGACAGCAATGATAAAAATGATGCGTCAGATAAAGATACTCAACCTCACACAATGTATTTCACAGGAGCAGCAGCAACAGGATGAAAGAAAGTTCTCGAAAAAATAGATTTTTTTACTGATGAAGTTGCTACAGACAAATCATGTGGAAATCTATCTATCTTAACTATTTGAAAAGAAATTGTCGTGTCTTTCTCAAGTTGAACAAATGAATTTAGAATGACTTTTTAAGATTTTGAAAATATTAGGTAAAATATGTTTCTTCAGGCAATTATTTTGAAAAATTTTGCACTTTTCATTGACTTTTTGAGTCAAAAAAAAAAAATGGGACAATTTTTCGACATTCGTGAAATGACAAAATGAATTAAGTTTAGATTTCAATGATGTCTGTTTACGGATATGAAAATCAAATATATTCTGAAATCTGAGAAAGCGAAACAAAGTTATGACTGAAGCAGAGTATCAATACCTTGTGCAAAAAATGGTTGTGATTCCGTATTTTCCCACATATCAATTTGAACATCAAACAAACAGTCGATATGAAAACAATACACATCATTCATAATGCTTCATTTTAACAAAAACCAGACATATCATTTTTAAACCAGATAAAAATACATTTTTACTCCCAACTTTATAAATGATAAAAATGGTTCTTCAAAAATTAATATTAATAGTGGGAGGATCAACATTATTTTCGGACAGATCAACATTAAAAGCGGACAGACTGTTATTTGCATCAATGAACCAATGGAGGTGAAGTGATCGTCAAAAATTAATGATTATGAGTTGTGCAAACCAAAATAATAAAAAGGAAAAAGAAAGGAACCAAATAGTGCTTCAGAGGTTGTTTTAGATGTTAAAATGGGATGGATCTGGCCTAATTAAAAAAAATATCGTACAAAAAAGAATGAGAAAAGCTCTTCAACCCATTATTTTGGAAACAATTTTGAACAAAACAATAATTGTGAGTTATAAGTGGAATTCGTTCTCAAATATGGATCAACACTGTAGAAATGATAAAAAAGTTTTCTTAGAAAAAAAATTTGTTTTTTGTTTTATTCGAACGAAAACCGCATATGGCAATAAAAGCATTTTCAATCGTTTTTGTCGAATAATATTAATATTCATTTAATTGTTTTGTCCCTTTTTGAAGTATATTTTCGTTTTAACAAAAATAATCCAAGAAACATATAAATATGGTTTTCAAAAATTCTTTTGTTGTTGTTTCTTTTTATGTCTGAATTTTCATTTCATAATTATGTTTTCACTGAAGAAAATGCTGAAGAATTTACAAAATTTCCAAGTCTTGACATTGAATTGGCAAAGCTGGATGAATTATCAGCTGAAAGTTTAAAGCTGGCAGCTGAAGAAAATGAGGCAAATAGTTGCAATCATGAGAAGAAAAAGGAAAAGAAAAAGCATTCGCACAAATCAAAGTTGAATGATAAATCCAAACAAGCTCATAAGAAAAGCAAGACTTCAAAAAAAATTAAAGAATCGTCTTCTCAAATTTCAAAACTTAAGCCAGAAAAGAATTGCGAAATATCTGATGACACATCAAAAAAAGAAGTCGATGAAGAAAACGTTTCAAAGAAAACATTTTATAGAAATGAAAATTTAGTTGAGAATGATAATTTAGATCAAGTAATTCAATCAGATTTGCATTCACAGACAGATATACATGCTGTTGAAGAAAGCAAGGACAATACAATAAAAAGCATTAATAAGGAAGAATTAAACATAAATCAAGATGCTTTACTCTGCAAAGAGCATATGGCTGTTACAACAAAAGAATATTCCTTCTCCCTTCCTTCAATTGAAAATCCAAAAAGTTTGGAACATAATTCAAATGCGAATGATGTTTTTTCAATTTGCACAACGAATTTTTCTTCGGTTGCTTTTAATCCAGATGCATCTGCTCCATCAAACGATTCGTCAACGCCTTCTGAATCAACTTCCTCTGCAATTGCAGCGCGTGCAGACAACGAGCAACGCCTGTCTAAGTCTTCGCCTCCAGCTCCTCCACCAGCACCACACAGTGCGTTGCAATCATCAACTCCTTCAGAGCATATTTCCATTCCACAAAATAAGCCATGCTCACTTCAACAGCAGGAAACCGCTTCAAGTGACCTTTCAAATACTTGCAGTCTTTCTGCTTCGAATCCGGCAGACATTCCGGTGTCTGCTCAGCAGTCTCATCAGCCACAGCGTGCTGTGCCATCATCATCATCATCATCATCATCATCTCCTTCTGCTTCTCCTCCTCCTCCTTCTTCCTCATCATCATCATCTACTTCTGCTTCTCCTCCTCCTTCTTCTTCTTCCTCATCTTCCTCATCTTCCTCATCTTCCTCATCTTCCTCATCTACCTCGCTTTCATCCTCCTTTTCCTCCTCCTCGTCATCATCTTCTTCCTCTCCCATCCCCTCCAGCTCCGTCTCTAACTCCGTCTCTAACTCCATCTCCAGCACCATCTCCAATGTGCCTCTTCACCCCACATTCATCTCTGTCTCCTCGCTGCACAACACACCTCACTCCTTCTCTCCTTCTTCTGCTTCCTCCTTTTCTCTCGGCTCTGCTGCTGCCCCTCCTCCCCTGACACTTTCATCATTGTCATCTTCATTTGCATCTTCATCTTCATCATCAGCATCATCAACATCTTCTTCTTCTTCTTCTTTTCCTTCTTCTTCTTTGCCTTCTTCTTTGCCTTCTTCTTCTTTGCCTTCTTCTTCTTCTTCATTGCCATCTCCCTCTTTCATCTCGTCGTTGTCTGCTCCTTCCATCTCATTCATCCCGTCGCCTTTCATTTCAGCTTCAATGTTTTCTGTGGCATCTGCAAAATCACAAAAGTTAAGAGCTGCTTTTGGTGCTGCTTCTTCTTTGTCTTCTTCTTATCCTCGAATTTTTGCTCCTTCCATTTCACCTTCTCCTTTCACATCATCATCATCTTCTTCTTCTTCTTCTTCTTCTTCATCTCCAAGTTCATCATCACATTATTCCTCTTCCTCTTCCTGCTTCTCCTCTTCTCCTCCTTCTTCTTCTTCCCTTCTCCCTCCCCCTTCCACCACCTCTTCTTCCTCCTCTTCTTCTTCCTCCTCTTCCTCCTCCTCTCTTCCTCCTCTCCTCTCCTCCCAGAACACAAACACAGACATCGCAAACTTCTTCTCTGAAGCTCAGCAGCAGTTTCTCTCTCAGCTCTTTCAAACAAACAGAACTGCATCTCTTTCTGCAGAAGTCTCGTTTGATCTGTCTCTTCTGCCCCGTCAGCACGCACTCAACATTGCAATGAATAAAACAATGATGGAAGAAGAAGAAGGAGAGGGGGAGGAGAAAGAGAAAGAGAAAGAAAGAGAAAGAACAAAAGAAAGATATCAACCTTCACATTTCATTCACTCACCAATGAATGAGAATAATTTCAATGACATTATCGTTTCTCCGCTGCTGAAGAAGACAAGAAAAATCGCTAAGGAAAATGCTCTGTTTTCTCGGCTGATAGCACGCTGGGTGAAAGAATGGGCAGATGAATGCAATTCTTCTTCTTCATCATCCTTTTCTTCTTCTTTGTTGTCATCATCTTCTTCTCTATCTTCTTCTCTATCTTCTTCTTCTTCTTCTTCTTCTTCTTCTTCTTCCTCCTCCTCCTCCTCCTCTTCTTCTTCTTCTTCTTCTTCTTCTTCTTCTTCTTCTCTTCCCCTTGTTGACAAACCAAAAGAGCAGCGTCGGATGAGAAGAAGCACAAGAAGAGCAAACACAAAGCAAGCCAGCCAGATTCTGCTGAGTGTTCTGCCAGACACACACATACTGCAGCAGCCTGATCTTTCTCTTCTGCCTTTCTCTTTCGACTATTCTCTGCTCACGAAGGAAAGGAAAGAGAGGAGGAGAGGATTGGCAATGGCTTCTTCTTCTTCCTCTTCTTCCTCTTCTTCCTCAAAACCTCCCTCTCACCCAATCAAACCCCCTTCTTCCCATCACCCTTCTTCTTCCTCCTCTTCTTCTCTGTCTTCCTGCTCCTCTGCCGAAGTGATAGGAAAAGCGCTGAACTCTCTCGTCCTCTCCTTCTGCTGCAAATGCTTCCTCTTCCACAGATTCAGTCAGAAAGTGCACAGATACAGAAGACTCGTCAGCCAGACAAGAGAGAAAGTGTGGAGCGCAAAGCAGGATGTGCTGCCTTCTTCGATCCCCGCTTATCTCCTCAATGCTGCTTCTTCTTCTGCTTCTGCTTCTTCTTCTTCATATTCTTCTCCTTATTCCTCTTCTCCGTACTCTTCCTCTTCTTCTTCTTCTTCTTCTTCCTCCTCTTCTTCTTCTTCTCTCCCCCTCGTCACCGTCTCCGGCGAGTCCTCCCAGTTCATCCATGTGCGCGGCGTCTGCGGTGACATGCGTGTGGGCGAGTGTGACATTCTCCCTCCTCCTCTCCTTCCTGTCTTCTGTGAAAGGGCATTCAATGAGCTGAACAAACAGCTGGATGTGCAAAGAACACTGCTTTTCAATTCTTCGCTTCTCAGTGCAAGAATTGACATGCTGGTAGCACTCACAATTTTGCTCACGTTTGCAAAGAAGGCGATTGATGTCTATGAAGAAGAGCAGATTTCGCACCCGCCGGAAAGTCTGAAGGAAGCGATAGAAAGAGAATGTGTGCTGCGGCTGATCTTGTTTGTGTTGTGCTTCTATGAACAGCTGTTTCATAGAGATGAATATGAAGTGGAGGAGACTAGAAGAGCTGATAATTGCAATAATAGCAATAATAATGTTGTTACAAAAGGAAATTCTTCTTCTTCTTCTTCTCTTTCTCCTTCATCATCATCTTCTTCTTCTTCTTCATCGCCTTCATTATTGTTATCTTCTTCTTCAACTTCCTCCTCCTCCTCTTCTTCTCCTTCTTCCTCTTCTCCTTCTTCAATTGACAGCTCAGATAAAATCTACTTTGATTTTATTTCTTCCACACTCCGCCAATTGATCGTCAACGTTGCTCATCATTTCTTGCCTTCTTCTTCCTCTTCTTCCCTTTCTTCTTCTTCTTCTTCTGATATTTCTCTTTCTCACTCACGTATACGTTCATCATCATCATCTTCTTCCTCCTCCTCCTCTTCTCTTTCGCCTTCGCCTTCTCCTTTTCCTTCTTCTACCTCTTCCTCCTCCTTCTCTTCTTCTTCTTCTTCCCCTTCTTCTTCTTCCTCCTCCTCTTCCTCATTCATTTCTGATGCTGCTCGTTCTTCTAGTAACATGTCTCTCTCTCCAATCGACTCCTTCTCAAAAGACTTGTTCAACCGCCTCTATTTAGCCTCCCTCATCACAAACACTAACAATTATCCTTCTTCTTCTTCTTTTCTTTCTTCTTCTCAATCTTCTTCTCTTCTTCCTCTTTCTCCTTCTTCTTCTCCTTCTTCCTCATCTTCTCCCTCCCCTTCTTCCTCTCCTTCCTCTTCTTCTGAATGGATTTCTCAGCTTCTTTCTCTTCCTTCCCCAACACTTGCTCTAACACACCAGTCTGTTCTTATTCGCTCCTTCTATCATTCTTCTCTTCGCCTTCTCTCTCTCTCCTTCTGCAGACGATTGCATCACAACAAGATTTATTCGAATTCTTTGGATTCTTCTTCTCTTTCTTCTTCTCCTTCTTCCTCTTCCTCTTCCTCTTCTTCCTTTTACTGTTTTCCTTCTTTTCCTTCTTCTTCTTCTCTTTTCACTTCTTCTCATAATCAACAGCCTCATTCATGGTTAACCATACATCGCACACCAAATGTGGTTGGATTGCTTTCTGATTCACCTCCTGAAAGAAATAAACACAAAAATAAGATTTCTTCTTCTTCTTCTTCTTCTTCTTCTTCTCTTTCAACCTCATCATCATCCTCTTCTTCTTCTTCTTCCTCCTCTTCTTCTTCTTCAATTTCTTCTTCTTCTCTTCTCAATCACCAACACATTGTTGATGACTCAATAATAAATGATCCATACAGAATTAGCATCATCCATCCAAACATGTTCAACACCCACTCAAACAACAAATTTAACTCCAAACAAACACAAAATGAGAAAGAAATAAAGAAAAATCCATCATTTTCAAATGCATTTTCTTATTCGGATGATTCTTCAGACTCAGAAAGTGATATTTCTTCATCTGAATGCGAAGAAGCAGATGAAATGCTGATAAAGGCAAGAGAAGATGTCTTGTCTATTGAAAATGCAATGGAACAAGAAGAAGAAAGAGGAGAAGGAGAAGGAGAAGGAGAAGAATATAAAAAGACAGCAAATGAAAATCGTTCATATCATAGAAGTCTTCGTTCTTCTTCTCAAAACCCCTCACATAGATTTCTTTCTCCTTCTTCTCCTTCTTCTTCTTCTTCTTCCTCTTTCCCTTCCGAATCATCCGTCCTCTCCTTCCTCCGCCAGCTTCCTTTGTCTCCTTTTCTCTCTGAACTCGATGCCTCGTTTGAGACCCATCCTCAGCTTCCCTTGTCTTCCTCCAGCAGAATCAGGAGTGTTTCATTGCTTTTGACTGATGTGGCTATTCTTGTGCAGTCACACCTGGCATTGTATGAAGATTATGCGGATGCTGTTTCATGTTATCATTCTTGTTATTCTTCTTCTTCTTCTTCTTTTCATCATCCTCCTCCTCCTCCTTATTGTTATTCATCATCTTCTTCTTCTTCTCATTCTTCTTCTTCCTCTGCTTCTTCTTCTAATATCTTCATAGAGAATAACCAAAGATTCCTCCATTCAAACCCAAAGATAATGCAGAGAGGCAGAGTGCAAAGGGAAATTATAGCTCGATTGCTTCACATATACACCTCCGTTTTCCAGTTCATTGTGACTCTTTCTTCACAAAACGAACATCTTTCTCTTTTCCACTCACAAAATGAGACAGAAGCTCTGCTTTCTGCTGCACAGCACACCCTTCTCCAGACACTGGCTGCGCTTTTGTTTGTGTTGAAAAGGGAGTCTTGTTGTTGTTGTTTCTTTAGCTATGGAAATAACAGAAATATTAATAGAAATACAAATGATGCTGATAATGCTGATAGTACTAATAATACTAATAATGATAACGCTAATGTTATTAATGATAATAACAATAATAATAACATCAATGATAATTTTTCTCCTTCTGATTCATCCAATGACTGTGAGTGCGACTTCCACATCCTCTCTCTTTTGCCCATCCCTCCTCTCTCCTCCTTTGCTGTGTGGTGTGTTTTGTTTGCACTGATTGCTGAAGACTTCACAGATCCTTCTTTTCCCCGTGCCTCTTTCTACTCCCATCGCATCTGCACAGCTTCTGATTGGTCTCCTGAGGAAGACTTGGAGAAGAAGATGATGATGAACAAGTTCTGTTTGGCTGTTGCTTCTTCCCCCTGCGGCCACAAAGCTCTTTTCCCTCTTCTCAGACTGGCTGATGCTCACCCAGAACATCCGGTTGTGTATGTGGTTTTGTCAATCTTGTTTGATATTTCTGTGTTTCGAGCACAAAATTGCAAATGTGACAGAAAAAAGATACTGATTGCCATCAGATTGTTGTGTGAAAGACATCCATCATTTGTGACTTTGCTGTTGAACTTAGCGGAAAAATACTCATTTGTGAGAGGAATACACGTTTTCATCGCAGAAATGATATCTGCTCTCAACTGGGGGAAATGGGAGCCAACAGAAGAAGACAGGAATATTCTGATTGGATGGATGCGTAGCATGAGAGAAGTCAATATGAGCAATTATTATTTGCAATACAATCCTTTTAAATCACAAAAATTGAGTGAAACTCACAAAATCCCTCAGTTCTGGAAGAGAAGCCTATCACTTTCTATTCTAAGCAGACTTCCCGTTGAAACAATGCATCTCTCTATTGACAATCAGATTGTGTTGTGCTGCTCGTTGTCTCAAATGATTGACAATGCCATTCTGTTCCAGTCTCAGTTAAGCCCCGTTCCATCAGTTTTGACTGATGATTTCACAAACGTGAGTGCTTTGGGCATGTTTCAAGATGTTGTTGAACAAGAAGGAATTATTGAAATTGCTTCTTCTTCTTCTTCTTCTTCCTCTCCTTCTTCCATCTTCCCTGGGAACATGTCTCAATTGATAGAGAATCCTCTTCTTTTGAGCGTCCCTGCTCTCCTCAAAGTGTGTTTTGCAGTCATTTTTCGAATGGATTGGTCCTCTTCACGTTGTTCTCTCATTCAACAGAGAAATTCCAATGAAAGTGAAGTTAGTTCATTGAAGGATCTTGTGTTGTCAACATTGAATTATTCAGCAAACACTTTCAGAAATGTTTGTCTTCATTTGGGAAAGAAAAATGTGGAAACAGAAGGAAAAAATGATGTAAAAGAAGAAGAAAAAGAACAAATTATTTCAAAGAACACTTTGTTATCAATCAATCCAATTGCTCGTTTTCTTCACGTTATGTGTGATGCTGATGAAGTGAATAATAATGATAAAGTCAAAGACAAAGATAATAACATAAGCACAAAATCTCAGCTTCTTCTTTTGCACCTTTCTTGTCTTGCCTTTGAAGGAAACATGAGTGTTGCATTGTTCTGCTTGCAACACATTATTCTGAAATGCCTATCAAAAAATGATGAAGAGTTAAATGGAGAGGAAGAGGAAAATGAGAACAAACAAACAGAAGAAAGAAATAAAACAATCATTTTGTGTCAATCTTTTCTGTCAGTTGCACAAGAAATGATGGACAAAACAGAAGCAAAAGAAATTAAAGAAGCTAAAGAGACAACTTCTGAACAATCTGATGAACAACAAATGAAGAAAAGAGAGAAAAGGAAGATGTTAATAAGCAAATATTTCCCTTCTTTCTCATCTTTCATTGAAACATGTGAAGATATCACTGAAATACGCACTCTGTTTTATGGTCATCCCCTTTCGGAATTGACTTCTTCAAAGAATAACTCAAATTTCACTGAACTTCTTCGCTCTTTCGTCTTCTCGACGATTGCAATGTGTCCTCCTTCGAAAGCAAAAGAGGAAGATTCTTCTTCTTCTTCTTTGCACAATAACAACAATAACAAGAAGAAGAAGTTAGAGAACAGAAATGAAGATGCGCTTTCATTCTTTTTGGATATGCTGCCGATTGCTGTGTTGGAAGAAGATGGATGTGGAAGCACAGAGGGGGATGATGGAAAGGAAAATAGGAAGGAGAAAGAGAAGGAAGAAGAAGAAAAACAAGAAGATAAAGAGAAAGAAGAAGATAAAGATAAAATGAATCAGAAAGAAGCAAACAGCCAATTAACACAAACTCATTCTTCTTCTTCTTCAATCAATTGGTTCGAATCTGAGCTCTGGTTAGACATCGCCGAAGCCTCTTTCTCTTTCTCTCTCCAGTCTGAAGACGCTGAAAAGCAAGAACTTCAGCGAATCTCCTCTCTTCTCTCCAAATTAAGAGCAAAAGATGCACTTTTCTCATTCCACCAGACAACTTTGCTTTCTGCCGGCAGGAAATCCTTCATTGCCCGTTGGCCCATCGTGTTCTTTGAGCTTCTGAATGCAGAAACTGCTTCTGCTCTTTCCTCTATCCCCTTTTCACACAGAGACACCCCTTTCACTGAAGAAGAGGCGAAACCTCTGTTCTCTTTGCTTTCCAAGTGGATGGCAGCGCTTTTGAGGTGTTCTTCGAAGGAGATTGCGTTTCAGTTGTATCTCGTTTCTTTCTTCACCCTTCTCAATGTGATGGGGGCATTTTTGCCTTCTCCGGAGCTGTTGTTTAAGTGGAAAGCTGATAATTCTATAGCATCATCAACTTCTTCTTCCTCTTCCTCTTCCGATGCGAAGAAGAAAAAGAAGAGCAAACGAAGCAGCACATCTTCACTAGGTGTAGATGCTGACTCCTTCGTCCATTTAGCAAAAGCTGTTGATTCCTCCATTGCCTTCCTCACTTCTTCTCTTCAGACAATCGAAGCATTGTCCACACAGAAACACGCAGATGCAGCTGAAGTTGGAAGAATTTACGTAGCTCTGCTGCCATTCGTGTTGTCTATTGCAAATGAGACAGAAGATGATAAAGTTTCACATTTATCCTTTGTGCAGATGTTTGATCAGTCGCATCAGTCTCTCAGGGATTATGCAGTGTGGTGTTTGAGTGGCTGTAGCAATAATAATAACTCTTCTCTTTCTCCTTCTTCTTCCTCCTCTTCCTCTTCCTCCTCCTCTTCTTCTTCTTCTTCCCAATTAAAACCCTCTTATCTCTCCCACCCCTTCCACCCCTTCCACACCTCTGCCTCCAGTGCTGTCAGCGATGCCCTCTCCTCCCTCGTCTTCTGCGCCTCCCAAATCAGCATCGTCCTCCGCTCCTTCTGCAAAGAAAGAACTGCTTCCTCTCTTTTCCTCTCGCTCAAGCGCTGCTTGTCGCAATATCCCCTTCTCTTTGACATCCTCACCGTTGGCAGGCAAAGTCATTTGCTCTCAAAATACTTGCCTTCTTCTTCGCTTCGCTTGGCGCGTGTGTTTGCAATCTCTTCAGATGTGCATTGTTTCCTCTGGGATGTGAAGAAGTACTGCTCAGTTTTTGGTGATTCTTCTAATGTTTCTTCTTCTTCTTCTTCTTCATTTTCTTCCTCTGCTGCTTCTTCAAAAACATCATCCTCCTCCTCTTCTTCTTTTCTATCTCCTTCATCATCTTCTTCTTCCTCCTCCTCCTCTTCTTCTTCTTCTTCTTCATTAAATCTTCCTCGTCTCCAGCACACCACAGGATTTGAAGCACAAAATGAAATGTTGTTTGAAATGTGTTCAGAAGAAGTGTGGAACAATCGAACAGAAAGCGAAGCTTATAACATTGTGAATGCAAATAACAACAATAATACAAACAAAAACGTATTTAGCACAAAATCTTTAACTGATTCATCATCATCTTCTTCTTCTTCTTCTTCTTCTTCTTCTTCTTCTTCTTCTTCTTCTTCTTCTTCTCTATTCTCTTCTTTATCTCATTCATCATCCAGCAGTTCCTCCTCTTCATCCTCTCAAATATCCAACAGCAACAACAAAAACAATAACAACTTCAAAATTGTCCTGTCACATCCACCAAAAAGCCTTCCCCCTCCTTCTTCTCAATCTTCTTCTCTTCTTCCTCTTTCTCCTTCTCCTTCTCCTTCTCCCTCATCTTCCCTTCTCTTCTCCTCTCACCCTCTTTACACCCAATCCCATTCAACTCTTCCTCCTCCTTTGCCTTTCCCTTCCCTCCAGCCCCTTCCATTGAGCGAACCTCCTTCCACTTCCAGTCTTCAGGAGCTCAAATCAGCTTTCTTCTTCATTTTGGAGCAGCTCAACAACTTCTCGTTCAATGAAATGCCATCAAAAGAAGAAGCCAGCCGCGAAAGCGCAGAGAGCGTGATGCTTCTCCTTCAGCAGCTCTACTACATCGTCCCAGAGAAAGTGGATGTGAAGATTTCGTGTGGAAGCAACTGCACGTCCCCTTTGAATGTGCAGATCGAATACAACAAACAGGAACTGAGTGAAGAATACAACTCACAGCTCAATCTGCTCTGGGAAGCAGCAGAAAGGGAAGAAGTCTCCTTCACCTCGCCAACATCGATGGAGTGTGGCTTGTTTTCTGAGCTTCTTGTGCACTTGTTCTTTGCTGTGATGAAGGTGCTGCATCATCCTGTGTCTCCAGTGAGCGTCGTATTTGAGATGTATTCTCAGCATCAGCTGATAAGAGCACCTCCAAAACAGGTGAAGCAATTGCTTAGGCTGAGCAGCATACTCCATTCTCCGTTGCTTGCTAAACATGCTCCTCTGTTGGCTTTAACATTGTCTTCTTCTTCCTCTTCCTCCTCTTCCTCTTCCTCTTCTTTCTCCTCTTCTTCTTCTTCTTCCGCTTTCAACAATCACCTTCTCCCCCACAACTTCCCAGCTACCCGCACCGATCTCTTCGAAGCAGCAACAGACTTGTCCTTCAAACTCATCTCTCTCTCCTTCAAATCCTTTGTGAAATCGCGTCTCAGCTTCGTCTTCTGGTTCCTCTTCTCCCTCTCCTCTGACCTTTTAGCAGCGTTCCTCGTCGCCCCTACCCTTCTCCCTTGTGATGTGGCATTCAATGATGAGATTCCTTCTTCTTCGAAACAGCCTGCCAGTCAAGTCATCAACAAAGTGTTTGAATATCTCAAAACAATGGTCAATGTGGTGGTGGAGGATGCAGCTCAAGCTAATTCTTCATCATCTTCTTCTTCTTTCTCTTCTTCTTCTTCTTCTTCTTCTTCCCATGACAACTCCAAGCCCCACCACCCCCAGCTCCCTTCTATCTGCTCTGTCTCTTCCTCTCTCTCTCTCTTCCCTCTCTCTTCTCTCGTCCAGCTGCACATCTCCCACACTCTCCAGGGTTTTCTTCCTCCTCTCTTCACTTTGGCTGATATTCTTACTTTTTACAATGGTCTTATGCTTCTTTTCTTCCCCACCTCCATCGTGAATAACTTGAAATTCCTTCCTCATTCTGCTTCAGAAAATGCGTTTTTGACTGATGCTGATGACGATGATGCTAATTTGCCATACAAAAATAAAAAACTTCCTTTTTCTCCTTCTGCTGAGCCGGCAAAGATGAACATGTTGATTCAAGTCAGCTCTCCTCTTTCTCTCTGCAACCGCTTCTTCTCCTTCATCGATGTGAAATCTGTTCTTTCCTTTTCTTCCCCCGTCTCCTTCTCATCATCATCTTCTTCTTCTTCTTCCTCTTCTTCTCCTTCTTCTTCTTCTTCTTCTTCCTCTAAGTCATTTACCTCCATCTCCCTGTCTGAAGTGAAGTACTTCCTCCAAACACTCATCGTTCATATCTCTCTTCTCCATCACTTGGGCCTTGATTCTGCTGTTTCCCTGCCTTCTTCTGTGAAAAGAAGAACAATGTATTTTGTCCCTGACCCACTCAACATTCACAAAAAAGATCTGTTTTTCGCAAAGGAAGGGGATTTGTTTGAGCTTGAAGGTTTAAATGGAACAAATACTGTTTATTCTTCTTCTTTCATTGCTTCATCTACCTCTTCTTCTTTTTCCTCCTCCTCCTCCTCCTCTTCTTCTTCTTCTTCCATTTCAGATCTTTCAAAGGAGATTCCATTAAACGAAGATTCAGATGATGAAAGATGCACAACAATATCATCAACAACAGCAAACAACCAGCTCTCCATTCAGAATAGAAACACACACAAAGCAGCTACGCCTCAAAACTCTTCTTCTCATCAAGCTTCTTCTATGAACAACATGGTTTCATTAAACTTTCCCCAGCCAATCAACATTGGGCCAAAGAACAATTCATCATCAACTTCTTCCTCTTCCTCTTCTTCTTCTTCCTCTTCCTCTTCTTCTTCTTCTTCTTCTTCTTCCTCTTCCTCTTCCTCTTCTTCTCTTCCATTTGAATTCCCTCCCTTTGAGCTCAATGGAGAAGACACTCCCGTCTTTGCCCATTATCTCTCTCTCATCATCGACCTTGTTGACTATCTGCCGAATGAGCTGCTTCCCTTTTGCATCGGATATGCTATGCACGTCCTCAGCTGCGATGTGGTTGAATGGAAGACTGCTTGTTCGTTGCAACCTTCTTCTTCCTCTTCTTCTTCCTCCTCCTCTTCTTCTTCTTCAACATCTTCTTCTTCTTCATTAACCTCCATAACTTCTCTTTCTTCACCCTCTGATCCACCAAAAGTGCAGTTTCTTCGCACCCTGCCTATTCGCCTTCTCCTCTCCCTCTCTTCTTTCATCGACAAACACAGCAGCACCCACCAGCTGTCCATTGAATGTGTCAACGCCTCTCTCATCAGCATCGCTGACTCTTTAACAAGAATGCGATGGATACGCCAAGAGCAGGCAAAAGTCTTTGTCGATTTCTCTTCTCTCTTTGCGGTGCTGCCAGATGACATCACAGACGCTGTCTTTCAGCTGGTGAAATCGCTCGCCCATGTGAAAGTGAATTCGATAAGCCACTCAAAAATTGAGTGTGTTACTCGTTTTGAGTGTGTTGTGGATGTATTGTCTGTGTTGTTGCTGCCAACAAGAGCAGATTGGATGCATTTTGAGCCGTTTGACTTGTATGTGCCTCAAAATGGAGTGAATAGCCAGGAGGATGTGAGGTATCAGGGACATTATTCTGATTATTCTTCTTCTGCTGCTTCTTCTTCTTCTTCTAATTCTTCCTTTTCTCCTTCTTCTCCTTCAACATCTTCCTCTTCTTCCTCTTCTTCCTCCTCTTCTTCTCTCTCCCTCAAATCCCAGTTCCCTCTCCCTCTCTTCGACTGGAAACAGGTCCCTCCTTCCCAACTCCACCCTTTCAGCCCCAAAAAAATCGAAGAAGTGCAAGAAATCTACCTCAAATCCATTTCTCTTTTAAACGATCTTATTTCCTCAGCTGCTGAATGCCATTCCTCTTCTGTCCTCCTCTCTCGCCTGTGGCACCTCTACAGCCACCTCCTCTTGCCCTGGCTCGTCTCCTACGGCGACTCCCTCACAGAAAACATCATCACCCCCTTCGATTCAGTCTTCTCAGACATCAAGTGGGAGAGCTGGAGTCCCTCCTTGTCGGATTTGCATTCGCTTGCTGTTGTGGCTGACTTACATCCACATCTTGTTGTTCGCATCATTCCGAAGCTCAGCTGGCTCGCCATCTTCTCCTGCTTGGTGAAGACACCCCACGAGGAGGAGGAGAAGAAGAAGAAGAACAGAAAAGGAAAAACAACAAAACAAAAACAAGATCTTAAACAATTGTCTTCTTCTTCTTCTTCTTCTTCTTCCCTTATGAAAACTTCTCTTATTTACGAGCCAGCTTCTTCCTTAACAGAAATCGATATCACACACCATTTCCCCTCAGCAGCTGAAAGTGACTCCCAAATGCTCTCAACCCCACCCGATGCTGCCCTTGGCCTTCTCCTCTGCGTCCTCCTCACTCTCTGCAAAGGGCTCCCTTCAGAAGCAGACTTCTCCTTCACTCCAACTCTCCCTTTTCTTTCTCTCTCTCCTCTCCTCGCTTTCCTCCCTTCCTCTGTCACTTCTTCTCTTTCTCCTTCTCTCCACAGCAAGTGCGCCTACCCCAAATGCATCCTCCAATCAGCCCCAGCTGAATTCCAGTCGCTTCTCTTCAGCTACCAGCTCCTCGCTCTCCCCTGGAGTTATCTCACCACCACTACCTTAACAGTCATTGTGCAAGAGGGGTTTTCTTCTTTCCCTCTCCACACGCTCTTTACCAGCGACTCAGCTGCCGAATGTGCATTCAATCTTGTCCACCGTGTGGTTGGCTTCGTCTGCTTCGGAAAGGAGTTTTGTGACACCCCTTTGCAACAGCAGCTGGCGAATGCATTTGACAGGCAAAGAGAACAAGCGCTAAGCTCAGCTCAATCAGACGGTCAGGTGGGAAAGAAAGGCGCAGGAGAAAGAAGACCTTCTTTGACATGTTCGCCTTCTTCTTCTTTCTCTTCCATTCGCCCTCTCCTTCCTTCTCTCCCTCATTCTCTCACTGCTCCCCCAAGAAAGCTGCCTCCAACTCCTCTTCCTCCGAATAAATCTGCTGCTCCTATTGATAAGTCATCCTCTTCCTCTTCCTCCTCCTCTTCCTCCTCCTCTTCCTCTTCCTCCTCCTCTTCCTCTTCCTCTTCCTCCTCCAAAACACCTTCCGATTTCACCAACATATCGTATCTGAAGACGTATTTGTACTCCTCCTTTGTTGGGCAGCTGCTGAGCACCCCGTTTGTGGTAGGTCATCGCTTTGCCATGAGCACCGTGGATGTGTGGAACGAGATCAACTCAGTAAGAAATGAACACCCGTGTCGCATTCAGCTCACCAGAAGTGAGTCGCACTGGAAGGGAAAAGGGAAGGAGATGTATGAGAAGAACAAGAGGACGTTTGAGCTGCTGAGGCTGTATGATGTGTATCGCCAGCCTCTTCCTTCTTCTTCTTCTTCTTCTTCTTCTTCTTCTTCTTCTCTTCCTTTGTCTTCTCAAATGGATCCCGTAGCTCCACAGATGGGTGTGCAGACAGCAGCATTCCAGCGTCCGTATCAGCCAAGCCAGTTGAATCAACTAAACCAGCAAAGCCAATACAATCAATACACTCAGATAAATCAACTTAATCAAGCTAGCAATCTCAATCAAACTCCTCAATCTTATCAGACCAATAGTACAAATTCCGGTTCTTCTGCTTTTGAGCCGATAAGCCGTGCAACGACAAGCTTCTTCAACCGCTTTGCACAAAAATTCACCTCTTTACAGAATCCTCCTCAGACTCCTCCTCAGCCCTCGCAACAACAGCAGCAGCAATTGCAACAGCAACAACAACAACAAGTTCATATTCTGCGTCCCCCACAGCTTCAAGTGCAACAACAAAGACAACAAGGATTGGCCCCTCCCTCACCTCTTCAAACTCCTCTTCAAACACCCCTGCAATCTCCTATGCAATCTCCTATGCAGCCATCAATGCAATCACCAATGCAACCACATCCTTCTCAACTTGCCTACATTGTGCCTCACACTCCTTCTTCTCCGCCTCGTTCAGTGCAGATCCCGCACTCCCAGCAGAGACAGGCGCCTTCTTCTCCTGTTGTTCGCAATCCAGTCAGCAATGCTAATGTTAATATCAGTAATAATAGCATGAACAGTGTGAATAGCATGAACAGTATGAACAGTATGAACGGTGTGAATAGCATGCAAGGTGTCAGTAATAGTAACATAAACAGTAACACTAACATTAACAGCAATGCCAGCACCACCCAGGAAATCCTGCAGCCATACCAATCCTTCCACTTCTGGGGCCCCTCTCTATTCTCCATCTATGAGCTCAGCTGCTTCGTCCTCTCTATCTTTGGTGAGTCTTCCCTCCAAAACAGCGCGTCTATCAGTATCGACGACATCACAGCTCTGCTCCGCTCTTTCATCTTCTTCCCAGTCATCCACAATGTTCGCAGTGATGGCAAGTTCATTGCACTTCTCGCTGCTTCTTTGCTGTCTGCCCCTCAAGTGCAGCCGTTTGTGTGTGGGGCATTGTTCAACAGCGTCGATTTGAACGGGATAAGGAAGAAGTGGAAGATGTGCTGTGCAAACGAGGAAGAAGTGGCAGCTGATGGGAAAGGTGGGTTTGCGACTTCGTTCTCGTCGCTGTCTTCTTCTTCTCTTTCTCTTTCTTCTTCTTTTAATTCTTCTCATTCATCTCCTTCATCTGTTGCTGATGCTCCAAGCAATTTATCTGCTTCCTCCTCATTTCTGTTGCTCTGTTGTGCAGAAAGAGAACAAGACACAAGATTGTCTCTCTCTTCTGCTTCTTCTTCTTCTTCTTCTTCTTCCTCCTCTTCTTATTCTTCTTCTCTTTCTTCTTCTCCATCTTCTTCTTCCATATCTTCTCTTTCTTCTAATTCTTCTTCTTCCAATTCTTCCCCTTCTATTTCTTCTTCTTCCTTCCCCCTCACCCCTCTCACTCCTCTCGACCTCCTCTTCCTCTCCACCGACGTCTCTGCCTTCCGCCAAAAGGAGAAGTCAGCCAGCGTCGTCTTCGCCTGCGCCTTGCTTGACACTGCTGTTGCTCTTTCTCTTTCTCTCCCTTTCCCTTTTGTCGTGGATGAGAACCGCTTCATCGCCAGGCCCATGTTCAGAGAGCTGTCGCTGCAGGATCCGCAATACACGTCGCAATGGAAAGCACAGCTGAGTCTCTATTCAGCTGCTGAACAAGGAGCATATCTGGGAATAGCAGCACAGAAGAGGGTTGTACAGAATGTGGTGGAAGGTTTTGTGGATGTGAGTGGTGGGAAGAATTCTCCTTCCTCTCCTTCCTCTTCCTCCTCTTCCTCTTCTGCTTCTTCTCTTTCTCCTTCTCCTTTCTCTTCTTCCGCAATGACACCAACAATAGACGATACTTCATTCAATTCTCATTCCTCTTCCACTCCAGTCAAAACTCCTTTAGACCCTTCTTCCTCTTCTCGTTCATCTTCAACTGCTCTTCCTCCTTCTCCGTATCCTTCCTCCTCTTCTCCTTCTGCTCCTCCTCCACCACCACCTCCTCCTCCTCCTTCCTCTTCTTCCTCTTCCTCCTCCTCCTCTTCTTCCTCCTTCGACTCTGCCAAGGCGACGATGGAGCAGCAGAGCTCGTCTCTTCCTCCTTCCTTCTCACAGCCTGACATCCATCGCTATCCATACGTCCTCCTCCTCCTCTCCCTCAACCTCAGCGACGCCGAAACTGTCTTGTCCATCATCAACACCAGCCACATTTTCCGCTTTTTTTTTGTACTCAACCTGATTGTGATGAAGATACTCACCATCAACTTGTTCGGACTTCGCTTTGCACCCACGTTGCAGATCAAGGAAACAAGGCTGGTGAAGATGCAAAAGGAACTTTCTTCTTCTTCTTCTTCTTCTTCTGCTTTCTCAGCAGAATCTGCAAAGGAGATGCTGACAGACGCAGTCAGTTGGCTGAAGCTATTGGAGTACAGCCCCTCTCACGTGTATCAGTCCATCCCTCTTCTTATATCTCTTTCTCAGGCGATTCTTGCTTTGACCTGCCGAGACAAAGAAAGAGGCTCGTCATTGTTTATTTCATTTGTGTCGGGCTTGTCGGCGTTTCCTGTGCAGATGGGGAAGAAAGATCTGACAAACATTAGTTGCTGCGCAGAGCACTTTGCACAGGGAAAAAAGGATGACAAGCATATTGAGCCGTTTGTGATCTTCTGCAAAGCACTTGCTATTTATCTGTGTAATGCAGGAGTGGGTTATTTTACGGTGTCACAGGGAAGCGTGAAAAAGGTTTGGGATTGTTTGAGAATAATTGTGATTGTTATTTATTTAATGAGTTAATGAATTTATTTTATATTTGTGGGAAAAAATAAATGAAATGAAAAATGAAAAACGTATTTTCTTTGCTTATTTTGTTCTTTTATTTTCTTTCCTTTTAACATTTTTAGTATTCATTGTAATAATTATTTCATTATATATATATATATATATTTATCATTGAAATTCTTGTTTATATCATCAGATACGTGAGCAGTGTATTGAATATTTGAAGAAATACGACATCAGACAAACGAAGTTCCAGGCTGAGTGTGCAAAATGGATTCTCAGCACAACAAATAAGTGTGTTTCCTATTGTTTATTTTTTTATCTTTTAGCAAATTTTATTTTTCGAATAATAAATTGAAAATTATATTTTCTCTCTCTCTCTCTCTTTCTTTCTTTCTTTCTTTCTTTCTTTCTCTGTCTTTATCTCTATCTCTATCTCTATCTCTATCTCTATCTCTCTCTCTCTCTTTTTTTTTTTTTTTTTTTTTTTTTTTTTTTTTTTTTTTTTTTTTTTTTTTTATTTTTCAGGAAAGGGTTCAATCCTTATCCCACAATACGCGATTTTACGCTGGCTCTTGGGCAAAAATTATTTGTTGGGATTGGTTCATTAACAAATTAAATTATACATTATGTTTATTATTGATGACTTATTCGTTTTATTACCATTATTTAGTAGTCTTAAATTTTTTCTCTGTATGTTTTATCTTCAATTTTCAGTTTTTGGTTTATCGTCATTTATGTTGTAGATTGTAAGATTTTTTAGTTAAAGTTTACGATTTATAATTTTTATCGGGGCAAACCATTAAGAATGAATTTTATTTTTATAAAATAATTTATACAAAAGTTTTTTATTGGTATTGAAATGATATGATGGGGAGAAAATAAATTTCTTTTAACATTCCAAAGAATATTTCAAGGACAAAAGGATAAGAATCAAGAAAATTACGTTTGATGAATAATCATCATCCGTTTATCAATTTCATGAGACGCATTTGAATTGTGATTATCTTCTATTAAAGGAAAAGAATTTTTTCTTTTCTTATTTTTCATTTTTTTGTATTTATTTTTTGTTGAAACATTTGACAATAAGAATTTTTTGAATAAATTTAGATATTTGAGATATAAAATATTATTTTTTTTGGATTCATAACTCAATTTTAATGATTATAACTGTGGAAAAATATGAACTTTCAAGCTTTTAATGCACAAAGTTTGTAAAAATTGTTTCGCTTATAACATTTTTTAACTTAACCAGATTTCAAAATAAATATGATTCTCAAATCTGTAAACAAACATCATTGATAAAAAAACATTATGTTTTGTGACCTCACATGTATATCAAAAAATAAACCCATTTTCTTCTAATTATTTGTTCACAAAAACATACAGTCTGTCCCAAAAAAATGTTGATCTGTCCGTTTTTAATGTCGATCATTCCATGCTTTTTAAATAAATAATGAACCATATTTTTCATCAATTTAATGGATTGCATGTAAGAAAATATGACTTTACGTGGAAAATGGAGTTATTGATATTTTTTTTAACCAAGAAATAATCAATGATGTTTGTTGTTTGTTACACAATAGTTCATTTACAAATTTTGCTATTATTTGGTTTCATATTCTTTCATTATCATTCTCACTCGAATAAGGTCTTGAAAGAGAATATTCTAGTTGAAATCTTTGTGCGCCAATTTTCTAATTAATTATTACTTATAGAATCATATTTATTAAATGTGTTGTCCGTTTTGAACAAATTGAACTTGTTTCTTTAAAATTTATGTTTATTTTATGCTCTGAACGGTTATTTAACTGTTTTATTCGTGCTTTTCACTTCAAAATTTCAATATAAAATTGAATATTGATTAATGACTGTTGAACTTATTTCATTATTCTTTATTTTCATTAAACTTTTATAAAGAAAATGAGCAAATATCTCATTGATCATGCTCTGGAATCAAGAAAATATGTATTTTCATTTCTCGTAAATCGAAAGTGTCAACACAAATGTTTTTATTTTTTTATATTTAGTCTCTAAACAAATCAAAATTAACAAAAAATTAAAAAACTTTCATTGTGATGTAAAAAATCAAAGTTTTGAAAGCAAAATTATAAGTACAAAATCTTTCTTTAAACATATAAATCATCTCTTTCAATAATAAATTCAATACTTAAGGAAAATCAAAAGGAGAAGTTATAATGTTGTTTTCAACACATGGAAAGCATACGAAGGATATATTCTGCAATAAAATGATAGAACAAACTAGCTAATTTGAAGAATGCACAAAATTGAAGATTATTTTAAAACACGTATTTTGCTAAAACATGGAGAATTTGAGAACAACAAACCGACTGTTTCTGTTGAATCAACTTTTCGTTTCGCAAGTGATAGTTTTTTGACTTAGAACCGATCATGAGACAATCTTCAATATGTTCCATTATTCAATCTACACGAAATATGAAAGATACATAACCAAAAAGAAAATGCATTAAAATGGTAAATTGAAATTGAATGATTATAACGTGCATACCATTTCTAATTTGTTTATTTTCGAGTCATTTACTCAAAGAGCTCTTAAACAAAACATGACATTAACAAAACATATCAATCATACTCATATCATTCAATTTTGGGAGTCCTTTTTGGATATTGTTGATGGTATGATCGACATTAAAAACGGACAGATCAACATTTTTTTGGGACAGACTGTATCAGAAGCAAACATTTTTTCAATGAAAATGCCTGAAGTCAAATATTTTTGTCCCATTTATTTGAAAATTTAACATTTGCGACTATTCAAAAAGAATTTCACATTTCTCAAAATGATCACATAAAAGAAAATGCAATTTCGAAATAACTTCATCTTTTTCATATCAAACAATGCCGTTGATGACAAGTGCGAGTGATAAATTATTTAATTAAAATTTTCCAATTGAATAACAATGAACCTTTTTATTAAAACACAGAATTGTAGTTTTTGATTTCAAAATGCATCACGTTTTTTATATTCTTCTGTATTTTCTTATTATTTTTCAAAAATGATAAAGGAAAAAAAGTCCGTTGTGATAAAAACGTGTTTTAACGGATTCATGCTCATTATTTTTGAATTATTGCAAAAAATATGTTATCCTGCTTTATTGATTGTTTTGTTTCATTAATATTTTTGTTTAAAATATATTGAAACGTTCTTTTTTTTAATAAACACGTGAAAATGAAAATTGAATATTTTCATCAATAATTCTTCCATATCACCAAAATTCACCATTATGGAAACAAATGCTTGACAACGTTGTTATTTACACGTCGGTGAATATTTGTTGATTGAAATGCATATTTGATGAAAATATTCAATAATTATTTACTTCGGAAAATATTTCCAAAGTCACTTTTTCACAATATTCAGACATTTGCTTGAAACTTGCTAGGAAAAATATTCCACTGAACATATCAAAACAAATTAAAAAATTCGGTGTTCAACAGTTTGAATACAACTAAAAATTGATTTCATAATTAAAAAATTAAAAAAAGAACAAAAAATCCAATGAATTATTTAATAAATCAATTTTGAACTGGTAGCTTTTATAAAATAGAATAGCACATTTAAATAAAATACCCATTCATTGCAATAAATGACATTTGTTTCAGAACAAATAAGGACCACTGAATTTTCTTTTTAAAATAATTGTATTATTTTTCCATCATGATTCTCATGAAGAAATGCTATTTAACTTAACATTTACCAAACACAACTATCTTCCTTAATATTAACAGAGTATACTTGTAAAAGAGTGAATGATTTACAAAAACAAAATCACAGCAAAAAAGAATTCAACAACAATTGTAAAGGCTACTTAGTAGCAGCGGCTTTTTGCTCTTTGATCTCTTTCACTGTCTCTGCAATGCGAGGAATAGCTTTTTCGATGGTTTCCATGTCGCAGCAGTAGGCAAATCGGACGCTTCTGCTGTCTCCAAAGGCACATCCTGGCACAGCCAACACAAGACGCTTCTTAAGAGCTTCAGAAAACTAAACAGAAAAAAAGAATTATTTAAAAAAAAGTGAATAAAAACAGAATAATATAAGGAATAGGAAACACGGAATTATCAAACCTCTTTGTCAGTAACTCCCTCAGGTACACGAGGGAACAAATAGAATGCTCCTTCTGGAAGTTCGCATTGAAGTCCAGCCTTTTTTTTGATATTAATTTTCATAGAAAAAAAAAAAAGAAAATATTCAAAATATTTATGATTATATTTTCATAACCAATAATAATAATAATAATCAAACCTCAACAAGTCCCTTGTGGAATACATCTCTCCTTTGCTTGTACCATTCAACAGATGCTGACACATCACATGAGATGGAACGCTCAACAGCAAATTGGATTGAAGAAGGTGCATTCACAAAGCCAAGCACTCTTGTTGCAGTCTAAATAGACAATCATTTATCGCATCAATCAAAATTGTATTCAAAAAATATGATCATAAAAAAACAGAAAATAAATAGAAAGGAAAAACAATGAACGTTTCCAATTCAATTGAACAACAAACTGACAAAGCGCCTTGCATTTCTGAAGAGAACAAGCAAGGATGCATAATAATGAATCCAATACGTTCACCTGGCAGTGAAAGATCCTTTGAAAATGACGAGACAATGAATGAATACGAGTAGCAGTTGAAGATCGATGGCAGCGGGGTGTCTTTGCCGAGATATGACAACCGACGATAGGGCTCATCAGACACAACGAACACTGGCGAGGCATCGCGTGACTCGCTAAGACGCTTGGTATACACTTTCATCAACATCTTTCAGAGAAAAAAAATAAATTTAATAAAAATCATAAAATAGAGTAAAGCCACAAAATAGTGCAAACTTCTCCCAACTTTCTAAGAGTAGCTTCTGAATATATTTTTCCTGTTGGATTGTTTGGAGAGTTAATGATAATTGCACGAGTTTTTGGAGTGATAGCTTTTTCGATTGCATCAACATCCAAATCATAATGTTCATCTGATTGAACAATAACAGCTTTGCTGCGAGCGATTTTAATATATTGCAAATATTCTGCGAAAAATGGAGCAATAATGATAACTTCGCTATCCTCCGGGATTATGCAATGAAATAGAACACTGATTGCAGCTGCAGCACCACAAGAAAGTACGAAATGCTAAATAAAATTATAACAAATAAATAATTGTTTGATTGATTTATCAAAGGATTATTTTTCATTTATGAGAATGATCCGCAAACTTCTGCTCTCAAAGGAATGTTGTGCCATTTGCTCAATTCGGCAGCAATTGCAGCTCTTGTTTGTGGTCTTCCAACATTTGGCATATAAGAATGAAGATCCGGAGGGGGCTACAACAATATGAAATTATAAAAGAAAAGAAAACGAAAGAATAACAAACATGAGCTGTAACTTCAGCAAGTGCTTTTTGAAATTCTTCAGGTGGGGGTAATGTAGGATTCCCCAGAGAAAAATCAAGCACTTCATCTCCATGAGACTTACGCAATCTTGCGCCTTCTTCAAACAGATTTCTGATCAAAGAAGGTTTCAATGCATCAGCAAAAATTTCGGGAATTAAAACTTTTTGTGCTGAAAAAGAAATTATTCAAATGAATTGTAATGTTCATAATTTTAATTTCATGCACAATGTTATGCAAACGTGGAACAGGAGCAACTTCCATTTTTTGATTCAACCTTTTGAGAATTAAAACAAATTGATCACTAACCTTAACAAATAATGATCTGATTGTGAATAACACATACAGATTATATGTCACGTATGTTTTTTGTTTTTGGAAAGTTGTATCAACACAAATAAAAGTTAGATATTCATCATTATTTTAAAACGATTCACTTTATGAATGCGTTTATTTTTGGAGAAATATCACAAAAGATGTAAAAATGGTATTCAAAAAAATGTGAGCTAATTGCAAATTTTTTGTGAGGTGTGTTCAACGCTTCAAAAAAGAAACGGAAAAGAAAAATTATCATTAGAACGTGAGTAATTGAAAACTGATAACCGTACAAATATATGTCATAAAAATTTTAAAAATTACAATTGGATTTAAAAAACAAGATGTTATAAAAGGTTTGAAAAAATTATGTTTTGTTTCATTTTTGAAAATTTTTCTTGTGAAATGTTTGACGATTTTTACAACTGTATTATGCTTCTAATGATTAAAAAGAAAGAAAGAAAAATAGAAAAAAATAAAAGTTATTGCAATCATAAATTTCAAACTTGTCGGAAGATAAAGTTTAAATTCTGCTGGAAGTTCTTCCTCTGAATACAATCTGTCAGAAAAGTAGATTCTCCTCAAACGGCAGTTACAATGAACTTGCACGCGAAGTGTTTCAAGGTAATTTGTTCCGTACGCTCTCCTCGTAAAATCAGAAAGATTGAATTGAATTTGATTCCAGCCATCATCTAAATTCATAGGAATTGTACAAATAAATGGCTTTACACGAGTTGCACTCTAAGGGATTTGAATAAAAAATGATTATAAAAGTTATATAAAAAGAATAACAAATTTGCAATGCCTGATAATTGCTTGCTCTAAAACGACGCTTGATACTTTTGTCATCAAGAACTTGAACTTCAAAAGAGAAATATTTCTTCATCTGAAAATTATTGTGCAAATGACACAAATTATAATTGATAATAAAATAAATCAATACGTTTTTAATAATCATCACTAAAAATGGAAGCTTGATTCCGAGAGTTTTTGCTGGATCAGCAGGACATGTAATATAACATGTAGCCACGTTTGTACCTATTATTTCTATAACAGAAGTTTGAATATGAGGATCGGTGATGCGCTTTATATGACCATTTTCAACTATATACGAATAGATGATTCAAATATCAATTAAAGAAAATTCATTATTGAAGTGCACAATTTTGAAGATATAATAAAATATTTTGAACAAACCATGCTGTCCCCATATTGCAAGTGGTTTGCTACCAATTGAGTACAAGATAGAAAGAAAGCCCGATTGAAATGTGGTTTTAAACATTTATGAAGTTAAAAATATACAAATAACATTGTCTTGATCATGAAATTTCTCAAACAGATTTTTCAGAAATACAAGTTTCCATTCGTTATTCCATACTGATAATGCTGCAGGAATCTTATTTGAAAATTTTGCAGAAATAAAAAAATATATATCATGATCATATTATTTATTTTTTAATGTCAACATCTGATTCTGAACTCTTTTATTTCACAAGTGAATCAGTATCTGAAGGACATCCAGGTATATAGTGCTTACAATTTATCTGATTTTTATTGCATGACTTATTGTTAGACAAACTATGTGATCTTGTTTCTGATGCAATTGTTGATGAATGCCTGCGCCAAGACGAACACTCTCGTGTTGCATGTGGCATGCTAATGCATTTATTGGTAATTTTATTTTTAAAGCTATCTCTCTCTTTCTCTTTTTGCCATTAATTCAGAAACTGCATGCAAAGGAAATTGGTGCGTTGTTTTTGGCGAAATAACTTCAAATGCGAATCTAAACATTCCTGCGATTGTAAAACAAGTATATAAAGATGTGGGTTATGATGATGCTACATTTGGAGCAGACTACAAGACACTTGAAGTTGAAGTTCGTATTTCGCAGCAATCATCTGAGATTGATGGAGCAGTCTCTAATGTTGCCGAAGCTGATACTGGCGCAGGTGATCAGGGCTTGATGTTTGGCTTTGCTTGCAACGAATCCGAGGAATTGGTTCCGCTTACTCTCCTATTTTCTCACAGATTGGTCGAGAAGTTATCTCAAGTTAGAAAATCAAGAGTTCTCCCATGGTTACAACCTGATGCAAAGTCGCAGGTTACATTTGCATACAAAATGGAAAAGCGTGTTCCTGTCCCACAATTTGCAGATACCATTGTCATTTCAACTCAACATACTCCAGATGTGTCTAATGAAGTGATTCGTCAAGAAGTTATTGACAAAGTCATCAAAGCAGTGATTCCACCACAATATCTCACAGAAAAGACAAAGATTTATGTGAATCCTTCAGGAAGATTCACTTATGGCGGACCAAAATCTGATGCCGGACTTACCGGAAGAAAGATCATTGTTGATACATATGGTGGATGGGGAGGACATGGCGGAGGGGCATTCTCCGGAAAAGATTGGACTAAAGTCGATAGATCTGGTTCATATCTCGCTCGTTGGATTGCAAAATCACTTGTCGCAAGCAAAGTTGTAGACCGTTGCCTGATTGAATTATCATATGTAATTGGATTGGCACAGCCCATTTCTCTTTTCATTGATGACTTTGGAACATCAAAGATTCCAACAAAAGAACTTCAGGCACTTGTGAAGAATAATTTTGATATGCGTCCAGGAATGATTGCTACACAACTTGACTTGAAAAAGCCACGCTTCTACAAGACTGCAGCGTATGGACATTTTGGGAGAACGGATCCATCATTTACATGGGAAGTTCCAAAGATGCTCGATTTCACAGTTGTGAAGGCTTAATAGGAGGAACGTTAGATTCAAATTCATTACAGAAGGATTTACACAGGATAACAAAACTTAGGTGTTGATTTTTTTAAATGGATTATTTTGTGCCTCTTCAGCGCTATCGCAGAACGATCGTAACAAGAAGAGGAGATTCTGGCTCTGTTCCCAACTTAAAAAAAGTCTGGAAAATGATCTGCAAAGTTAAAACAGTTGAAGCTTCGCTCCTGTTCTTTGCAGTTAAAACGGAGTGTTCTTGTTTTCGTTGCTGAAAAACTTCTAATCTTCTTCTCGGCTTTCTGCAAACGTGCTTTGGAGGCCTATTGCTTTTTTTGTTGCATTTTGATGTTCTATTTTTTTATTTTTTCTATTTTTTTTTTAACTTTTTTGATTTTAAAGATAACATTTTTATTTGAAAATAGCTTTCAACGTTTTTTTTATTCTTTTTCTTCCAAACATTATATTTTGATGTTTATTTGTTTCATACAATTTAAGCATTTAAAATCTTTTTGAATTTACTGTTTCTTTAATTGTTAAAACGCTGAAGAACATTCATACAATTAATTAAAAATTCCAAAAAATGGTTAGTACCCTTAAAATTAAAAATGTTGAACGTAATTGTGCTTATTGTGTCTTCTCTTTTGGGAGAACTGGTGCCATTTACAGCTGAAATGATGAAAGAACTTGAAACTCCGAATGTTGTTGTTTCAAACTCTGATAACACAGTTTGTCAATTTTTTTTACAGTTTTATTTTATTGAGCAAAAATTCATTTATATTAAAGAGATTTGCTTTTTTGACAGTTAAAACGCAACTTGATTTGGGTCAAACTACATACAGAATTTATGTGAGCGATGGAACAGCAGGCGGAACAAAACAAATTGCTCAAAGTACTTCAATTCGTGATATTACTTGGACTGCTCATCCTGATGTTCTTGCTTATTTTACTGATGATAATGGTAATACGAAACTTGTTCTTTTGAATGTTGCAAATGAAAATTCTAAAGTCGTTAAAGAATTCCCCATGCACACAACAATGCTCAAATGGAGTCCAAAAGGCGGAGTTGTTTGCTTTGTGGCTTATGTTTATCCCGGCATGAATATCGAGGAAACTGCTAATAAAGACAAAGAAATAGAAAAATTGCCGTACAAAATGCTTGTTTTTGATCACACTCCTGTTGTTGATGAAGTTGCTTATCGAAATGGAAAACTTGCACATGTGTTTTACATGATTGCAGATAATGAAGAATCTGATTTTCATTACACCTTTACGAAAGAGCCAGTTGATGCAATGAAGTCCCATAAAGTTGATGGACCAGTTGTCTTTCCCGGAACAAGCGACGATTTTGCAGTTTCTCCTGATGATAAGTACATCGCATTTAGTTGTCTTCAAGGAGAAAACAGCGCATTCACGAATAATAGACTCATTTTCTTACACGATATTGGCAACCCAGACAAACAAGACGTAATTATATCACCAAATGACAAGAGGAACACTCAACCATTGTTTGAGCCAACAGAGAAATGGAGCCGAATTTTATATATTTCCACACTAACACCAAATGACGAAACAGACATCACATCTCTTTTTGAATACAACAGGGAAACAGGGCAAACTCGACGACTGACAGAAGATTTTGAGTATGGCATTGCCACTGCTGCATGGTCATCTACTGCTCCAGACACGATTCTCTGCACAGCGAGAATCAAAGGCCGAACACGCGCTGTCGTCTTTGATGCTGTCAATGGCTTCCAGAAGAGCATCTTGCCTGGCTCGTCCATCACAAGTGTCTGCCAGCTGGGCACTCAGAAATACGGCTATGTGAAGTCGACAATTGCGCAGCCATTTGAAGTATATGTGTATGACTCGACTGTGCCGAATGCAGAGGCCAAAGAGTTGGATACCACGAAAGACGGCTGGAGAGACGGAGATGTTGCAGGAGAGACGCGAGTGACCAAGCTGACTGATGCTGTCTTGGCCAAGTGCTATCCTTTGGAACCTGCCATCGAGTATTGGTACACTGGCGCCAACAACGAGAAAATCCAAGCGTTTTATGTGCGTCCCCTCTTTTCTCCTTCTTCAGCACCGAACACTTCCCCCACACCGCCGATGAAATGGCCGCTTGTGATGAACATCCACGGAGGGCCAGAGTGGGCAACGAACGACGAGTGGGATCCGAACTGGAATCCGGAGGTGTTTGCGCACCAGGGATATGGTGTGTTCTCTCCGAACCCGCACGGCAGCGACAGCTTTGGGAAGGCGTTTGCGGACTCCATCCACGGGCGGTGGGGGTCGTGGCCGTATGAAGATATCATGGCGGGGCTGGCGTTTATCCTGGCGACGGACACGTCACTGGACAAGGACCGTGTAGCTGCGGTGGGTCCTTCTTATGCGGGGTACATGATGAACTGGCTGAACAGCCACACAGACGCGTTTGCGGGGATTGTGTGCCATGCTGGTCTGTTTGACCTGAACACGTTTTATGGAGAGACAGATATCCCGCGCTTTATGGAGAGGGAGATGAAAGGGCTGCCGTGGAAGCCAGAGGAAGGAAACGAGAACTGCTATGAGAAATGGTCTCCTTCTTTCTTTGCCAACAAGTACAACACACCAATGCTTGTCACGCACGGTGGAATTGACTACCGTGTTCCGTTTGACCAAGGATTCATGGCATTCAAGACACTGCAGTGGAGAGGTGTTCCGTCACGCTTCGTGTTTTTCCCATCGGAGCCACATTACATTCTCGATCCATTCAACTACGTTCGTTGGTCAAAGGAGATATTGAGCTGGCTGCGTTCTTATGTCTAAAAAGAATAATGAGAGTTTATTTTTTATGTTTTTTTTTCCACCAAATTATTTGTAGTTATTTCTTTTTCTTCGCTTCTTTTCTTGATTTTATATCTCATCTTGATTATCCTTCTGATTTTGCACATGTTGTCTTTGAGTATTCTTTGATATATCATTTCTTATTAATCATTGCAGTACTTTGCGGATCTGAGATATTCTTACTGATAATAACTTTGTTGTTATTTACTATTTGTTCTTCAAATACATTATCTAGGCGTTTTCAACAAAATGAGAGAAATTTTTATGTTAATATAAAATGTACTTGTTTTCAAATATGTTTCTTTTTTATTCAAAAAAGAAATGGAAAGTTAAGAAAAGAAAAGAATTAAAAAAAGAAAAAGAAAAAGAAAAAGAAAAGAAAAAGAAGAAAAAGAAGAAAAAGAAGAAAAAGAAAGAAAGAAAGAAAAGAAAAGAAAAGAAAGAAAAAAGAAAGAAATAGAAAAAAGAATAGAAAAAAAAAAGAAAAATTGAAAATTTGAGAAACAGAGCCAAATGAAAAGAATATGACTAAACATTCACAAAATAATCTGAAATATTAAACGGAAATCCAAACCAATATTTTCTATGAAGATAATAAAACATTTTATGAAAGCTTATGATGGTATCTTCGCATCCTTCCTTTTCCATATTTTCGAACACTTTCGTTTTCAACTCTTTTCTTTTCCTTTCGTTCATTTCATCATCTTCCTTTTCTTTCAATCTACGTAAAATTGTCAAAAAGCAGTCCAAACGATCAGATTGTGCTCTGTTATATACCCTTGGTGGAAAACCCGGTAGTTTGTGGAAAACCCGGTAGTTGTGGACTCAAAATTGGAGCTGTTTTTTTTTAACATTTATTTCCACTCAATATTTTTTGAACATTTTGGTTTACGTTTTGCAAGATGTTTGAAAAGTTTAATAATTGAATTAAACAAAAAAGAAACAAATCAAAATGTATTATCATATATTTTTGCATTTGTGAAATGTTATAATAAATGACAAATCAATCCAATATTTAAAATAAGTTCTCTTTCAATGCAAAAAAATGAAATAACATTCAAAAAAATAAAATCGTTTCATTATTGTCCACGGATTAAGACTCATCGTCGACTTTTCTTCGCTTGCATGATGAATTTTTTGAATTGCGTTCAAATGCCTCAGTTTCTTTATCTTCCTCAAATATATAGCTCATTTCGTTTCCATACATAAAATCATCATCCATTCTTTTTCTCCTGAGTCTCACCTTCCTTTTCACCACCTTTGTTAACTCTTCTGTTTCATTCTGTCCATCCTTTTCTTTTTCTTCTGAAAAAACAAGTTTTTCATCCATTTTTTCTATTTCATCCATTTCTGTCGACAACTTTTCTTGCTTTTCCACTTTCAATTTTCGTTTTTCTTTTGGAGAAAAATCTCCAAACAAACTTTGCTTTAAGTTATTTGAAGATAAATTATCTGAAGATGATTTTTTCTGACGAACAGGGGAACCACTCACACGAGAAAGCACCGGTGCAGCTGCCACTGGATAAACTCCTGTATTTAGAAATGCTGTTTTTATCGTTGAAGGAGACGTTGCTGCTGATAATGCTTCTGGCAGAACATCAGCCAAAGCTTTTCGATACGAAGAAGTTGCAAAATGCGAGGGCGCAACAAAAGAGTTCTGTAAAACTTGTTTGAATCTGGAGAACACGCAATTGTCGCAAGGTTGGAGAAGGTGTGTCATGTTAGGTGGTAAAAATTCGATGATAATATTGTTTTTTTCTGCAAAAGCAATAACTTCTGGATCGTGGTGAGATCTGTGATTGTCTAATAAAAGAAGAGCCTTTTTTGATTGGGACACTTTCAGTTTATCGGAAATCAAAGGAAACCATTTCTGAATCATTATAAATCTAAACAAATCCGAAGTGATCCAGCCAGAAGATGAACCTACGAAAGAAATATTAAAGGAAGACAATAAAGAAAATTCCTGTGGAATCGTTTTTCGGGGGTAAATCAAAATATGAGGAAGATGTGATCCATCAGCACATACACATACGCAAATTGTTGCGTTTTCTGTTTTTGGCAACGAAGAAGGAGAGGGTGGAATTTGATTTTTTAAGCAGACTACTAATTTCTCTGTTCCATTCCCAATTCGTATTGAAGATTCATCAAAATTGTAGATATTGGAAGAACAAATATTGTGAGATGAGATGACAGTTGTCAACCTTTCGAACCATGAACGAATAGTCTCAGGAGATTGTGCGTTGATTTTAGCAATTTCCATGGGTCTAGATATACTTGCCTTTAAAACTTCACTCCTTTTTATTAAATCATATGCATATTTGGAATTCACTTCTTTTCTTTCTTCTCCACTTTCACGATCTGCATTCAAAACCTCCTGAATCTATAAAAGTCAAAATTGAAAAATAAGAAAAAAATAATTTTCATAACCATGGAATGAATATCTTTTAGTCTGATAATCTTTTGTTCCGAAAGAAGAGCAATAACTTGATTTTCCACAGTTTCAAGTTGTTTTTTCGATATAATCGAAGGCCGACCCGATATACCAATTTGGCGCTTTGCCTTCAACGCAGCCATTCCCCTTTCCCAAGCTCCATTGGAGATGGCATGCGATCCCACTGCTGTCTTCCACGAAACTGTATATTTCTTTTTTATTTCAAATATTTTTTTAGAAGGCGATGAAAGCAAGCGGTAATCAGAGGATGCAATTAATCGGTTGAGGTGATTAGAAGATATACTTTCAGAAGTTTCCATTATAATACATCAGATCAACGAATGAATTTATTAAATCTTGAAGAAATGAGGGGATAAATTGTAACAAGTAGTTGCAATGACACAAAAAGTTTAGTGTGGATTTTTATCTATTTTTATTTCAGTTAAAAAGCACTCTTTATTTGAATACAAAACAAAGTTCCAATTGGTCTCAAAAAGGTTAATAATATTATTTGAAGAATAATTTGCAGTTATTGTTTAACAAACTCATCTGGTTTGAAACCTTTTTCGATATTTAAAGCTGTAGCCATCAAATATGCAATTATTTCCTTTTAATACCAACTTTTGAAAATATCAAACTACCGGGTTTTCCACAAACTACCGGGTTTTCCACCAAGGGTACCGTTTGTTGCTGAAATTCCTCCAAAACAGCATCAATTGCTCTTCCTTTCAGCAAGTCTTCAACTCTCACATTTCCATTTTCTGTTGCATTTCTTAATGAACAAATGCACCAATTGCTAATTTCTTTGTTATTTTCTCTTGCTGCTCGACACACATGAGCGACGCTGCCTATAAGCTCAGCAATTTCTTCTTTCCATAATCGGAAAAGGCGAAAGAAAATCCCCAATGCATGAAGCCATCTCTTTATTATATTCACTTCATTCGCTTCTTCTTTGCTCATTTCCTCTTCTTTCTTCTTCCAATTCATCCACTTTGCCAGCTCTTCTAATTCTCTTTCCGCCTCCCTACAGAAATGCAGTTCATTCACAATAACATGTTCAAGACTATAATCGAAGCGTAATCTATAAATCAAAAACTGCCAAGCAGACTGATAGGCAAGCTGAGTGAGGTTGTGATGTTCCTGATGATATTTCAGAATATCTTTGGTTTCGTTCAAATACTTTCCTCGTTCGATAAACTAATTAGAAATAAGAAAAATATTAAAAATCAATTTTATTAAAATGGAAATTGAAACGTTCAAACATCACATTCGTCAATGCTGCTCAAAGCCATCATAGCCATTTCCACTTCTTTCTGAGCCTCCTCGTTTTCCTCTTTGTTCAAAGAAACTTTCAGAAGACAAGGCAAGATGATTGAAGACGTTTCAGATGAAGGCAATCCATTCAACAACAAATAGCATTCGCAGAGATCAACCAGAAGCTTTTCCTTCCTTCTTTCTTTTCCCTTCTCATTTTCATCAATTATTATCTGACTGAATCTTTGTTTAAATAATAAATGTTTAAAGAAATCTAAATGAATTCTTTTCGGAGCATTGCAAAATCCTATATATTTCAATAGCAAAATTGAATTTTCTATCGTAAGTTTCTTTTCTTCAATCATTTTGAGTATTTTGTAGAATAATTCAGCATTGAAAACAGAAAGCAACTCAAAATTATTCATTTCATCAATAAGTTCATTTATTTCTCCGATTTTCTGTTTCTGTTTATCTTCAGTGAATTGTTCCAACTGTGAAAATTTCTCTTTTTAAATTGAAAAATCATAAAAATAAAAAAAATTCATTTGTTAATTAAACCATTCTTTCTCATAAATTCTGGCACACCCAGAAACATTTGTGTTTTTGAAGGTGACTGCGAAATCACAAAATGATTTCAAAACAACAAATAAATTCATTTTCGAAATATTCGTTTTTGTTCAAATTAAAAGAATTAAAAACACCAAGTTACAAATTTAATAACACTAAAGTTAATACGTCTTCATGTGACGTCGATGTCATTTGCATCAAAACAAGCAAATCTTTGGATTAAAAAATTTCCTTTTTGAACAAATAAATAAGGGCGGACAACCTATAATTTTATAAGTGAAGATTTTTGATTGATGTTTTGTGAGACACGAGTATGTTTGAGCTGCTAAGATGCACGGTTTTAGATGCATCCATGCAAGTTATTGCACTGCAGAAGAGCAGGAATTTTTCTTCCAAATGGAGGAGCTGGTGACTGTTTGCATCGATTGAATTTGAAAAGTGAATTGGTGGAGGAAAATTACATGAAATATAAACTTGGTTATATATTGCAAAATACATGATGCAACATCGGCTGCGATATTTTGAATCAGAAATAATTCAAGCAAGATGCAGAAAAAGCGAGGAGAATATCCGAAAGATTGAATTGAACGGCTTGTTCAATTCGAGGGAAATATTGTGTTCTTGACATATCTTTTGCACAGGACTTGCTTTATATTGTTTTTGGGCCGAAGGTTTGTTTTGTGGAAAAGGAAAGGGAATTGGGGGTTTGAAGAATGGAAGAAGCGAGTTGATCGAAGCACTCAGCAGGCCTTAACAACAATCACATTTGCCTTTTGAATGAAGCAAGTTGGAAAGCCATCAGCGAAGACTTGGCGTTGAATAAGTCTTTGTGAAGGAGTTGATTGGAGAATATGTGTTTTCATTTGGAATCATGTCCAGCTTCACAATGGATTCTCTGTGATCGATGATGTTCTTTGCCAGCCACTTATTGTCCAGTTGTCTGTTTTTTTATGTGGCAAGAGGCAATTTTGGAGAACAAGAAAACCGATTTGGTTGATAATTACCAATCTATTGGAGATAGGAAAATATTTAAATGCCAAAAAGATGGTTTGACTTTTTTTATTTCATTCATTTTTCTTTTAAGGTGTTCTTTCAATGAATGCAGATTGTCCATGAACAGAAATGCAATGAAAAGAAGCCTTTTTTATCCTTTTTCAAAAGATCCATAAGTAATGAGAATATTCTTGTTTGCTTTGAATTCAACGATGGCATTCGTGACTTCTGCCATCTTCTTTGAATGACGCATAGCCTGACAATGCTTTGCATGAGCTTGAAAGAGAGAAAGCAGTTTATTTGGGATTATTTGTTGAGAGTATTCCGCAGAAGCGACTCTTTCACCAAAGCTGATGAGCTTTCTGAGCATTTTCATCCACAACAAATTCATCTTTTTCTTTCGCCCTACGTGACTTGGAAAAGCTGACATCTTCTATTTTTCTTCACCTTCCTTATCTTTCTCAACAGTCTCACTTCAATAAATGATGTTCATTGCCAGAATCGACACATCAATCACATAATCATGAAATTCTTTATTTTCTTCTCCTTGCCTTTGAAAATTTTGCAATTGAAGTCAACTTCTTCAATCGTCAACGTCTTCTTCTCTGCCAAAATCCTCATCATACATGAAGTTCACTTGAATTGTTGACATCATTGGACAAACACAATCATCCTTTTTCTGAGGGAAAAGCTGTTCAACCACACAAAGGCAGTCGATGATTTGTGGACTTCCTTCTTCATCTGTTTGTATCTCTCTCCCTTTCACCAATTTTGTGATAAAGATTATTTATTTCTTCTGAAATCAACTCATCGAATGATATATTTATATCAATCGACATCACTCAAGCTATCATCAACATCTTTAAAAAAGGATTAAATTCATTTCACAATTCTCAATTGCTCCACCTTCATAACCCTTATCTTCTTCTTCTTCTTCTTCTTCTTCTTCTTCTTATTCTTCTATTCTCTTTAGCGTCTTCTTCATCCCATCCAAAATTTCTTTCATTTCCTTCTTCTCCTCTTCTGTTTCTTCTTTTTTTTCCTCTTTCTTTTCCTCTTCCTCTTCTTATCACTCCATACAAATCAAACAATATTCTCCCTCTGCTTCTTCAACGGTTATGTATTGTTCCTCGTTTATTGCAAAACCATTTGTCTTCATTTGCACCTTTTCCACATCTTTCCACACTCCACCTGCGCTTCCATCTGAAGTAATGCCCAAAGACCCATCTGCTATTTCTTCTTCTGCTCTCCTGTTTTCCTGTTGAATGCCAGTGGATGGAGAAGTGCTGCACACTTCTGGTTCAACTGAATGCAACTTGTCTACACCCACCTCAGCGTCAACCTTCACAAACCTCAGCCCACTCAGCCCAAGCTCCTCCACAACCGGCTGAACCATTGCTTCTTTCAGATTCCCCTGGTTCTCTTTGATTCTCTCAACAAACTCTCTGTGCGCTGTCAGAAACCCGCCTTTCTCCTCGTTCCTATCACCTCCTTCTCTCGCTTCATCTTCTTTTCCCTCTTTTTCTCCCTTTTCTTCTCCCTCTTTGCCTCCCCCTTTTCCTGCCTCTGCTTCTTCCCGTTCCTCCAACACAGCCAGCGCAATCGCTGCTGGAGACAGAACCGCATCCTCCATCCTCAATCTCACAGCCTCCAGCACCTTCTCCACAATCTACCAAACTTCGCACACTGCAACCCCTCACTCCATCACTTTCTCTTCCAACTTCACCACTTCACGTCTCGACTGCAGCGATCGCCATATCTGCAGCGACGGGTCAAACAGATCTAAGATCGGTTGGAACGCAGTCACATCTGCTTCCGCAAAGGTTCGCTTTCTCCACGACTTCGTGCACACCGACGCTACAAGTGAATGAAGCGGCTCCACCAGCGAAACCGAAAGCATCGCTGAAAGCGCCACATCATATCCCCGCAGCAGCTGCAGAGACAGCAGCATGTGCCGTGCATACTCACCAGCCGCCTCAAGCACCACAATACGCATCCACCTCTCGACGCCGCCCATCATTGATGAAGACGTGTATGACTCCTCTTCCGCTGACGCATCAGAAGAGTCAATCGCAGGTGATGTTGGCAATGAATACAACTCATCCCTTGATGTTTTCTTCTCTAGCTTTCTCAAAGATAGGGAAAATGGAGCTGTTCGGAGCGCGGACTATGTTGAAGAAGCTGAAAATGGATAAATAAAAGAAATGGAAGAGAAAGAATTGAAGAAGAAACAGATGATGATGGTATTAATGATATTTGAATTGAATGAGATGATTGAAGGAAGAAATTAACGAAAATGAGTAATAATTATTGAAAACAGATAGCTTTGTTGAAGATCTCTCTTTCAGGCTTTTGCATTTTCATTCTGTGCCTTTTTCCACTGGGCAATTGCCTCAAAATCCCTTTCTCTTTCAACTCTATCCTCTTTATCTTTCCAACAAAAAGTGAGAGAACATGTGTCAAATTGTCTTTTCTTTTTCTCTCTTTCCACATTTCTAGCCTTCAATTTCCTTTTTTCACAAGAATCTTCTTTCCTCGAAATTTTTCATCATCAAACCCTAATCCCAGTCATCTTTGAATTATCTTGAATTTCATCTGTCAGTCTTTATTTTTCCTTCCCTGCTTTTCTTTTTCTTCTTCAAAAATATCTTATCCCTGGCTCTTTCAACAGCCTAAAAAAAAAAAAAAAAAAAAAAAAAAAAAAAAAAAAAAAAAAAAAAAAAAAAAACTATATAATATAAATAATATGTTGGTTATGATCAAAAAACAAAGGCTTTTCTTTTTTGCTTTCACAAGCTAATCCTTGAGGCTTCTTCGCAATATCTTTTTCATTTCTTTTTATTAAGCAAAAATTAAATCGTTTGTATGAAGACTTTTTGTTTTGCTCCATCATCATCGATTCTTGCATATCATTTTTATTTTTTTGAGATAAAAACAAATTTTGAACAAATTTTTGAATTTTTTGAATGCCTTTTGAAGAATTGCTTTGTGAGCTTGAACATTGCTCAACAGATGAGCAAAGAGAGAAAATTGAAGAAATGAATGAACTAATGGAAGAGATGGGCAAAGAAGAATTCAAGTCTGTTTTCACAAAAGAGTGGTTCAATGAAATGGACAAAATGATTGAAGAAAAGATATTATCATGGGAAAATGCAATTTTGTTGTTGAAACATGTTGGATATTGCCAAATGCTGAATTACTTTTGTGATTTTGCATTTAATTATTCTTTTTTGAGCGATCGATTTCAGGAAATGATCATTGAAGAAAAGATGATGATAGAAAAAAAGGAAGGAAAAGCTTCTGGTTGATCTCTGCGAATGCTATTTGTTGTTGAACAGATGGCCTTCATCTGAAATGTCTTCAATAATTGTACCATTTCTTCTGAAAGTTGACTTGAAGAAAGAAGAAAGTGAGGAATCACAAAAAGAAGTGGAAATGGCTTTACTGGCTTTGGGCAATTTTTGGAGTATCGTATGGGCATTGCTATTTCCTTTTTAGTGTTATTTGTTATTTTTTTAATTCTTATTAGAATATGCTAAAAGAACTGTATATCAATGAGATCAAGGAGATCATCGAATATCATCAGGAGCATCACAATCTCACTCAACTTTCCAATCAATCAGCTTGGGAGTTTTTGATAGACCGATTTTTCTTCGATCATAGTCTTGAACATGTTATTGTGAATGAACTGCATTTCTGTAGGGAGGCAGCAAAAGAACTGGAAGAACTCTCGAAATGTGTTGATGGGAAGAGAAAAGAAGGATGGAAAGGAGGAAAAGAAACGAAAGAAGAACTTCTTTTAATGAAATGGATAAAAACATTGTGGCTTTATTTTCGCCATTGCAAATTGTGGAATGAAGACTTTGCTGAGCTTATAGGCAGCGTTGCTCATGTGTGTCGAGCAGCAAGAGAAAATAACAAAGAAATTAGCAATCAATGCATTCATCCCTTGAGAAATGCAGCAGAAAATAGAGTTGTGAAAGTTGAAGAATTGTTCAAAGGAGGAGCAATTGATGCTGTTTTGGAGGAATTTCAGCAACAAACATTGAATGAAGGCAGGACAAATGAATGCTTTCACTTCTTTATGAATGTTTCAAGGAAATTGAAACAAAAGAATAAAGATGAAAGGGAAGAAGAGGAAAGAAAGTCAATGAAAAAGAAGGTTTTTGAAAAGATGGAAGAAGAAGGATACGAAGATATCTTCAATAGCTTTCATAAAAAATTGTTTTTTTTAAATATTGGTTATCAACTTTCGTTGAGTATTTTTGATTATTTTGTTTATGTTTGAGAAAATGATTTGTTATTTATTTTGCAACTCAAATGTGTTTTAATATTTTTTCATCATTTCGCAAAATGGAATACTATCTTTTGAAGAACTTTATGTGGCTTTTTTTAACAGAGAATTCTGCAAAAGGGAATGAAACAACCGTTAATAATTTTCAAAAGAATTGGCTTTTGTTTGAAAAATATGTCAAAGGGATAAAATATTAGTGCAATATGAATTAGGAATTTTAGTTAATTCATTCTTCTTTTTATCAGAAACATTTTTTTCAAGATGAAAAGACAAATTTCATTTTCATCCTGAAAAAACAATAAATCGTGAAAAAAAAAAATAACCTTTAAATTTATCATTTAAAAATGGATTAATGAACTTCCAATTTTATTGTTAATTTTTTCACTTTTTGAGATATTTGTCAATTAAATGACAAGAAACGAACAAACAATAATGTGTGTATACGGAGAAAATAATATTCGGTTGTTTTCAGTTATTTATGAAATGTTGAAGAAAGAAAAAAAATTTTTTTGTGTTGCAAAATACAAAGCTTTTCGTTTCCTCAAGCCTTTAAAAGAAGGTGTGAAATATTCAAACATGAAAGAATCCGTCATCTTTAGCATATAAGAATTTCAACGATTTTTGAAAGTTAATAATGTTATCTTCAACTCCCTTTTCTTCCATTTTTTCAAGCATTTTCCTTTTCAACTCTTTTCTTTTCGCTTCTTTTATTTCATCATCTTCCTTTCCTTTGAAACGCAATGAAAGCCTATAAAAAAATTTCAAGCTTTCAAATGCCAAACCTTTATTCAACGTTGGTCGATGTAACTCCTCCAAAATTACATCAATGGCACCACTTTTCAGCAAGTCATCAACTTCCACGGTCAAATTATTTGCTGATTCATAAAATAAAATCACGCATTTCTTGCCTATTTCATCGTGATTATCTCTTGATGCTCGAAACACATTAACAAGGCAGCTAAAAAGTCCAACATTTTCTTCATTCTCCAAATGAAATCTGTAAAAGAAATGATGAATAAAGCCGATCCACCTCGAAATAATATCCATTGTTTTCCTTTCTGTTTTCCCCGTCCTTTCTTCTTTTCTCTTCCAATCCACACACTTTGACAGTTCTTCCAGTTCTTTTGCTGCTTCTCTTGCGAAATGCAGTTCATTTACAACAACATCTTCCAGATTTTTGTAGTTATTAGATTTGCATATCAAATATGACCAAGCTAATTGATAGGCAAGTCGGGTGAGGTTGTGATGCTCCTGATGATATTCGATGATCGTTTTGATCTCATTCAGATGCAATTTTTGTTCAACTGCCTTATAAAAATCAGAAAAATATGCATTAATATCAAAATCGAAAAAGGTTCTCAAACCTCATATCCAGCATTGCTCAAAGCCAGCAGCGCCATTTCCACTTCTTTTTGCGTTTCCTCATCTTCCTCTTTCTTAAATGCAACTTTTATAAGGCAAGGAACACAGATGTGATGTAGATCCACAGACATCCGGTTACCAAGCAAAAGATAACATTCAACGAGGTCGATAAAAAGCTTTTCGTCATTTCCTTCTTTTTTCTGTTCTTCATCAACAATCATCTCCTCAAATCTTCCGCTTAATGAAGAAAAGAAAAAGTCCTCAACGTATATGCTTTTCAAAATGTTGCAATATCCCATGTGTTTCAACAGCAAGATTGCATTTTCCATCGTCAGTTTCTCTTCTTCAATCATTTGATAGATTTTGTTGAACAGTTCTGTTGTGTAAACATGTTCAATTTCCTCTTTATTCATTTCATCAATCAATCTGTTCATTTCTTCAATTTTCATTTTTTGTTCTGTAACGCTGCAATTTTTCAATTCCTCAAGTAATTCTAAAGAAAAAAATTTTATTCCAATGATAAAAGCCATTGTGCTTTCAAAAAAAGTCTGTTAAAATGAACAAACTTGAAAACTTTTCATTTGGGGCCATCTCTCGATTTCCGTCTTCGGTTTTACCATCAATGAATTCTTCCATTCTGTTTATTTAAAGTGCAATCTATTAGCAAAGAATATCCCTTATAATAAAGTAAAATCAAATAAATATCAAACATCGATGATGATCCACAAATTGAGAAGGTTACTGTATCTATCCCAATTGTTTTACCTTTTAAATAAAGATTTGGAAACGATTTCTATGAAAGCAGCCTGATATGGCTGAGTGAGGCAAGAAAAACCAGTTTTTTGTTTTTTGTTGATCAAACCAACAGAAATTCATCAAAAACAAATGGAGAATTGTTATTCGATTCATGATGCTCCATGAAATTGATTTCTTCCCCTTTTGGAACAGAATTAATTTATGATATGGAAATGAAAATCGATGGAAGAAAATAACTGCAATCAAGCAAAAGGATTGTGAAGAAGAGTTTCATGACTTTTTTGAGTTATTGATTCTTTTGTCAAAAACCAAAGAACAGCTAATGTTTTCATTCCTGAAGGGTCTCGTTTGTTGTTTTATTTTACAGTTTCTGATTTCATTGAAAAGGATTGAAGTGATTGCTGAAGACAAAAGAAGTGTAAAATGCCAAAATAGAAATGGACAATACAAGCAAAAAATAATTTACAATTCTTTACAAAAAAGCCAATCGAATGACGAAGGAACAAGGTTGGACGGTTCAATTGCAAAAGCATCATGGGCCATCAAAAAATGGATTATTTGAAGCAACACGATTAAAATTGGTTTCGCACTGGCCAAGCTGCCTGGCTTTGCGGTTGATAAGAGTTCAACAATGCGTTTTGCTCATCCTTTTCAATTTGAATGATTGAGCATTATTGGTTGCAAAATACATTTGCTTCGGATGAAAAGAGATTGGAAAAGGAATTTTTCAAAGACGACTCTGTTGCAAAGGAGCAATGAAAAAAATACATAAATAATAATTATTATTATTCAGAGACCAAAAGCTTTGATATTATCGATATGAAAGGAATTGGCCGACATTTCAGCTTCTGCTCCATCAGAACGAAGATGAATGGCAAAAACATTTGTTTTCTCAAGGAAGATGCTCTTGTGGAAATGAGGAGTTCATCAGGCTATTCAGAGACTCTCCCCCTTTGCTTCAGCAATATAAGTGTGATGAAAATGTGTTAAAGAATGAAAGGACCTCTTTTCGAATGTCTCAACAATCCATCATTTTTATATCAACATCGTTTTCAGATGAAAAATTCACAGCTTTTCTGCATTTGAGCTGCTTTGTGATGAACACCTTGCAGGCATCGAAAACAACATTCAAAAATTCTTCTTCTTCTTCTTCTTCTTCTTCTTCTTCTTCTTCTTCTTCTTCTTCTTCTTCTAATTGAACTGTCTTTTAATTCTTCAAATAGAAGCTGAAGAGAAGAGGAAAGAAATATGTCATTTTGATAAGCTGAAGAAAAAATCTGAGGAATTTCATTCGAAAAATAGGAAAATAAGCTTTGCGTTCTCTTTTGATGAACAGAGAAAGAAAGAAATTGGAGAAGAAGAAGAAGAAAGAGAAAGAAATGAGGATAAAAAGAAAGAATAACGCAAAGACGAAGGAAGAAAGAATCAAAAGAATTACACAAAAGAACAGTGGAAATGCTATTTTGGATGAGACAAACAACAGATTTCATTCAGAAGGAGAAGGGGAGGTGCATCTAAAGGATCCAAAGAAATGGAAGAAAGAATGAGAGAAAGGGTTTTTTTATTGGGAGAATCAGGAGGAAGCGGGGAATATATTTGATTATTTCTAAATTAAATATCATAAAATAAGCGCTTTTCACAAGAAAAAGAAAAATCTAACTCTTTTTGTTTTAATTCTGTTCCATTTTTTTTTCAATTGGAGAAAATAAAATAAAAATATATACTTTAATGAAATTTCAAGATTTACAGTCTTTTATTATTTAAAAGAAACTCCAAAACGAAAGAATGACAATAAAATACAAACAGTTTTTAATATTATTGAACTAAGGCAATGAAAAACAACACGATAAACATCTCTATTTTCCAATTATCTTCAAGAAAGTTGCTTCACAACTTATTCAACAATCAAAGAAAACTTTTCTTTAATTGAATAAATAGTAATAGTGGTGAAAAATAACCTTTGTTATTTTCTTTTTTAAAAATTCAATGAATTTCAAAAAGAAAAGAAAAGACCAAAAAACATAAAACAAAAAGAAATAGACGAATTACACAGAAGGATAATTAAGAAAGTCATTCAATGGATTTTTTTTAAAAAAAAGTGCAATTTCAAACAAATTAATTGAGAAAATAATTCTCAACTTTCATTAAAAAATGGAAGCATAAAGGTGCTAATTAGTTTTAAAAAGCACGAAGAGAGAAGAAAAAGAATAAGAAAAAGAATAAGAAAAAGAAGAAAAAGAAATTAAAACTCAAAAAAATTATTCGTTTCAATACAAGCATAATGAAGAGATTCCTCAAAGAAAATCAGTTGATATTTCAATGAGAAAAATCATTTAGAAAAAAAATGGAAGAAAAGAAGAAGAAAAAGAAAAAGAAAAAGAAGAAGTTGATGTTTTCTTTTGAAAATAAGAAAATAATCAAAAAGGAGAAGCATCACGTATTCTCAGAAAGAAAATGTTTAAATAAAATTATGAAATAAAATTAAGATAAGATAAGATAAGATAAGATAAGAAAGATAGTGTGATAAGATAATAATAACAATAATCTATTTTTTGTGTGTGTGTTTATTCTTGTTTTTGTTCTTCAGATGAAATTTCTTCTGATTTATGCCTTTTTTCAATATAAATTCAATTCTTCTAACATTTTTCTTTTCTTTTCTTCTCTTCTTCCCTTCTTTTTATGGAATCTTTCAATTTCTATCAATTTCTTTATTAATTTCCAGAAAAATCATCTTTTCTTCAAATCTTTCTCTATTTTTCTTTCTTTCTTTCTTTCTTTCTTTCTTTCTTTCTTTCTTTCTTTCTTTCTTTCTTTCTTTCTTTCTTTCTTTCTTTCTTCTTCTCTCTTCTCTCTTTGTCTTTCTCTCTTTCTCTCTTTCTCCTTCTTTCTTTCTTTCTTATTCCATCTCATTCAATTTGTTTTTGTTCAAAAATTTTGCCATTTTGCTCTTCATTTTTCTTCTTCCTCCTCATTTCCTTCATTCTTCTTTGATTTCTTCTTCTTTTTCTTTTTCTTCTTCTTTTTTTCCTGCTTTTCTTCTTCTTCTTCTTCATTTTCTTCCTTCTCTTCTTCTTCTTTTTCACTTTCCAATTCATCATTCTCTTTTAAATGTGTTGATTTTTTCGCTTTCTTTCTTTTTTTCCCTTTCTTCTTCTCTTTCTCTCTTTCTTCTTCTTCTTCATATTCATTTTCATTGATTTCTTCATCTTTCATTCTTGTTTCTTCATTTTGTTTGTTTGATTGCAATGAAAATGTGTTTGCTTCTGTCACAAATTCTTTCAAATTCGCATTCATTTTGTTTGCTTGTAATTCTTCTTCATTCAACACAGAAGAAGAAGAAGACAAAATCTGATTCACAGCTTCTTCAATGAATTCACTGCTTATTCCTTCTTTTCTTTCATCTTTCTGTAAATGTCTGTTAGATTTGTTATTTTCGTGTGTTGTATTGTTCAAATGTTGAATGAAAGATGCATTTTCGTTTGAATTCGAATTATCTTCTTTCACTCGATTCTTTGCTATTTTGTTTTCCCCTTCTTCTCTTTCTCTTTCTCTTTCTCTTTCTTCTTCTCCTCCTTCTTTTCCTTCATATCCATCTTCTTCCTCCTCCACAAGTATCTGCTGCTTCTTTGAGAATGTCTTCTTCTTCCTCTTCTTCGTCGTCGTCACAATCAAAATGACACAAACAACTGCCACAACTGCCACAACTCCAACAACAATCACAATAATCCACCAAGCAAATGGCTTCTTTTCTTCTCCATTTCCTTCTCTTCCTTCTGATTCCTTCTCTTCTTTTGACTCATCTTCCTTCGGCTTATCTTTTTGCTCTTTCAAATACTTTTCATACGCATCTTCTGGCTCTGATTCTTCATCTTTTGCTCCCGCAATCCACCCAGCTGTTGAATTGCCATAATCATTCGCAAACTCAAATGCATCTTCTCTTTTGCAGAACTCATCAAAATCTGGCGCAATGATGAACAGAGAAGATGATTGCGAGCCAGCTGTGTTTGAGCTGTCTATCTCCAGATTGTTTGCTGCGGGAAGCTGAATGTTCGATGCTGCCTTTGGCATCTCAATGAATATTGCCCCAACTTTCCCATTCGGTGCTGAACAAGATTTGAATGAGCATTTGTCGTTTCTTCCAATCGCAACTGTTGATTCTTCCGAAACCAAAGAAATCTCCAAGCCAGCCACGTCTCCATTCTCTGAGTTCACCTCCTTCATGCTCAGCCCTTCAATGCTTACTGTTGTAGGTGTGCTTTCTCCATCTTCAATTGTAATCGCTGCTCCATTTTGGACATTCACATTGCTCACTTCTACTCCATTCAACGAAATTTCATTGACCCCTTCAAAATAAAATGGCGAAATCGAAAACGAAACACAAATTGAATCATCTGCACATGAAACATTGTTCAATGTAACTTTCCCACTTACAACCTTCACAAGATTGCCTGCAACAGAACCGTCTCCATCAACACAGGTGCCAATTCCTCCACCTGTTGATGATTGTGCTCCAATTCTGACAAATCGGCAATTGCTGATGGAAAGCGACGTTGACAATTCATTTCCAAAAATTAAAGAATCCCATTTTTTCCCAGAAGTGGGAAAGTTAAATGCCAAAGACTTGAATTCAACCTCTTTTTCACATGTAAATAAAGCAGATGATGCGCTAACATCACAATCGATAGCAACTTCTGCGTTTCCCTTTCCGTCACTGTTAACTCCTTCAATAATTATTCCGTTGCCAACATCAAATGTGATAGCTTCAGCTGGAAGAGGATCTTCTGTTTTGACAGTTTCGATGATGCATTTCACACTCTTTTCTAAAAAGTTGTATGCATCCTTTAAACTGTAGGCTGCTAATTCAACACTGATTCCATTTCCTTTTCCTCCATTCTTTACGAAGGCCTTTGTCATGTTTTCTGGCTTTGAAAGAGGGGGATCATAATACGTGGACACAAAATCACATTCATATATCATATTGTTGTCGGTCCCAACAATATTCCACAAATTATCTCTTCTGTTATAATTAGCTGCAAAACTTTTCTTCATTTCTGCTGCGAGGTCTTCAAATAATGAGTCATTCGCCATTATCAATAATAGTCCAGTGCTTCTTTTTGACTTACCTGCTCCGAATGTGCATTTGTCAAATATCAGATTCCTCCCATCTTCGGGCCATTTAATCTGACTTACTGATGTAATAGCAGTCATTCGTAGACATAATACCCCAGAGCCATATTGATAATCAGTATGGCATGACGAAAATGTTGTGACACCTCCATCTCCAACAGTAAATGTACTATCTTTGTTATAAGTTTTAAATACAAATACCATGCTTGCGCTTTTTATCTCCGAAAATGTGCTCCCTTTCAATGTAAGATCAGTTTTGATGTCTGTGCTGTAACTATAGACATCAACAACGGCTTCTGCAAAAATCTTTTCGTTTGGACGAACTATATCAATTTTCTTCAAATTCAAATTGGACAATATCACCGTTTCGCAATCACTTGCAAAAAACACTTCTCTCATCGTTGAAAATGTATTTTCTTCATCTGCGCATTCAACTGATTCCATCGTCAACGATCCACCATTTGCATCAACAAGTCTATAATCAACCACGCTTCCCCCTGCTGGCCGAATAAATCTACAGTTGCTTATTGTCAAGCTTGTACGTTGTGCGTTTATCAAAGATAATGGTCCAAATTTTTCAACTCCTTTTTTATCCAATGTTGTTGGAATGTGAAATGCCAACCATTTGAATTCCGCATCGCAATAGCAATTAAATAGAACTAAACCTTCATGCACTTCACAGTCTATTTCCACTTCGGCGTTCCCACTTCCATCACTTTTCCATCCTTCAAGTGTAATTTTTGTCTTTTTGTTAGCTGTCAAGACTTCCGCAGGAAATGGATTTTCATCTTCAACAAATTTTATGTTGCAAACAGCTTCATTGCTCAGAAGAATGTATGCCAATAACAAAGATTGCCTTTCCTGGCCAATATCCAATCCATTGTTGCTATTGTTCCCGCTTTGCTTGACAAATACTGTTGTAATTGGCTGTGATGGATCGTCTAGCGAGTAAATCGATATTACAATTTGGAAAAGAATTAATCCCCAAAACATTCTTAAAAAAAACACTTTTTTCAAATTTTAATTTTGATCAATATTTGTATAAAATGAAAATTGATAACATATTCTTAAAAAAATCTTGAAACGAAAGTTAATGGAAAAAATTTGATTGTTCAATGAAAAATAAGAACTTTTTATAAATCCGAAAATGACTGATTATAAAGAAAAGAAAACTGAAAAAAATCTTTTTTATTGAAAAAAAAATCTAACAAAAAAGTTAACAAGAACATGTAACATCTCTTCATCTTGTTGGATTCTTCATTGTTCAAGCAAGAAGAATGCCCATATTTCGTATCAGTCTTCGACAAATTCAAATCTTTTTCTCTCTCATTCTTTTTCTCTTTTTAAATTTTCTATTCATTGCTCTTTCGTCTCTTCTTTCGTCTCTTCTTTGTCTTCTTCCCTTTCTTCCCTTTCTTTTATTTTTCCTTATTCATTCGAAACTTCTTCTTCCTCCTCCTCCACTTTATCTTTTTCTCCTCACAGTCAAACCTTGATTATGCTCCTTCTGTAACCTGTCCATCAACTATCACCTCTTCCACTTTTTTTATTTTCCTCCACATCTCAATTTCTTCTTCTCTTCTCACTCTTTCAGAACGGCAAACGCATAGCTTCATCCGATAGAACTGCATCCTCCATCCTCAGCTCTTACACCTCGAAACTCTTCTCTCCAATCCCCCCTGCTTCACACGCCACAGCTCTCACTCCATCATTTCGTTTTTCAGCTTCTCCATCACATTCCTCTGGTGCAGCGATTGCGACACAAGCTTCACAATCGAAAAACGGCAGCTGCAATGGGTCAAGTTGATCGTTGGCTGATGGGAGCGAATTCACATCCGAAGCTGCAGAAAAAATCTGCTTACCAACTAATTTCACCACTGATGCTGCAAGCGATGAAGAGGTGAACACAGCGGAACCGAAAGAATAGACTAATGCACAACATTGAATAGGGAACATATTTTATCTTGAACTCAAAAAATAATCTCAACCCTATTTTTGATACTTGTTTTTCCTTTTTAGATTTGTGAAAAGGTTAAAAGCAAAAACAAAAGAAAGAGACTTCTTGATATGGGACAAAATATTTCACTTCAGGCATTTTCAGGCATAGGTCTAAATTGTACCAGTAGCGAATTTGACGTTTTTTAATTATATTTCACTGTATTATTAATAAACGTAATTAATTAACTCTATATTATCGAGAAAATCTATGAAATTTAACTTTGAAAAACAATAATAAAAATTAATGATCGGACCCATTAAATATTTATATATTTTTCCTTTTTTGTTTTATGTACTTATTCGCTCTATATTTTGAATATAAAATTTTGCAATTGTCTTGTTTTTCTGTTTTTGCATGACTTCTAATCAAAAAGAATGGACTGGTTTATGTTTTGTTTTCTTTTTTTTTATATAAACATTCTGCGCATTTTGAAAAGAATGCATAGAATAAAAAATTTTTAATAAAAACCGTTTGAAAAACATTGCAATTTAATTGAGAAAAATTCATCTGCAAACCTTCATTGTTCTCCATCTTGCGATGTGGATGTTCCAGTGCAAAATATTCTTGAATCAGTTTCCAACTCAACCTTGATCCCTCCACCACTGCCATTCACACACCTTCAATCGTCAATAGTCACATACTGAACAGTAAATATCTTTCCAGCCTTCACACTCTTTGCCACAACCACCCCATCTCCTTCAGTCAACTTCACATTTGTCACCTTCACATTCGCCAGCTCGCTATCTCCTGATGCTGTGGCTGTCAGATACAGTGCAGATGACGATAATGAAGAAGAAGATTGATTCGGCTCAGAGAACAATGATTTTGAGACATTCATATTTATGATCTCCACATCAACCATCGACAGCTGCGACAGCGCCACCACAAACACTGACGACAATATCACATAGTCTCCTGTTTTACTCGTGGTGATCACAACATCCTCCAATGAGAGTGACCCACCCCCATCAGACACCACAACCACGCTCGGCGAAGGATTTATATTTGAGTTACAATCGACTTTCAAATGATTCATTCCAAGATGACCTGCTGACACACTGAACAGCGCACCTGATAATGAAAGGGCTCCTGTTTCGATCGAACTCTTTGTCCTCCCTTTCCCAATGACTGAAATCTTCTTTGTTCCAATCTCAATCGTTGCTGTCTCGCTTGTGTGATAACCGCCCATCAGTGTGACTGATGAGCTCAGCTCTTCCAAGCCCGTCTCCACTGCATGCCCCACCGTCTGGCATGGAGCCGACTCGCCCATTCCACACAGCCCACTCGAGTCGCTTCCATTTACCCCCACAAACAGAACCTTTGTCCATTCGTTCAGCCACTCCTTCTTGTCCGTGAGCTGATATGCCCAGTCACTTGTCCAATATCTGTAGCACACTCTCTGGTCATCTGCGTTTGTTGTGTAGCATTCATCGAACGGATTGTTTGAAGACTTAAAAACATTATATCGATTATAATACATCACATCACGCCCATATGGAGTGGCTGCAGAGCATTTGCATTCATGAAAGAATAAAAAATAGCAATAAACGCTGTAGCTTGGAGTTGTTTGTTGAAAGGTGTAAAAGTACGGTCCTCGGCCATGTGATACTGTTGAACATGAAATGAACTGTATTCTCCTCATTTTCAATGTGACTGGAATATATGAGCAATTCAATCCTCCACCAAAATTTCTTGCTAGTGAGAAAGAAGTAAATGAGCATTCAAACACACAAGCACTCTCCCCTTTCCCACTTTCTGCTCCGATACATCCAGAACTTGAAACCTGAAAAGAATTAAGATAAGGCCCTCCTCCTATTCTATCTGCTTTGTATTTTAAAAATTCTCAACCACTGATCCTGACACACTCCTGAAACGGATAAGCCATAATCTCTCCTCCTTCATCTTTTTGAGCAGTGCATGCATTGAATGAGTTATTTTCGATCTTGATAGAATTGATTGAAACACACAAAATTCCTCCCCCAGCATAATATGCAGTGCAGTTGTTGAACGAACAAAATTTCACTGAAAGTGTTCCCGAACCCAGGCTTTGCATGTAAATCGCTCCTCCATTTGTTATTCCATCTGAAACTGAATAATTTGTAAAATTTGTTTTTGATCCATTCCTCTAATGCCAAAATAAAGAATTCAATTCAACGGATGTTTCGCTTCAGACAAAAATTCTATATCATAAAGCAAGAATCATATTTCGAATAGATTTTGATTACGAAAAATATTACACATATCAATTTAAATAAATAATAGATATACAAAGAATTATATGTTTGACAATCATTATCTTTGCTGATAACAACTAAATTTCTCCATTACACCCCAAAAACAAAAAAGGAAAAATATATAAATATTTAATGGGTCCGATCATTAATTTTTATTATTGTTTTTCAAAGTTAAATTTCATAGATTTTCTCGATAATATAGAGTTAATTAATTACGTTTATTAATAATACAGTGAAATATAATTAAAAAACGTCAAATTCGCTACTGGTACAATTTAGACCTATGCCCATTTTCATTGAAAAATTATGCACTTTTCATTGACTTTTTTGTGATTAAAAAATTGAAATAAATGGGTTTATGATTAGAAATATATGTGAGTTCACAAAACATTTTGTAATTTTATCAATGATGTTTGTTTGCAGCAATGAAAATCCAATTTATTTTGAAATCTGATAAAGTTTAATAATGTTAAAAGTGAAACTATTTTTTCATGCTTTGTACACAAAAAGCTTGAAAGTTCATATTTTCCCCCTTATTTTTATTTTTTCAGAATTCTGTTGAAAAAAATTTTGAAATTTTAATTTTCAAAAAAATATTCAATTTTTTTTTTTTTTTTTTATTGTAGGACATAGATTAAAGACTTGCTGGCAGTGAAGCGAATATTTCATACACAACGTTTTTATCCTCAACATCTTAATACAACATTCCTATATTATTATAATAACTTGTTTTTATTTTTTTAATTTAATTTTTTGCTTTTTTTTCTCATTTCACTGTTTCAACAAAAACACGTTTTTCGGAATAAATATGAATGTGCATTATTTTTAAGGATAAATGAAATTAAAACTGGGAGTTTCTTATTATATATATTTTTGTTTAATTTTGAAATGAAAAAGAATTGAATAAGAATTTAATACGAAATAGTAGAAAATATGAAAATTTTGATATGATAAATGTTTGCCATTGATAAATGTTTCGTTGTTTTTTCTTTAATATAAAATTTCATTACAGATTTGTTTTTATTTTACTTCAAAGAATAAAAAAACAAAAGTTCATTTAATTCGAAAATCATGTTTTTTTGAAAAATGTGTGAACTGAGAAAAAATGAAAAAAAAAAAACAAGTTGAAAAAGTTTAAAACAAGTTCAACTTGTAAAAAAAAAGAAATAATGTATTATGATATGAAAGCTTCAAACTTCTAGTGAAAAATATTCGCTGGAAAAGTGGTAAGTCAATGATCAAAACATAAAATTATTATAATCCTCGATCTTTTTGCAAAACATGAAATATTGACAAAAAAATACAGAATTAGGAAATTAAAACATTTCAAACATTTCTGGTTATTTTTTATTTGCTAATTGCTTGCATAAAGCAGAGCGCATGGCAAAAAAGAAAAAGGTCGTGATATAGAAAAAAGGTCAAGATAAAATTATAGCCCTATTTTTAATCAATTTAACAACAGATATAAATCTTCCAATTGTCCTTTATATGCACTAACGATGTAAAATTGTTGCTTTCTTGCATCATTCAGCTTGCTTTACTTCAGATAGATCATTTTGAGGATGCAAAAAGATAGGAGCAAACTGAATGGAACGAATACTGACGACAATGATTTATTTTGCTTTTTTTTCTTTTTAACAATATATCTGAAATGAATTTGAAAATTTTCGGTAATCAGCTTTTTGTCTTTGTAAATAAATTTCATTTTCTTTGAAAGTTTATTTTATTAAAGTTATTGATAAAAAGGTTCATGAAAGTTTAAAACGCTTGACTTCTCAGACTTGTGAGAATGCACTCAAATGGGACAAAATTTTTGCAATTATAAAAAAATAGAGGTTTGTTGCAAACTTATACTGCAATTATATCATTGCAAAATTTTCATTACAATTCTAAAAAATACAAAAAAATTTAAAATTGAGAGTTGTATATGAAAGTGTAGAGTGGAACAAAATTCATAAAACATAAAACTTTGTCTCATAGGTGAGTATTTTTATTGGCACCAGTTTTTTTATTGGCACCAAAAATTATTTTCATTATCTTCATTTCATCAAAGCTCATAAATCTGTTTCATAACTTAAGAACAATAAACAAATAAAAATTGAGCTGTACGTCAAATATTTTTTTAAAAAACTTTCTCAGAAAAACGATCTAATAATTTTTAACTTTTATATTTCGATCAATGTTTTGCTCGTATTTTCTTGACTGATTGCTGTTGCGAGTTTTTATCACGGAATACACAAAAACAATTGTATTTTCCGTATTTGTTACTTATTCGTTATATTTTGAACTATTTATTTAAGTGTATTTTTGCATTTCACCACTTTTGTTTAAACATGCAAAATCAAGTGAATGTGTTTGTTTTGTTATAAATGGTCAAAAGATATCGACAGAATAATCTTTTTTGTATATTATGCATGTTTTGAAAATAAACTTTTATTTAAAATTAAAAAGAAATCAAAGGATCATGCTTTTGAAAGAATTGAATTTATCAAAGTATTGACAAATTGGAAGTTATCCAATATCAATAATTTGTTGTTAAAAAACTTATTAAATATAATACACTTCATGAAAATCGATAAAACAAACATATTCACTTGATTTTGCATGTTTAAACAAAAGTGGTGAAATGCAAAAATACACTTAAATAAATAGTTCAAAATATAACGAATAAGTAACAAATACGGAAAATACAATTGTTTTTGTGTATTCCGTGATAAAAACTCGCAACAGCAATCAGTCAAGAAAATACGAGCAAAACATTGATCGAAATATAAAAGTTAAAAATTATTAGATCGTTTTTCTGAGAAAGTTTTTTAAAAAAATATTTGACGTACAGCTCAATTTTTATTTGTTTATTGTTCTTAAGTTATGAAACAGATTTATGAGCTTTGATGAAATGAAGATAATGAAAATAATTTTTGGTGCCAATAAAAAAACTGGTGCCAATAAAAATACTCACCTATATATTATTATGGGAAAACCAGATAAATTCAATTAATTCATCTTGGATGAGGATATCAAGTTAATTCATTTCAGAAATGTTTCTTTTGAATTTTTACAATTTTTTTTTGACTTAAAAAATATTTTAAAAATATTCAAAAAAGAATAAATTTTGCAATAAATTTAGAAATACCAATTTCTCATATATGCGAAAAACTGTGGGACAACACAGACATGCGTGAATACGAAACGTTTATATGACAAAAAGGTTTAGAATTGAGAAATAAATAAAAAAAAGAAAGAAAGAAACTTTTGAGTTACAAAATATTAAACATTTTTTTTCACTAAACATTTACAAAATAATCCGAAATATCCAACGATAACGCTTCGTCATAAAAATTCACTTCATTAAGAATATCCAATATTTCATTGAAACAAAAAATGTCATCTTCGTATCCTTTTTCTTCCATCTTTTCAAGCACTTTCCTTTTCGTTGCCTTTCTTTTCGCTTCTTCCTTTTCATCTTTCTTCTTTCCTTTCAATTGCCATGAAATAGAATTTATAATTTCCAAGTTATAACACATCATTTTGTAACCTAATGTTGGTTGCTGCATCTCCTCCAAAGCAACATCAACAACTCCCCCATTTAACAAGTCTTCAATTTCGATTGATAAATTACCCTTTGCAACCAAAAATATGTACATGCACTCATTGCTAATTTTTCTGAAATTGTCCTTTGCTGCTCGAAACATCTGAACAATGCTGTTGAAAAGACCAACAAATTCTTCATTCTGCAATTGACAATGGCGTAAATATATCTTCATTGTCATGAACCATCTTATCAAAAGAAGCTCTTCATTCGTTTCTTTTCCTCTTTCATCTTTTTTTTCTCTCATCCAAATCACATTCTTTGTCAGCTCTTCCAATTCTCTCACTGCCTCTCTCACTAAATGCAGTTCATTCACACCAACTTCTTCCAAACTTTTTTCAAAGAACATCCTGTCTGTGAAAAAGGCCCAAACCGATTGATAGGCAAGATGAGTGAGGTTGTGATGTTCCTGGTGATATTGGATAACCTCTTTGATCTCACTCAGATACAATTCTTTTGGAACATTCTAATAAAAAAAAAATAATAATAGAATAAATATCAAAATATGAAATAAAGAAAATTTAATAAATAAACAGCAAATTAATCATACCGTCCACATATAGATATTACTCAAAGCCAGCAAAGCCATTTCCACTTCCTTCTGAGCCTTCTCGCTTTCCTCTTTCTTCAATGCAGCTTTCAGGAGACAAGGCACGCAAATTGAAAGAAATTCCGAAGATGGAACTCTGCTGTAAAACAAAAGATAGCATTCACAAAGACCAACAAGAAGCTTTTCATTCTTTTCTTCTTTCTTCTCTTCTTCATTTATAATCATCTTCTCAATTCTTTCACTCAAAGAAATTTTTTCAAAGCCAAAATAATGTATTCTTTTCAACGTTTTCAAATATCCAATGCGCTTCAACAACAAAATTGCATTTTCCATCGAAAGTTTCTTTTCTTCAATCATTTTGCTCAATGCATCGAACAACTCTTCCGTGAAAACAGAAATGAATTCTTCTTTACCCATCTCTTCCATTAGTCCACTCATATCTTCAATTTTCTGTTTTTGTTCATCAACTGATTTATTCAACTGGGAAAACAATTCTTCAATAAAAAACAAAGAAAGAAAGAAAGAAAGAAATCCAATCAATAAGAATTCGCATACTACAGTTAATGCACACCATTGAATTTTTCAGTGAAGCTCATTTCCTTAGTTTTTTTGCAAAACGCATCATTCGGAATACATCAACATTTTCATCAATCCAAATGAAAAGAAAAAATAACAAATGTTAAATTTACAAAATAATCTGAAAAATGCCTTTCCTCATACCGTGCTTTTAATGAAAGTACTTTTGATAAGATATGAAAGAGAAAAAGAACGCTTTATCCTTGTTGGTTTGTTGTTATGGATATTTTGATCTGACGATAATCTTTGAAAATGAATGGAAATTTTGCAAGATGAGTGTTGGTTAGGAAAAATATATTGTGAAATAGGTTATATTATTTTGTATGGTTGCACGAGAGAGCGAAGGCTGAGAATTGATTTTGGAATTGAGAGAGATGATTTTTAAAAAAACATCTTGAAAGGAAATGCAGCAATTTGGTTGTTGAATGAAAATGTTTAAGTGTATGCGTTTTTTATCGTTCCTGTTTGTTGAGAAGATACTTTTATAAACCATCTTTTCAGAGTCCAAGAATCTGATAAATTTTAAAAATGGCCAATTCCTTTGTCTTTCTGAGGAGAGCATCAGAAGAGGGCTGGATGTCGAGATACAAGCAGAAGATGGGAATTGCATATTTTTTTTGTATTCAATTGGAACAGGGGAAGAAAAGAAATTCGATTTCAAAGCATTTGGATGAAAGCGAAAAGGAATGAAAGCAATTGAACAGCACTTGTAAAGAAAAAATGAAAAGATATTTTTTTTTCGGAAAAAAAAGTGGATGATAACATCGAAAGCAGGATATTTGGGGGGGAAAGTATGATGGAGAAAGGAGCACCGAGAAATACGGGAAAAGGAGAATGGTAGCATCAGAGATCAACAATCCTCTGCATTTGCGATTGGATTGTGAGGTGTGTTCTTTTCAAAAATTTTTAAAACCAATGCAAAGCAAATTTTTGTTTTATTTTCCATCATTTTTTCTAACAGATAACAGCATTCTTTATGTGAACGTAATTCTCAGAGACAATCTATTTCAAGCAACATTTTTGCAGCTTATGTGATTTCTTCTCCTTCTCCCAAGATCTCTTCATTGGACATATTTTTTTGTAATTTGGCTGAAGGAAAGAACATCTTCTTCGTCTTTGAGAAATTGTTGTTTGAATTGCCATCAAATTTTTATGTTGCAACATTAAATAAATCTGCCTTCTCTTGCTGCTATTGACTGTTATGAAATTCAAATCTGTTCATTTTGTTTGCATTTTCTTTAGATGAGCCTTGTTCGCCTTTGTCTCCCAGCTCGCCCAAAGAGCATGGTCGAACTCATTTCATTTCATTTCTCTTTTGAATTCTTTTTCTTCATTTTCTTCTTTCGTTCTTTCTTTGTATCTACTGAATTAAGTATTTTGTTTGCGAAAACAATCATTGTATTGAACTCTGATCATTCAGCATTTGTTTCTTCTTTATATTCTTCTTGTTCTCCTCATTCATCTTCGCATTTAGTGCCTTTGTTTGTTCTTCTTCTTTAAATTTGTCATGAATCTTGTCACTTCCATAACTTGTCTGTTCTCTGCAAAGTTTCAAACAATCGCAAAAGTGGGAATTGATTTTGTGTGCAGTTTTTTTTCTGAAATTGTTCAAAGAAAATGAAAAGCGCAGAACCAATTGAAGAAGAAGAAGACGATGATGAATTAGAAGAAGAAGAAGAAGAGGAAGAAGAGGAATAATAGGAAGAGGAAAAGGATGAGGATGAGGAAGAGAAGGAGAAAGAGGAGGAGGAAGAAGGTGAAGAGGGTGATGATTTGATAATTGAAGCAAACGAAGTGGAGCAACTGAAGAAGAAAGAAATATTCATCTTTCTGTGTTTGAGGAATATGACCCTTCAGCCTGTGTGATTGAAAAGCATCAAATGTCAACCAGGTTGCTGAATGTGAGGATGACCACTGACGAAAATGAATCGAATGAGTTGGCTTTGCTTCAACAACGAGGAGGAAGATGAATGGAAAAAGTTGGCATTCATTCATCAATTCTCATGATGCAGATGACAATGCATCTGAAATGCATTCTCTGACGCTCAAGGCACAAAATTCAAAGGACCATGCACAAACATAGAATCTGAGCGAAACAACAGCTTTGTTGAAAAACAAATAAAGAAAACAAAAACATACAAATTCCCTTTCATTGGCTGTGATTAAAAAAAAGAAAGCCTCGAAAAATTATCGTCTTGCTTTCTCAAGATGGCTGTCCCTTCGGAGAATGAAATCCAAAAGCGTTTGGTCTGAATGTTGTTCGACTGCCAACAAATATTCGATAATTGGATGTCTCGTAGTTGGCGTTTCTCCACTCTTTTGAAGCAAAAGCGGAATCAGAAACAGAATTTCGCAGCCTTCCATGTCTGCCTGGCACAGTCCGAGAAGCAGGAAAGTCTTATAAATAAAACTGATATTTTGTTTCTCTCCTTTTTTCCATTGAATTCTTGCTTGTTTTTGTGATGAATATCCTTCCCTCGATATTACAAGCCACTTTCCTTGCCCAAAAAGCTTCTCCTTTACCTTATGTTCCAAAATGCTATATAATATTGTGCAGATTTTGTCCTTCACAGAATTCCATCCATAAATCATCATTCAATAAAACATCAGTTGAATTTGTTTTCACCTCTTTCACCAAATAAAAATCATGTATCTTCCGTAACTTCATTTATTTCCCAATGTCTATATAATAATCAGCTCTGTTCTCATCGCATTGCTCTCCAAAGCGTGGATTGGCCATTTCAACAATAACTCATATTCCTGCACTTTGGAGAGGATATAGATGGAAATATCTTCACAATCAACAGAACAATAAAAATTGCATACATTTAGTCTTTTTGTGTTATTGATGAAATTGTTGTATTCCCCTTGGCCTTCCAATTTCCAATAATCATCAGATAGAATTCCAAAAATATTGCATCTCCACCATTTCTTGTTATCTCCACAGGAAATAATATTCCTAGTTCCACAGGTAATGTTCATTTACGGCATTCTCATTCTGTGAATGGAATATTTTTGTTCTTTCAAATCTGATGATCAATGAATCCATTACAAAAAACGAGAAATAGAAAAAGCATTGTTTATCTTCATAATCCTTTGCCAGAATGTCAACCAAAGAAAAAACAGTATAAACTCATATTTATCTCTGGTCTTTTTGAGTTTTTTGTTTTTCATAAACTTCTTTTATCCACACACACGCTCTTTCAATATGAATGATTTAAATCGCTTTGTTTTCTGAATGCAATAAATTTTCAAAAATTCAGGAGATAGACAACACAAAAAAGTTCAATGGTTTATATTCACTGTTTCATTGAATTCTTTTTGATTGGATTTCTTTCTTTGTTTTTTATTGAAGAATTGTTTAATGAGCTGGAAGGCTGCACAGAAATTGAACAGAAAAAAATAATTGATGATATGAATGAAATTATTGATGGGATGAATGATGGAGAATTTAAATCCGTTTTCACGGTTGAGCTGTTCAACAGAATCGATCAAATGATTGAAGAAAAGAAACTTTCGATGGAGAATGCAATTTTGTTGTTGTTTTATGTCGGTTATTTCAAAGCATCGAAAGATGTGTGGAGAAATTGCTTTCGCTTTTCTGGATTGAGCGGAAGATTTTGTGAGATGATAATTGAAGAAGAGAAGAAAAAAGAAAATGAGAACGAAAAGCTGCTAGCTGATCTTAGCGAATGCTATTTATTCTTGCACAAAAAAGGTTGTGCTATCAGTGATGACCGGTAAAAATATGTGTTTCTTGCCTTCTGAAAGTAGCTTTGAGCAAAGAGGAAAACGAGGAAGCTCAAAAAGAAGTGGAAATGGTTCTTCTTGCCTTGGGCAATGCTGGATATCAGGTTTGAGAACATTTTTCCCATTTTGATATTTTTTAACTTTTTTTCTTGTTTTTTTGTTAGAAAGTGCCAAAAGAACTGTATCTGAATGAGATCAAAGAAATCATCAAATATCATCAGGAGCATCGCAATTTGACTAGTCCAGCATATCAGTCTGCTTGGAAGTTTTTGATGTATCGGGTGATATATGATAATGCTTTGGAAAGAATTATTGTCAATGAACTTCATTTTGCAAGAGAGGCAGCAAGAGAACTGGAAGTGCTGAGAGAATGTGTTGATTGGAAGAGAAAAGAAGAGGAAATTGAAGAAGAAGAAAGGAAAGATATTATGATGATTGAAAGATGGCTGGACGATATTTTCTGTTTCCTTTTGTGCTATAAGTCTCATGATGAAGAGTTTGTTGGTTTATTTGGTTGCATAATCAGAATATGCAGAGAAGCAAGAGATGCACACAAAGAAATTGTCTTAAGGTGTTGCATTTATTTTGAGGGTTTGGTGAATGACCAATCAATTTTTACTGTTGTTTATGATTTACTGAAAGGAGGAGCAGTTGATTTCTTTTTGGAAGAAATTAAGAACTCTTCGTTCAAAAACTACATGGCATATCATTTCTTGAATTTCTTTTCAAAACTTAGGAAGATATTGGGAAAAAATGGAATGGAAGGGAATGATTGTGAAGAATGGATGAAGTTGAAAAGAATGATGTTCGACAAGATGGAAGAGGAAGGATATGAAGATATCGCTGCAAGCTTTTATAAAAGATTGAGTGATCTTGACGATGAATTTGGTTATGATTTATCGTTGAACATTTCAGACTATTTTGTAAATGTTTGAGGAAATGAAATGAATTTGAATTTTGTTTCCTATTATTTTTGTTTGTCTTTTTCTTTTTTCATCATTTCGCAAAATGCAAAATACAAAATGCAAAATGCATAAAAAAAAGGTGCTGATAAACAAATGACTTTTTTTTTTAATCTTGATAAAAATAAAACAATGAAATAATTGCAATTTTTTGATTTTCAATGTGAAAATGAATAAATGATTCATTTCTCATTTCTATGTTTGCACAATCTCACACAAACTTCCAAAGTCAAGAGTGAATCAAAGCAATTGCAAAAATAGTTTATGCACACTTGAACAATTTTGTTTTTTTTTATTGTTGGTAGATCAGCCATCAATTGCGTGTTAAAAATAATCTTAATTTTAAATGAACAAATCTGAAAACTTACAGAATGAAAATAAAATTCAATCAAAATGAAAAAAAAGGATTTGGAGATATTTTTCATTTTTCACCCCCAAATCAAAACATTCAAGTTGAACATTCATTTCAACAGGGAAATAAAAACAAAACAAAACAATTAACAAATTTCAGAGGACTTTTTGAAAAAAAATTTAAAATTTTTATCACATGATTAAACAATAAAACAACATTGATGTTGCATGCATTTCGTCAGTTAAACTTTGAAATCAAATTAATATGGAAAATAAAAAACTGACTTTTTTCAAACAGCAAAAATAATTTCTAAAAAAAATATGAAAGAAAAAATAGCTGAAAGCTGGAGTCAGAAAGCAAATGAGCTAAATATACAATCTGAGTATCATTTTTCAAAGAAATGAAAAGAAACACAGACCAAGAATGATTGGGTGTTGAGAAATATCAAAATTTGACACAACTACATGCAAACAACATACTAATAAATGTCAACATCAAACATATTAACATCCAAATGACTTATAAAAAAGAAATAAAAACTTCACAAAAATATGTGCTTACGCTGTCAGAAAGGCACATGCATCCGATTAGAAAAGAGAAAGAATGAAAGAAAAAAAAAGAAATGGTTTATTCAAAATTAAGACGATAAAACACCCCAACAAAATGAAGATAATGATGATGGATATAAAATAACTGAAAGGAAATAAATAGAAAACAATGCAAGCTCTTTAAATGTTTTCACATTAAGTCTCCAATGCAACTTTGCAATCACCATTTTTGTAATAAACTTCAGTGAAAATAAAAGATACCTCATGCATACAGACAAGCTACATATTCTATCACATATTCTAACCCCCTCCCACCTGCTGCTATCAGCATTTTCATTTTATTATTTCTATGAAGATTGCTATTGATGCTGCAATGATTCTAATTCAGCCCAAATGCAGCCTCAGCAAACGTGATGTCCTCGTCACTGAAGTGGATGTCAAACAGCGATGCAAGCTTTCTCCTCCCGACTGCTTTCGCCACCTCGTTCTTTGAGCGCAGCTGGTCTCCAATCAGTGTCAGCCTCTGTCTGATCAGCGTGTGCTCCTTCTGATGCTTCTCTGCCCCAACATAGCTCCTCTCATCCATCTCCTTTTCCTCCTCCCCAAACACCTTCTCCACAGTCGACGTCAACTGATAAAACTCCGAAGTCACCAGATCAATATGCTCGTTCTGCTTCACACACACCAGCAGCTGCTGCACCGCATCCAGAACAGCCTCTCTTCCTCTGTCAAACGAGCCCTGCCCTGTCGCCATCGATTGCAGAAACTCAACCTCCTTCTCGCCTTCTCTAGTCGGAAGCAGCTCAAACAGCTTGCTCGACACATTCTCCACAAACCCAATCTCTCCGATCCACCTCATCCCGTTCACAAACATCGACACAAAATACAGCACACAGAAGCACACCACAGCAACCGTCAGGATCGTTATCGACTCCTGCACCTCCTCCTTCCCTGTAGCCAGAATCATGTTCGTCATCTTGTTCATCCCAGCCACGATGTCGTTCCTCAGCGACATCAGAGCAAAACGCGCCTCAGCATTCATCACATTCACCTCCTCAACATCCATCTTCGAGATCCTCTCCAGATTCACTCTCAGCCGCGCCAGCAGCGTCGTCAGCCCGTATATCGTTCCTTTCACCCCGTACATCCGAAAGGGGTCAGCCTCCGAGCAGTCGTCAGAGTCAGCAAGATAGCACTTTGCCTCCTTCAGAAGCATATCACGGTTGATGGCGCTGTCCATGCGCTTCACAGACACCGAGTCGTAAGTGTAGTCTCCCGAGTGCGAATACTTCGAATCGCCAAAATGGCAGCCCAGATGCACCGCTTCGAAATAGCGCGACATCGGAACAAGCAAGTCGCGGGACACAGCCGGTGAGCCTGAGCAGTGCGAAGAGCTGTTCAAAATGGGATTGTGCGATGTGGCAAACGTGACGGACTGGTCTGTCTTCAGCAGAGCCAGCGGCTGAAGCACAGTCAGCAGCAGATACTGGATCTGGAACAATATCGATGCACGCATCCCAGACAGGATGATGTTCGCAGAGGTAGGTTTGAAACTATTCACAAAAATGCACACCAAAGCAATCGTTGTTCCAATCGTCACAACACCAAGCACTGCTGAAAGAATTGTGGTGACAAGAATTGTTGGCGTGACAGGACTCGGCAGCTGCTTGTATGCTGCTTCCAGTTTTTCCATCTCCTTTTCCATTCCTTCTTCCCAAGCTGCATCCTCAACGGCATTTCTTATCAGTCCCATCTGCCTGCTCTTCTCTGCTTCTTCAGTGTCTTCCTCATCCAAGCTGCATTTGGCTTCTGACATTCCTTTTGGCTGAACTGGAGCCAAAGGCACTGTTTCTGGAAGCAGCCCACTTTGCTCATTCGAAGATAATTGGCTCTGACGGAACAGAACAGGCGATGCTGCAGGAGACAACAGCTTCATCGTGCTGAAAGCAGGGCTGTTTTCATATTCCATGCTCGAAGATTGAGTGGAGAACAACCCGTTTGCAGACGCAGCGGAATGAAACTGACTTCCATTTCCATCAACATTGGTGCTTCCAATGCCATAGCCATTTGAATATCTGCTTCCAGTCGAAAGAGCAGGAAAAAACTGAATCGACTGTGCATCTCTGGTCAGATCAACCCCCTGGCTGTTTGTGTTCATCTGATGTTTGCTCATCGGAAGCAGTGAATATCCACTTCCATCAAACAAAGGCACCGGCTGAGGCTTCAATACACTTCCAATGTTTGTTGGCTTCGACACATCTGTTCCGCCAATTTCTTTGAAATCCTTCTCAAATCCCATCTCCTGGCCAACATTTCCATTGACGCTTGTCTTGAAATTCTGATGCTCCACAAGCAGAGCATCGTTTCTCGACAGACATGAAGGAAGTTCGCCTGTTGCCCCACCACACACACTTTTCGACTTGCTCAAAGAAGACATGACATCTGATGGAATCGATCTGAGTGATTTTGGAGATTCAAAATGAGGCTCATATTTCTGTGTGCCTTTCGCGCTCTCTTCGCCCATTCTCGGAGACATAAAATGCGATGCACCAAAAGTCAGTGCTGTCGAAGTCTGCTCTCCAAAAAGCGATTTCGAAGAAGAATACGAAAGCGAGGTGTCGTTGTTGGACTCGCACAGTGGCTCTGCCCCAGGAAGCATTGAAGGTGACGATCCAGTCACTCCAAGTTCTCCTTCAGATAAGCTCAGAGCTGGCAGATACTTCTTCTGCTGCTGTGATGTATTCATCATCTGCACTCCAGGCAATGAACTTGTACTGTTGCTGTTGATGTTGTTCCAACTGCTGCTCCTGTCTGTGAGCTTCTCCTCAGCCAGATGGAACGGCTGAACAGAACTCTGCTTGCTTCTCTTTCGATGCGAACACTGCATGCTCTCGTCCTTCCCTTCCTCCATAAGCAGCGACCCAGCCTCCTCCCACTGCTCGTCTCGGTTGCTCCCACAGCTTTCTGAACGTTTCGAGTCCTCGTTCTCCCGAAGCAACGCTGTCACAGAAAAACAATCCTCCGAATCAACATCGTCGGCCCTCAGCAGCCGCCGGATCACACTCTGCATCTTGCTCTTCGGCACATCCAGCATTGCATGCAGCGCTCTTTCCCTGTTCTCCACTGCTATCCTCGTCACCTTCACAAACAGCACCAGCTGCCCAGCTGTCAGAGGACCCAGGAACAGCACGATGATCAGCACAAACACTGCAACGATCTTGTCGCAGTCTGTGTTCATCAGCTCGAAATACGACATGATCACCCGTTTCGCCCCGTCCAAGATCGGCACAGGGCAGTTGAACACCAAATACTGCATGCTCGGCAGATAGTCTGGATCCTCCGGGCGTGCTTCCATGTCTGAAATCGAGAGGTGGTGGATCATCTGCGACAGCGTAGACAGGATGTCGATCATCGACGTCGGGTGGAGGATCTGCTTTTTCGTGTCCACCACCTCCTCTGTGCTGCCGTCTGCCTGCGTCTCGTTCTTCGTGGTGAATATGAACACATACGTGTCCACGTCTGCTGTCTCCCACGGCTCCGTGTTTGATGTCGTCTCATGCACCCTCCCCAGCATCGATGCCAGGCTCTCCGATGTCTCCCGCAGCATCTCCAGCAGCTGCGTCTTGCGCACCATCGTCGGCGTCCACTCGTCCACAGCTTCCTGGTTCTCAAACTTGAACCGCACATCGTACACAAAGAAGTTATACGCGATCGCCGCAGAGCGCGCTGTGTGGTACGACAAGTCGCACACATTCCGCAGCGTGTCCAGGTTGTTCTGATACGTATTCGACATCACCACATACACAACCAGTCCCGCTGCCAGCGCTGCTATCCCCACCAGATGCAGAGAAACCACCGCACACTTCATTATTCCCAGCCTGGTGCCTCCACTCATGCTCTTGTTGCGCCCTCCCATCATCAGATCAATAATCATCATGTCTTTCCTCTTCTTCTTCTTCTTTTTCTTCTTCTTCTTCTTCTTCTTCTTCCTTTCGCTCTCTCTTTTGTTCTTTTCTGTATCATTTAGCGCTTTCTGCAGTTGCGCCTCACTTCTCTCCAAATTCGCCATTTCGGACAACGATTGGTTTGCTCCCAATTTGCCTTCCAACCCTCTTTGTGTGCTTGTGCTTTCGTCTCCTCTCCCTGTCTGCACCTCAAATCTCCTGTACATCGCAACACGAACAGAATGAGATTCACATTCAGCATTGGCCTCTCCTTCAGCTCCTGTTTTCTTGCTTCTCTCGCTTTTCTTGCTGCCCATGTATTCTGTATCAACTGCACCCAGCGGGAAATCTGGAAGCGTGTCAGTCGATGTTGTGGCTGCTGTATGTGTCTGTGTCATTGTCGTCTCGCTGACGGAAGTCGACTCCTCCTCAATCCGATCCGCTCTGTTCAAAATCATCTCTGCCTCGTCCTCGTCGTTGTAGATGTCCAGCAGCAGGCGCGCATAGCTCCGCAGCACCGCCGTGTTCTGTCCGTGAGATGATATCAGCTCCTCATAGCTCTTTCTGGCAATGTCTTCATTCTTCACAATCAAATTCAGATGAACTGGAATCGACTTGTAGTCTGGCTGGATTGCTGTCACGTTCTCGAAAAAGTCCTTCATCGCACTCACAGCCATCTCATGGTGCTTCTCCGCTTTTGCCAAAAGAGAAGTGAAGGCAAACGAATTCAGGTCGCTGGCTCCGTTCTGGCTGTTTTCTCCACCCGCTCTCCCGCCGTTCTCCTTCGCCTTGCAGAACAGCACAAAGCTCAGAAACAGACTCGGAGACAGCGTCCGCGCCTTCCGAATGAGCATGCTCGCTTTCATGTGGTTTTTTCGATATGCCGACAGAAACGACGCATACTGGAAGCACAGCATGCTGCTGCTCTTGTTCGTCTTCAGCCCCTGTGTGTACACATAATCTGCAAACGTCAGATGCTCCATCGTCTGATACTCCTCCTTTTGCACAAATCGCAGCGACGGCTCGATTCTTTCGGGCCTTTTCAGCGAAGGCAAAGTCAAAGGCAAAGACGGATTATCGCTGCTAATCTCAGAAACCTGACTCCCAAAAGCCAACAAAAGATACTTTTTCTCTCTCGTTTTTCGGCCTATCTTCGGAAGCACCACTGCGCACACAACAATTCCACCAATCAACCCAACAGCTTGAAACACAACTGTGATAATCCAGTTATGTGTTGCCCCTTCGACTGCATATCCTACTTCACTAAACAGCCTCAAGCACCCAAACATGCACCATTTCGCGCCCATGAGTAGATTCCCCTCCAGCTTGTATATCGGCTGGACACACACAAAATACACGGCCATCGCCAGAGAAGAGCCAATCGTCACAGCTCCTCTCCAGAACGGCCACCCATACAGCATCCTCATCGCAAACACACACCCAAAAGCAATACACGAATCCACTCCCTTCCATAGCCCACTCGACGACGACATCAATCCTCCATATTTCTGATTGTTATTGAAAATCATATTGTTCACCATGAAACACATCAACAACAAATAAAAAACTGTAACTATTCCAAAACAAAACCCCAAAATCGAAAGCAAATCACCCAGACAAACACCCTCATATCCTCGGTGAAGCATTTGCTTTCCCGAGTGATAACAATCAAAACCAGTGATACACAAAGAAATAAACGGAATAAATAAAATGGTAAATGTCAAATGTGTTATCCATCGCAAAAACGATATTACCCACGGCTGCGTCCCAGCAATAACGCCCTGAAAAGCAGCCACAGCCAGCAGATACACATCAAGCAAGATCAGATATCCTGCACATCCCATAATCACATACGAATTCATTTTTCCTGCTACTAACCCAATCGACGTCCCGTCCAGAAAGCACAAATACTGAAACATTTTCATTCAAAAATTCAAAAAAATAAACCATCCGAAAGAGCAAAAGAAAAAATAGTATAATAAATATTTTTCGAAAAAAAATTTTTTTACTAATTATTTGTTAAAAAAATTCATACATAAGAAAAATGGTTCACTGATTGTGCAGGAATGTCAATTCGAAAAAGGCTGATCGTCATCATCTGGAGCATTGTCACTGCCCAAACGAATATTTCCCATTTCCTGCTTGTGTGTTTTGGCTGATTGTAAAGTGGCGAAAAAATGGAGAACAGAATTGTTTCGAATTTGTTCAGTCCTTCAGATTGGGAATAGCCAATTGATAATCCGTTTGAAATTGAACTCCTCGATTTGATATCGTCTTTCATTTCTTTATCTGCTTTCGAAGAGAGAACTTGTGCGCCTTTTTGAAAAAATGACTGTTTTGATCAAAATGAAACCCACAATTGCTTTGTGTATGGCATTCCGTTGCCATAACATGATTTATCTCCATTAATATATTTGCATATTATTATGAACGTTTGCGTTTTGGATTGTTTTGGCGAGCAAGGGAATAGAGATAAAAAGGGGAAAAATCAAAAAATGAACGAAATATCGTTCTCTGCAAAAAAAGTAATAAAAAGAAAAAGAAAAAGAAAAGAAAAATACTAAGAATATAAAATATAAATGAAAAAAACATGTTTCGGAAAAAAAAATAGCTTGATGTGCTACATTTTTGACAGTTTCCAAGATTTTCACCAAAACAAGAAAAAAAGACTTTAATCACTTTAAGCGACTCAAAAACTTACAATTTAACCCAGAAAAACAAGTTTTCATTTTCTCTCACGTATCGCTTCAATGAACATTTTTTTATTGAAGATGCAATCTGAAACCTTCGGTCGTTCATTAATCTGAACAAGTTTCCTTTTGTGTTTGGCGCTTAATGTTAAATGCATCGAAAATGAAGAACAAATATATTCGAAAATTCAGAAAACATAATTCATTATCATTTTGTCACACTGGACCTTATATTTAACTTCAGGTATTTTCATTAACAAATTATGCACTTTTCATTGATTTTTTTGAGATCAAAAAACACAATAAAAATGGTTCCATTTTTTTTTTATCATTCTTGAAATGAAGGAAAACTTGATGTTTTGATTTCAATGATGCCTGTTCACAGATATGAAAATCAAACTTGTTTTTGAAATCTGAGAAAGCGAAATGCATTTATTAGTGAAGCATTTTTTCAAAGCCTTGATGGAAAAAAAAATACAAGAAAGTCTGAATTTTCTACCGAATTAACAAACATTTATTAATTGTTATCTTATTCCAAATGAAATCTGTCGTTTCTTTAAGACAAAAAAATCTATTTAAAGAAGAAAGAGAAAAAGTTTATATATGGGTAATTATTTTTGAAATCATATCTTTTTTCGGGGAATTGATTTTTCAAAGATTGTTAGTTTTTTGTAAGAAAATTTAAAATTCAAAAGAGAAAAAGCATGATAATTGTTTATAAAAACAAAAAGTTATAAAGAATCAATTATAAAAATGTATTCAATAAGCCTTTTAACTTTTCAATTATTTTTTTTTTATTGATGATCAAGATTTATTTTTTTGACCGAAATTTTTGAATGAAAATTTATGCTTTCAAAAATAATCACACAAATCGAAATCATCGCACTCATCATTAATAAAAATGAATCCACACCAAAAAGAATCTCTTCCACAAAAAGTTGATATTCAACAATTAGCTATTCGAAATGTGCATGTTTTCATGCTTTTTTTGTGAACTTCTTCGACATCTTCACAATGCCAAAAATTATTCTTCTTCATTGATATTCAATACCTGCTAATTTTATCATCTTCTCTCAGATACAACCAAAAAACTTGTTGTGCATCCTTCCGATTCACCAGCCGGATTCAACAAAACACCAGTGAACATGCCAGATGCCACATTGTATATTGTAGTTGCAACTGATGGATATTCTTTGCCAAGCATCGTTTTGTGGCCTTTAAAGAAAATACCAGCCGAACTGCGTGTGATGCTCAGCTCTTCAATAAATATTTGGGATGACAACGATGGCTGGATGACCAACGCAATATTAAGAAGATATGAAGAAGATGTTCTCCTTCCAGGAATCGTGAAAATACGAACTCTTTCTATCTTTGATGAAGAAAGATACATCCTTCTGCTTGACTCTCATCCATCAAGGTTTCAGCTCGAAATTTGGTAAAAATAAGCTGATTCCTCTATCTACGTTGTGACTTTCATCCCTCACAGTACACACCTCACTCAGCCTCTCAACCGAGGAATATTTTCCATCTTCAAAAAAAGAATTAACACAAAATATGAAATTCCTTCTTTTTCATCTGTCTCTCTTCGAAGAAAAGCAATAGCTGATGCCCTTCCTCAGGCTTTTCAAACAGCATTATTGCATGAAACAATTGTTTCTTCCTTTGTCAAAAGTGGAGTGATATCAAATCAATGGCATGCTGTTCTTTCCACGTTGCCAGATGAACCTTCTGTCACACTTGAGAAAAAGAACTACAGATTTGTTTTTCATGGAAAAATTACAACCGACAAAGATTTTTTGGATAATTGAAGAAATCAAATGAAAATGAAAGAAGAGAAGATAATGAATGATGATAATGAAAAAACAATGGCTATTAATTTGTTTGAGGATGAAAAACCAAAGAAAAGGAGAATTCCACGAAAAATTGTGTTTTTTGATGATTATTCTGGAGATGAAAGAAAACAAGAAAATTCCAGAAAAATAATCAAGAGAGAGTTGATTGACTTCACAGTCAAAACCGGAAATGATCACATCGAATATAATCGCATTCGTCAATAGTCACATTTTTCTGTGCAATAACATTTTTTCCTTTTTTTCATTCAATTTCCATCCCATATAATCACAGGGCTGTAAATATATATTCTCATTTTTTTTATAATTTTTGATTTTTTCAATGAAAAATCGATTTTTTGATCAAAATTTTCAATTTTTCTCTTTTTCAATAATGTGCTCATATATGTAAAAAATTATATGTATTTATGATCAAAATTGTTCAAACAAGTGAAAAATGTGAATTTGTGAAGAATTTCCAAAAATAAATAAATCGACCCAAACCTAATTGTTTCTATAATTCATTATTAATTACTTCTGTGTAAAGCATCATCGTGTATAATCACAATCGGATATAGTCACAAAAAGTTGTACAAAAACAGATGTGATTATATCCGGTTTTCACTGTGACAACTGTCAAAAGAATCCATTCCTTCAAAAAATTAAACGCTTCCACTCGAAGTTTCTCTTCTCAAAGCTGCATTTACGCAAAAAATTAGCAAGCCTTCAAATAAGTGACACTTGAAATATTTGATAAAACTCATCATCTTTTTGTTGAATTAAATTTTGATCTTTGTGCCTTTATTCGAACTTTGGAATATTTCTCGATAAGGGAAAAAATCAATTAATTATTATTTCCTTCATCACATATATTTTGCACCAATTCAAAAATTGATTTTAGAAATAACTTTTTATTTTGCTTTGAATTATTATTTATATTATTTTAAGAATTGTCCTTACACAAAAGAATTTAAAGTTGAAGAAAAAAATAACAAACAATTTTTTATTACATTAATAAAATAACTCAATCAAATCCAATAAACAATCTAAATCATATATAAGTTTCACAATTCGATTTACAGTTCTCCATTATTCTCTCCTCTCTCTCTCTCTCTCTCTCTCTCTCTCTCTCTCTCTCTCTCTCTCTCTCTCTCTCTCTCTCTCTCTCTCTCTCTCTCTCTCTCTCTCTCTCTCTCTCTCTCTCTCTCTCTCTCTCTCTCTCTTCCTCTCTTCCTCTCTTCCTCTATTAATCTCTCTCTTTATGACTCTCTCCTTTACTCTCTCTTCCTCTTCATTTATAAATTAACAAATATACCTTTCTCCTTTCCACTTTCCCCTTTCCCCCCTTTCCCTTCTTCTTCATAATCTTCTTCTTCTTCTTTCTTTCCCCTTCTTCTCCTTCTCTTCCTTTCTCCTTCAATGCCTTCCAATCATTGCCAGCAGCGTGGCTGAAGAAGACGTTATTCTCAAGTCGCAGTGGTGACAGTGTGCAAACAGCGCATCCAAAAAGCCTTCTTCTTCGAGAGACCACAAGACAGGGAATAAGAGAGGAGGGAGAGTATAGAAGGAGGAAGAGGAAGAAGAGGAAGAAGAAGAGGGAGAAGAAGAAGAAGAGGAAGAAGAAGAAGAGGGAGAAGATGATAAGGAGGAAGAGGAAGGGGAGGAGGAAGAAGAAGAATGAGAAGAGGGAGAGGAAGCAGAAGCTTTTGCAGAAAGGAAAGGAGACAAAGAACTTCCGTTTGAACGTGCATGTTTCGAAGAATCTATTTCCAAAGAAGAAGAAGAAGAAGAAGAAGAAGAAGTGGAAGAAGAAGAAGAAGAAGAAAATTGATTGCTCAATTTGAAGTCAGAAGAGAAAGAACGAGAAAAGCGAGGAAGGAGACGAGGAGGAGGAGGTTGAGGAACCTTCTGATGAGAAGTGAGGGATCTGCTGAGACGAGAAAGAGGAGCGGAAGAAGAAGAGGAAGAAGAGGAAGAGGAAGAAGAAGAAGAAGAAGAAGAAGGTGTTGATGTGTCTATATGAAGAGAGGAATTCAATTCATTTGTATCTGAAGCAAGTGCATCAGAAGAAGAAGAAGAAGAAGATGATGATGATGATGAAGTGGCTGTGGAAGACAAAGAAGAGAAAGAAGAATCAAGTTTGGATGACAAAAGAGGAGAAATAACGACATTTTGAGGGGGAAGAGGAGAAGAAGAAGAAGAAAGTGATGATGATGATGAAGGAGAAAGAGAAGAAGAAGAAGAAGAAGAAGTTGTTGTTGTTGTTGTTGTTGAGGATGGAGATGTTGCCGATGAAGATTGATCAGAAGAAGAAGAAGAAGAAGACAAAGAAGCAGAAGAAGAACATCCAGGAGCAGTCTCATGTGTTTCACTTCTTTCCTTCTCTTTTCTTCTCTGCACAAAAGCAGAAGAAGCAGGGCGGAAAGCGGCTTGTTTGACGACGTCTGTGAGGGAGAGGAGTACGTGGAACAAGATTTGTGTGTCAGTCTCAGCAAAAGCAGAGAGAATGGAAGAGAACGAGGAGAAGACACGTGTCTGGATGAGGAGGTGCATTTGTGAGTGGGAAGAGGAGGAGGAGGAGGAAGGGGAAAGAGAAGAATGTGAAGAAGAAGAAGAAGAAGAAGAAGATGATGATGATGATGATGAATGAGCTACAGATGATGTATTGTGAGGGATGTAGAGAAAAGAGGAAGGAAGAATAAGTCTGAGGACAACAACACTTCGATATCTCAGTTCTCTTGGTGGATGGAAATAGAAGCGAGGAAATGGAAGAGAAGAAGAAGGAGAAGGAGAAGAGGAGGAGGAGGAAGAGGAAGAAAATGTTGAATGAGAAGAAGAAGAGGAGGAGGAGGAGGATGAAAGAGAAGAAGAAGAAGTAGGTGAAGATGACCACGATAATGATGAAAGAGGAGAAAGAGAAGGAGAAGAAGAAGATGATGATGATGATGACATATCATTTGTATTTGAAGAGCAATTCTTTTGAGGAAGAGGTTGAGTGTTTGAAAGTTGTTGTCTTTCGAAGAAGACGTTTTGAAACAAATCGAAAGCAGACGAAGAAGACAAAGCAACAATTTGATAGAGAAGAGGAGAAAAGAAGGAGGAAAGAGAAGGAGGAAAAGAAGGAAAAGAAGAAGAAGTAGAAGAAGAAGAAGAAGAAGAAGGAAAAGAAGAAAAATAGGAAGAAAAAGAAGCAATAGAAGAAGAAGGGAAGAAAGAAACGGGAGAAGAAGAAAGAGAAGAAGGAGAAAGAGAAGAAAGAGAAGAAGAAAGAGAAGAGGAAGAAGAGGAAAGAGAAGAAGAAGAAGAGGAGGAGGAGGAGGAAGAAGATGAAGAATAAGAAGGATGATGAAGAATATGGTGAATGGAAGGGGAGTTGCAATAGATGATTGAATGAACAAGCTGCAAAATGGAAGAAATCCAGTCAAAAAGAGAAGAAAGATGAGAAGAGGAGAAGGAGAGGGAAGAAGAAGAAGAAGAAGAAGAGGAAGAAGAAGAAGAATTAAAATTCTTTCTTTTCTTCTTTTTTGAGCGAGAAGAAGAAGTAGGAAGGGTCAGGATGAGGTTGTGAGGCGAGAGAGAGAAAGAGACAGAAGCAGAAGAGGAAGAAAAAGAAGATTGGGCAGTTGATAATGAAGAAGAAGAAGGTGAAGGAGAAGAGGAGGAGGAAGAAGAAGAAGAAGCATCAGAAGAAGAAGAAACAGAAGCAGAAGAAGCATTAGCAGAATTCACTTCCTTCTCAAACGTATGTCTGAGAAAGCTGTTAATAGCAGGAGCATTAAGATATCCATTTTGAGTGTTTTGTGTGTTTTGTGGTGGATAAATGGAAGGAGAAATGAATGGAATGTGGGAAGGAGGAGAAGAAATGGTTAAGGAACGAGAGGAAAGAGGAAGAGGTGTGGGAGGGTTGGAGGAGGAGGAGGAAGAGGAGGAAGAAGAGGAAGAGGAAGAAGAGGAGGAAGAGGAAGAAGAGGAGGAGGAAGAAGAAGAAGAGGAGGAGGAGGAAGAGGAGGAGGAGGAAGAGGAGGAGGAGGAAGAAAAAGAAGGTGATTTAGGAGACAATGGATTAAATGAAGAAGAAGAAGAAGATGATGATGATGATGAATGATATGAGGCAGAAAAGGAGGAAAGAGGAGAAGAAACAGTTGTGGCTGAGCGGACAATGTGCAAAGAAGAAGGAGAAGGAGAAGAAGAGGAAGAAGAAGATAATGATGATGATGAGGGAGATGAAGATTCAAGTGAAGAAGAAGATAAAGAAGAAGAATTGACAGCAGTCGAAACAGGAGAAAGTGAAGACTTAGTGGGAGAAGATTCCATCCATTGGAATGAAGAGATTGGCTGAGGAGCAGAAGGTTTAAGAGAAGAAGAAGAAGGAACGGAAAGAGAAAGAGAGCGAGAAGAAAGACGTTTGTGAGGAAGAATGTTGGAAGAAGAGGAAGGTGAAGAAGAAGATGATGATGATGATGAAGGAGAAGAAGAGGAAGAGGAAGAAGGAGAAGAAGAAGGAGAGGTAGAGGAAGAGGAGGAGGAGGAGGAGAAAGAAGAACAAGAAGAAGAGCGAAGACCGAATGGAGAGGAACGCAATGAAATTAGAGAAGATTGTTTGAGATGATGTGAAGAAGAAGAAGAAGAGGAAGAGGAAGAGGAAGAGGAAGAGGAAGAGGAAGAGGAAGAAGATGATGATGATGCTGATGAAAGTGGTTGTGATTGTGATTGTGGTGATGATGAAGAAGATGTGGAAGAGGAGGAGGAAGTGGAAGAAGAAGAAGATGAAGTGATAGAATCATTTTCAATTGTTGTGTGTGTGTTTGAAATGTCATCTAAATTTGATTCATTTTGAGAAATTTGAGAAGAAGTCTGTTGATCTGCTTGTGATTGAAGATTGGATGGAGAAGAAGACGATGAAGATAAATTCGAAGAAGAAAGAGAAGGAGAAGAAGAAGAAGAAGATGATGATGATGATGAGAAGGAGGAGGAGGAAGAAGATGAAGAAAGAGGAGGAGGAGGCGAAGGAGGTTTCAATTGATTCTGATGAGGAGAAGAAGGAAGAGAAGGAGAAGATGAAGGAGAAGGAGGAGAAGAGGAAGGAGGAGGAGGTGGTGGTGGAGGTGGAGGAGTAGGAGAAGATGTGAAAGATTCAGAAGAATTGGATGGAATTGAAGGAGAAGAAGAGGAAGAAGAAGGAAGAGAAGAAGGAAGAGGAGGAGTGAATGGAGAAGAAGGGGGAGGAGAAGGTGTATGCAATTGAGAGGAAAAGAGGTGGGGGTGGCTGTGTCTGTTACGTGAAATGAAAGAAGGAGAGGAGGAAGAAGAGGAAGATGATGATGATGGTGGTGGTGATGATGAAAGAGAAGAAGAAGAAGAACAAGGTGGTGGTGGTGGAGGAGATGGGGTGAGTGAGAAGGGGAAAGAAGAAGAGGAAGGGGAAGAAGAAGAGGAAGAGGAAAAGGGAGAAGAAGAATTTGAAGAAGAAGAAGAATGATAAGGATGTTTTTGTGAGTTGGAAGAGAATTTTCGGAAGGGAGGAGCAAAAATGGAGGAAGGGGAGAAGAGGAGAAGACGCTGGGAATCAAGAAATGATTCGAAGGAAGAAGAAGAGGAGGAGGAGGAGGAGGAAGAGGAAGAAGAAGAGAAGGAGGAAGAAGAGTAGGAAGAAAAAGAAGATGAATTGTTTTGGAGAGGAGGTGTATATGCAGAAAGAGTTGAGTAATATTCAATTTGTGTGTCACCACTTTCTTGTTCAGTTTGATTATTAAAGCTGTTTTCATTGTCTTTATAATTATCATTGATATTGTAATTGTCTTTGTTATTATCTTTTCTTTCACAATTACTTATGTTTTTTTGATTACCCTCACATTTTTCATTCACGCTGCTTACATAAGCAGCATCACCTGTGCTAACATCACAAGCAATATGATTATTATTAATATTAATGTTATTACTGTTGTTACTGTTATTGTTATTATTATTCCGATCACCATCATATTTAACATCCCTTTGGCTATTATTATTATTATTATTAATTCTTCTATTGCTCATTGTATTGTCTGTATCATTGTCTTTATTATTATTATTGTCAATACTTTGTTTTTCAATTGTTTTTTGCTTCGTTTCTCTATCTGAATCACTTTCATCAAGCTCAACTTCAACCCAATCTTCTTCTATGCAGAGGTCGTCATTGATTTCATTGTCATTTATGTCATTTCCTTTCTTCTTTATCTTCTTCTTTTTATCTTTCTTTTTGTTCTTTTTCTTTTCTTTCTCCTTAACTGCTTTTTTGCTTTTTTCTTCTTCTTCCTCTCCTTCCTCTTCCTCTTCCTCTTCATCATCATCATCATCTTCTTCTTCTTCTTCTTCCTCGCAATAATCCTCTTTCTCTGTGAATATATAATTATTCTCATCCACCTCTTCTCCTCTTCCTCCTCTTCCTCCTCTTCCTCTTCCTTCATTCTCTTCTCCTTCTCCTTCTCCACCTCCTCTCCACCTCCTCCTCTGCCCTTCCAACCCAATCCTCCAAATGGCTCTAATAGCAGACACCGCTAAAGACAGCAGCATTGATGCTAAATGGAATATATCGCACTCTCTCATCAGGAAATGTTTGATTGACAGCTGTGTGGACGAGAGAAGAGAAAGAAGCTGCAAAGAGGCACTGGAAATAGGCACGTAGCGATTGACGATGTAAGAGGCAGCGAAGAGATGGACGTTGGCGGAGAGGAGGAGATCTCGGTTACCTTTGAAATATATATAAAAAATAAATAAGATTGGAAATTATTAAATATTTAGTTAAAAAAAAAAAAAAAAAAAAAAAAAAAAAAAAAAAAAAAAAAAAAAAGAGAGAGAGAGAGAGAAGAAGAAGAAGAAGAAGAAGAAGAAGAAGGAAAATATAACAGTGAATGTGGTTTTGAATGGAAGAAGTTATATGGAAGAGGAATTATATTTTTAAAGATAAATTTCCATTTTATGTGTGTTTGAGTTATGAGTGTGAATTTTGATCATTAACAAAAAGAATGAGAAAGATTAATAATATTAAGAAAATGAAAGATATGGAAGGAAGGAAGAAAGAAAGAAAAATACAAACCAAAAAAGAGAGCAATAGTTCCCAATGCCTTCAAAGTGTCGTGCAGTTGTGTGGGGTCGTCAATTATTCTTTGCATCGACAGGTCTTTCATCAGCACGCTCACAACTTTGCACAAATACTCGTCTGGGATCTTCTGGTATTTGAAGCCAAAAGCCAAGAAGCGAGCGATCAATGAAAGAACTTCATGATTGTTATCTGGTCGTTGAAATAAACGAAAAATGGATTGAATACAGTCAAAATCTGTTAGCGTTGAACTAAAAAGATTCATTGAGAAGTTGTCGGTAAGCATGGCTCCCACTTGTGCAAGCTTTCCAAGAAGGCGCAAAGATGAAATTTCACTTTCTTTCTTTCCATTTGCAATGAATCCAACAAGAGTAATCACATTTTCTTTTGTAACAATCTCGTTCAATTCATCTGCATCGAGTTGATTCGCCATCATTTCGACAGATTTTATTGCTTCAATTTTTGCTGTTTCATCCTCTGTTTTCATTTGGTCAAAGAATTCTATTTTATTAAATATTCAATATTTTTGTTTTTTCATATAATTTGTGGCAAAAAATAAAAGAAAGAAATTGACGAACGTGTTATTGTTTCAAGTGGTAATTGAACTCTTTGGGACGTAAAGCCATAACCATCTGAAGCAAAATAATGCGACGAAGTTTGCACAAAGCACTAAAAAATTTTATTGCATTTAACAACCATGAAATGATGCAAACCCAATCCGAACCAACTTGATCAAACGTACACAACTCTGGAAATTTCTCATCCTTTATCGCATTTCCGTCAACCGCATTTCCCATGAAATAACAAAAAAAAATTTTTTTTGTTGAATATATAATATTTTTTTGAACTCTTATTTGTGAATTGTTGCAAAATTTTTTCTTTAATAAAAAAAACTTTATTTTGTTCCAAACTTTTTCTCCATCATCTCATCACAAGTCAAACATTCCAATGCACAATAATGAAAAAAAAAATTAAAAAATTTGTGAAAAACACAAAAAATAATTAAGTGGAACAAAATTAATAACGCAAAAAATTTTTTCCCGATTGCTCTTTTATGTGTTTTTATTATTGAAACATCTTTTTTCGTAACGCATTACACATCAATAACAACTATCTCTTATCGAATTCAAAAACTATCAATTTTTTGAATGAGAAAATAAATAAACAAATCATATAGAAAATTTCCGAATCAATCGGAAGGAAATGAAACATAATTGTATGAATAAAATGCAATTATTTCAAACTTTCATTATATTCAAAAATCTTCTTTTTATTTTCAATTCTGAATCACGAAGTTTACGCTGAGGAATTATCAATGTTGAAATTGTTTCCAAGTTTGTTAATCTTCCATCGGAAAATTATGCATCGAAAAAAACTTGATGAAAATCACATTAACAACGATAGATTTCGTGAAAAACTTATTTTGAAAACGGACCTTTTTTTTCTTAATGCCCATAACAAATAATTTGTGAAATGAAAATATTTAGCTTTTTGCATATTTGTTGTTTTTTAATTTCGCTCATGTCGGCGGCATGGCGATCTAATAAGGTTCCAAATCCGCGAGCAAATTCTCCTTTGTGCTTCAGTGATTATCAGATAGAGCAACTGAAAGCTATGTATCCGAATCATCAGCGACTTCCACCTTCGTGGATTTGCGACCCAAATGGATATTTGTCTCCTCGTGTTATTAAAAGTGTGAATGAGAGAATAGATACCTTCCATAAGGAAACCGATGCAGAAATTGGGATTGTTGTTGTAAATGTATTGTATTTTTATTTGCAAAGATATGTTTTTCAAATTGTAATTTAAATATTTTATTTTCTTTGAATAGAAAATTAGCTCTTCTGAATCTCCTGGTGAATTTACAAGAAATGTTTTCGATAGATGGGGTGTTGGAGATGCTTCAGAAAAGAATGGAATTGTTTTTACATTAATGTTTGAATAGCATTTTTTTAATGTTGTTGTAATGTATCATCTTTAAATTTTGTTTAGCATTGAAGATAGGCAGATGTACATACAAACAGGAAAAGGAACAAAGAGAATTTTTAGAGGCCGAATGAGCAGTGCTTTATTCACTTCATTAAAACCATATCTTAGGAATAAAGATTATGACAAAGCGCTTATCTTAGCAGTAGACTCTATTATCTACCCGTTTTATCACAAACCTCCATTGCCTATGCGTATATTAGACTTTTTCGTTGATCACAAATTATTAACTTTGGCAATAATTGGTGCCATATGCTGGGGTGTATGGAAAGTGCATGACAGGAAAAAGAAGAAGAAAGAAAGAGAAGTTCAAGAAGCTTTTGAACGAGAAATGGTATGTTATTTATTTGTTTTTTATGCCCACAAATAATTCTATGGTTTCAAATATATTGCTTTGAAAAATATTGCCTTTGCCTGAACAAATGACAATCATATATAAAAATAAATAAATACACTGAATGAAACAAACAAAACCGCATTTCCAACCGAACTGTCCCACAGGATGGAATGAGGGCGCATCTTGAAAATCCAGAATCTGCAAAGAAGCCAATCTTCACCACAGTCTGCCCAATCTGCATGGAAAGGTTCCCTGAAGAACACATTGCCAGAATGGAAGCTTATGTGTGTAGTTTATTTGTTTATTTATTTATAATTAAATTGAAAAATGTTGATTTTTATTAAATTTCATTTATATTTTATGTTATGGTTTTTGATATGCATTTGTTCTTTTATTTGATTTTTATAAACTTTTCATTTCTTATTTTATCAAAATTCTTTGCATCAGGCTAACATTTTGCACATGGATCCACCACCAGACATCGAAAAAGACGAAGAGAAAGAAGAAATTAAACCATCAGCTCCACCTGAATATCCCACTTACCCTCCTTCCTCCTCTTCTTCCTCTTCCTCCTCTTCTTCCTCTTCTTCCTCTTCCTCTTCTTCTTCTTCTTCCTCCTCTTCCTCTTCCTCTTCCTCCTGCCCCCACTTCTCCGCCTCCCCCGAAGAAGAAGCCACAATCGACTGGTCAATCGACACGGGCGTGGAAACACTGCCTGCGTGTGGGCATCAGTTCCATCGTGACTGTATTAATGTCTGGCTCGCCAAAAACGACTGCTGTCCGCTTTGCCGCGTGAAGAACCCGCGCCAGCCGCTCAATGGGCCGAGAGGAGGAAGAGGAGGCAGAGGAAGCAGAGGGACGAGAATGGACAGAGGGAATGAAGGAGGAAATGAGCATGGAGATGGCAATGGAGGAGACGACTTTATGGACAGCGACTCAGAGGACGACTGGGGCCAGCATCCGGGTGAGCATCATCACGGCAGTGGTTTCAAGATGAGCGGGGTGAGGACACCGCGCTATGGATACGGCAGAGTGGGAGGATTTGGGCCATTCGGCTTTGTGCGGCCGGCGCCGATGACGCTGCAGGAGGTGGAGAGGATGAGGCAGCGGATGTTCTGGAGGGATGTGATGGATACGCTGTATTACGAGAGGACGTACCGAAGGCCGCTGAGGGAGGTGACGAGGGTGCTGAGGGAGGTGGCGAGCACAGCCAGTGTGTCGTCGGATTTCTCGAGTGGGGGAAGCTTTGGAGGAGGGAATTCGAGGGGAGGGAGCGGGAAGGGGAGCTCGTGGTAGTGAGGAGGAGAAGGAGGAGGAAGGATGAGAGGGAAATGAGAAGGAGATGAAGTGGAAGGGAGGAAGAGAGAGAGAAAGAGATGGAGGTGTTTTTGAGGATTTGTTGGTTTTAATTTTTTGATTTTAAAAAACATATAATTTTTCCTGTTCTTGTCTTCAGTTGCAGCAACATCATCGTTGTTGCAAATGTTATTGCATTAATATTTTCACTCTTTTTCATCCTTTTCTTCTTCTTCTTCTTCTTCTGTTCCTTCTATTTCTCTTTCTTTCTTCTTCTTTCAATAAAGTTATGTCGCATTCAATCATTTGCATTGGATCCTTATGCATAATTTTTCCTTTTGGATTGAAGAAGAAACTTTCATTACGTTTTCTCTTTCATCTTTGTGCATTTTATTGCTTTTGTCATTTTTATCAGCTTCACATTTTAACTGAACTTTCTGTATAAATTTCTATTGAACAGATTAAAATCATTGTTGTCTTTGATGTCATCATCATCATCATATTCATTAAAATCATCATTATCATCATTATCTTCATAGATATCTTATTCATCACAACAGCAATATCAATTCGAATAGCAACAGTATTTTATATGCCATCAATTAAATCGATTTGTCTGAACGTCTTTTTTGAGAGCCAAGCAACGCAGCCCTCTTGTTGCTTGATTCAGCTGTCTCTTTCGTTTTCGAGATTGTTTCCTTTTTTTTTCTTTTTGTTATTATTATTATTTTAATAATAATAATATCAATAATCAGTTATCAGTTATCGTTTATCATTTATCATTACTCAATCGTTTATTTATTTCATTTTAATCATAATTTGAAGAAGTTTATTCTTTTTTACTTTTCTTTTCTTTTCTTTTCCATTTTTTTTTTTTTTTATCTGTTTATTTTTGAACAACAAAGCATTCTTTACAGTTTGCGTAACATTTGGCTTAACAACATTCGAACTGAGTTTAATGATCATTTTTTATTTTTTTTTTCATTCTTTTGAAAAAAATTAAAGAAAAAGGAAAAGGAAAAAAGAAAGTTGGTTTTCAAAAATAAAAGAAAAAGAAAGATTTTAAAGTTTGTGAAACATCATTTATTTTTATTGAAATTTTGTAAAAACAGTTTATTTTATAATTTAAACAGAGAAGGCAAAACTTTGTATGGAGATGAGGTGAGTAAATATGTAAATGTGTGGAGTGTGTAAAAAATTAGCATAAATTTTAAAAATAAGAAAGAAAGATAACATAAACATTAACAGAATGAAAAAAGAGAAAGAGAGAGAAAGAAAAAGAAAGAGAAAAAGAAAAAGAAAGAGAAAGAGAAAGAGAAAGAGAAAGAAAGAGAAAGAGAAAGAAAGAGAAAGAAAGAGAAAAAGAAAGAGAAAGAGAAAGAAAGAGAGAGAGAAAGAAAAAGAAAAAGAAAAAATTAAACAGTTATGTAAAATGAGTGAGTATACGATGGCTTAAAACATAAATTCTTATAAATAAACAATCAAAATAAAGATAGAAACATGAAAGAGGAAAGACAATAGACAATAGAAGAAAGAAGAAAGAGCATAAAAGAAAGAATAAGAGAAAGAGAAATAGAAACAGAAACAGAAACAGAAAGAAAATGAGAAGGAAGCTAAAAAAATATTTAAAAAAAGATCCCAAAAATCGAAAGAAATGCATTAAGCAGATAGCTTTTTTATTTATTTAACTCTATTTCATCTGCTTTGTGTGATGCGGAAGTGTTTGTGGTGCAGACAAAAGATGTCGTTGTTGGCTCATTTGATTCATTTGATTCATTTGATTCATTTGATTCATTTGATGTTGATTCTGTTGATTCTGTTGTTGTTGCTGTTGTTGCTGCTTCTTTGATGAATTACGATTGATTGGCATTGCATGGCTGGATGTATTTGAAGAAGAAAGAAGAGAAGAAGAAGAAGAAAGAGGAAAAGGAGAAGGAGAAGAAGGAGAAATTGAAGAAGAAGAAGCAGTTGTAGTTACTGCTGCTGTATTGCTAACTTGCATCTGCGGTTGAGCCTGTGTCTTTCCCATCTGTTTCATTGAAATCAATCCATCTCCTTCTCTTTCTCCCTCTTCCTCTTTCTCTCCCTCTCCTCTTCCACTCCCACTCGCTTTCCTTCTTCCTTCATCACTTCCTTCGCTTCAAACATCGTGTCTTTGAACATTAGTTTTCCCTTTTTCTTTTTCCTTCTCTTTTTCTTTTTCTTTCTCCTTCTCCTTCATTTTCTCCTTCATTTTCTCCTCCTTCCCTTTCATCTGCACTGAATGCAATCCAACTGCTGGTATTTCAACTGGAGTTGGCAAAAGAGAAGGCAAACAAGATCGATCTTTCAGAGAGAAAGAAGAAGAGGAAGAAGAAGAAGAAGGCATCTTTTGTGATTGAATGGAGTCTGGTTGTGTGTCTGTTGGAGAGATGAGATGGAGAGAAGAAGAAGAAGGGCGGGGATTAGAAGAAGGATGAGAAGAAGGATGAGAATTTGGATAAGAATTAGGATTGGGATAATGTTTTGGATGAGTTATTGGATGGGACATTGAATGAGGATTGGGGTATTGTTGTGGATGTGTCTGTAATTGTGATTGTGCTTGTGTTTGTGGTTGTGGTTGTGAGTGCATATTCATCTGTGTGTTTATGTGTGTGTTGCTCCGTTGCTGTTGAGGAAAAGGTTGAGATGTAACAGAAGAAGAAGAGAAGGAGGAGGAAGATGATGATGATTGAGCTGCAATTAGTGGAGAAGATGGAAGATGGGAAAAGTTTGAAGGGTATGAAGAAGGAGAAGGAGAAGAGGAAGAGGAAGAAGAAGTGGACGGAAAAGAAGAAGAAGAAGAAGATTGAGGAGGAGGAGGCAAGATCGGAGGAGAAGAAGAAGGAGATGGAGAAGGAGAAGGAGAAGGAGAATGAGAATTAACAGGTTGTGTCTGATACTGTTGGGTTTGTTGATTTTGTTGTTGATTTTGTTGTTGTTGAAGGAGTGAATAGAGAAGAAGCAATGCTGTTGGGTTGATCTGCCCCACTTGCTGTGGTTGTGGTTGTGGTTGTGGTTGTGGTTGTTGCATTTGTTGCAGTTGTATTTGCTGTTGAATTTCTTGCTGCTGGTTGTGTTGTGATTGCAATTGTGTTTGTGTTTGTGTTTGAATACGTGTTTGTTGTTGTTGCTGCTGCTGCTGCTTTGTTTGTTGTTGTTGTGGCTGAACAGAATACATTTGATTTGAAGGGAATGAAGCAGAATGCGATGGAGACGAGAGAGAAGAGTTTTGTGGAAGTGAACTCATAGAAGGATAAGAAGGAGAAGAAGAAGGAGAAGATTGAGAAGGAGAAGAAAGAGAAGAAGAAAGAGAAGAAGAAAGAGAAGAAGAAAGAGAAGAAGAAGAAGAAGAACCCGAAGAAATTTGTCTGTTATCACCTCTATTGTTATGTTGATTGGTGGTATTTGTGATGTTCATGAGGCGAGGAGTGAATGGCTGAGAGAAAGCAGACAAAGGCTGACTGGAATATTGGCGAGGAGGAGAAAATTGATGGTTTTGTTGGTTTTGTTTGTAATGCTGTTGATTTTGTTGATTTTGTTGTTGATTCAGTTGTTGATTCAGTTGTTCATTCTGTTGACTTTGTTGATTTTGTTGTGGATTAAGATGTTGATTGTGATTGTAAATGTGTTGATTATATGGACGTTGCGGTTGATTATAATGCTGATTGTGAAGATTTTGACGAGGATTATGAGGATTATGAGGATTATGTTGATTGTATTGAGGATATTGACTAAATTGCTGTTGTTTGTTATGTTGTTGAGGTTGTGGTTGTGGTTGAGATTGTGGTTGTGGTTGAGATTGTGGTTGTGGTTGTGGTTGTGATTGGAATGGCAAAGGAGAAGATGAAGAAGAAGAAGAAGAAGAAGAAAATTGTGAAGAAGGTGGTGGCGGAAGGAGAGAAGAAGAGGGAAGAGGTGGAGGTGGAGGTGGAGGAGAGGAGGAAGGGGAAGGAGAAGGAGAAGGAGAAGGAGAGGAAGATGATGGCAAAGAAGAAAGTGATGAAGCTTGAGCCTGTTGTGAAAGTTGTTGCAATGTCTGTGGTTGTTGAGTCTGTGGTTGTTGTTGCAATGTCTGTTGATTTTGTGATTGTTGAGTGCTAAATTGTTGATTCTGTTGTTGTTGCTGCTGTTGCTGTTGCTGCTGTTGTAATGTTAGATTCGATATTTGCTGTTGTGATTGTCCTTGCAATGTTTGTTGCTGTGTCTGTTGTTGATTCTGCTGTAATGTTGGTTGCAATGTTTGCAATGTTTGCAATGTTTGCTGTGATTGTTGAGTCTGTAACTGATTCTGTTGGTTTTGTTGCTGTTGATTTTGTTGATTTTGTTGATTTTGTTGATTTTGTTGATTTTGTTGATTTTGCTGTTGATTTTGTTGACTCTGTTGTATTTGATTCTGCTGCAGATACAGCTGCCCTTGTTGTGACAGCTGCACAAGTGTTGCCAGCAATTGCTGTTGGAATGGGTTGAACGACTGCACGGCTTGTATCACAGGCATTGATTGGAGAGAGAGAGAAAGAGGGAGAGGAAGAGGAAGAGAAGAAGAGAGAGGAAGAGAAGAAGGAAGAGGACAAGGCTGTGGTTGTGATGGTTGTGATGGTTGTGATGGTAGTGATTGGAGCAATGGTTGAGATTGTGATTGTGATTGTGATTGAGGCAAAGAAGAAGAAGAAGAAGAAGAAGTTAATGAAGATGAGGATGAATTCAATGAAGAATAAGTATTTGCAGAAGAAGAAGAAGAAGGCTGAAGCTGTCCTGTTTGTTGTTGTTGCTGCTGATGCTGCTGTTGTAAAAGCAGAGGAGAAAGATCAGCAAGAGTAAGAACTGGTTTTGTGGGCTTTGCTGACTTTGAAGAAGAGGAGGAGGAGGAAGAAGAGGAAGATGATGATGAGGGAGAAGAAGAAGAAGAAGAAGGAAGCAAAGATTGGCTTTGTGGTTTAATGTTTGATTGAGTTTGTGGTAAAGTGTTGGATTCTTCTTCTGCTGCTGTTGATTCAACGTTCATTGAAGAATATGAAGTAGAAGAGGAAGAAGAAGAAGATGATGAAGAGGAAGAAGAAGAAGAGGAAGAAGAAGAAGAAGAAGATGTTTGATTGATCTTCATTTTTTGTTGTTGTTTTTGTTGTTTATTGTCTGCCTTTTGCACATTCTGTGTCAGTTTAGAGGGAATATAACGATCTATAAAAGGTTTCTTTGCTCCATTTGAAGAAGAAGAAGAAGATGATGATGATGATGATGAAGGAGAAGGAGAGGAAGAAGAAGAAGTTAATGTTAATGATGATGATGATGAAATTTCCGTTGTTTCTGCTGTTTTTTGTGTATTTTGCATTGTTTTGTGTTGTCCAGTTGAATTTTGCTGCTTTTTTTGAGTCATTTTCGTTTTATTCTTCAAGTTTTGTTGTGTCTTTTGAGTTTTTTCGTCTTCTTCTCCTTCTTCCTCATCGTTGAACACAAAACCAAATGTCTTGCTTTTCTGCTTCTCTTTCTCTTTCTCTTTTTCCTTTTCCTTTTCCTTCTCTTTTCCTTTTTCCTTTCCTTTTTCTTTCTCCCAATCATTTTTCTTCTCCTTCATTCGCATCTGTTGCTGTTGCTGTTGCTTTTTTTGTTCTTCTTCTTTTTCTTCTTTTTCTTTTTCTTTTTCTTCTTTCCATAATTTCATCTTTCCTTCACAACTTTCTCCTTCTCTTCTTCTCTCATTGCTCCCATCTGCACTAGCAAATGAATCTGAAACTATTCTTGTCTTATCAAAATCTATTGCAACTGATCCATCTTCTGCTTTGCTGTTTTCTTTGTCTCCTTCTCTTTCCTTGCGCTTTCGCTTCTTCCTCTTCTCTTTCGCTTTCTCTTTTCCTTCTTCCTTCTGCTTCATCTGCTGCTGCTGCTTTTCTGGTTGTTGTTGTTGTTGTTGTTTCGTCTGCTTCTGTTGCTTCTGCTTCCCTTGCTGTTGACTCACTCCCTGTCTAACATCCTCTCTTTTACTCTCTCTATTATTCTGCCCAATCATTTGCCCCTTCGCTTTCTCCATTGTTTGTCCCATTGCTTGTCCCATCATCTGCATTGTCACAGGCTGCTGCAAAAGTGGCTGTGTATTTTGAGCCATCTGTTCTGTCTGTGAGGGAAATGCTGTCTTCTTCTGCTTCTGCTTCTGTTGCTTCTGTTGTTTCTGTTGTTGTTGTTGTGTTTGTTGTTTTGTTTGCATTTGCTGTTGTTGTGCAGTTGATTCTGCGCTTGAACTAGTTGGAAGGCCACTCTCTCCTCGTCTGTGGGGACTGGCTGTGAAAGAGGAAGAGGAAGAAGATTCGTCAAGAGAAGAAGAAGAAGAAGAAGAAGATGATGATGATGATGATGATGATGATGATGATGATGATGATGAAAGAAACAGCTGCTGAGGACATTCAGGCATTGGCAGCAGCGACTCTGTCGAAACTGGTGCCATCAGCACAGCTGCCCCTGGAGCAGAAGACAGAAGCGGATGAGAGGAAATGGCCTGAGTTGCTTCACTGGCTGTGCTTGTGGGTGTTCCATACGGAATGGGAAGGTTAGTACCACTTGTTGATTCTGTTTCTGTAAATGTTCCTGTTCCTGTTCCTGTTCCAGAAATAGTTCCAGGCACAGAACCTGTTATTGTTGTTGATATAGATCCAGGTGTTGAAACATTCGTAGCTCCAATTCCAACACCAATTCCAACGCCAAGTCCAACTCCAATGCTAACTCCAACTCCAGCAGAAGATGGCTGGCTGGGCTGAATGCGTGGCGATGGGATGGGCAGAAGTGGCTTTGATTCGACTCTAAAGGCTGCAGGACTGGTGCTGGGAGATGAGTTCTTGGTGGGCTCAAGAGAGCGGCTTTGATTTGGAGTAGAAATTTCTCCAATGATGGCTGATGTTGAAACTGATGCTGTTGCTGTAGCGGTTGCTCCTCCTCCTCTTCCCCCTCTTCCCCCTCTTCCCCCTCTTCCTTTTCCTCTTCCTATTTGTGTTGGTCCTGAAGATGTTAGTGGATCGGTGTGTTGCTGAGTTTGGGGTGATGTTCCTTTTTCTGATGATTTTTCTGAAGCCATCATAAGATGTTTAAGTGAAAAACAAAGTTCCTTCAACTGATGCGAAGTCTCTGATGAAGTACCTTGTAATGTTTCTGTCAACTCTTTCTCGTTAGCTTTCTTTCTCCTTTTTTTCTTTGAAGGTTGAGTTTGAGATTGACTATGATCTGATGATTTATAAGGAAAAAATGATTGTTTCACATCACGAACTTGTTGAACAATGCGATTCTTTTCTGAAAAATCAACTTCTGACTCCATTGCAGCATTTGGAAACTTTGATTTTAGTTTGCTGATCATAAGAGGCAATTTCTTTTCAATAAGTACACTGTCGTGAGATGGAAGAGTTCTTCCAAAAGAAATGAAAGAAGTTGGGTTTTCTCCTGTATTTAATGGACCACTTTTTTTCATGTCTGTTGGTTGAGAAATCGATATTTCGCGCTTTTTTTGTTGTTCCCCCTTTTCTGGCTTTTCATTTGATTTTTTCTGAGGTAAAGCAAAAGTCGAATGTTCGGAATTTTTATCTCTAAATGTTTTTCTTGTATATTGAGCAGGTGTACCTCTTTCATAAGGCGCTGCAGAAGACAATGCCGTTGTATATGTTACGGAAGGTGAAGGTGGAGTCGGTAAAAAAGCTGCTGAAATTTGATTGTCGCGTCTTGGAGGAGTAACAGGATCAGGTAACAATCCTGGAGAAGGTTGTTGAATGGATGCTTTTGGAAGTGGTCCAAGAATTGATTTGGATTTTGTAGGCATTCTCTTCCCCAAATAAACGAAGAATAATCCAATTTAGATCATCCACATCCCATCTCTCACAACAAAAAATCGATCAAATACCAGCTGAAAATGTAGTGCTTGTATTATTCAATTTTCTTCTGCAAAAATTCCATGAATAAAAGAAAAATTGGTTCCCATTTTTAAAAGAATGTCTGAAGATAATATATTAAAAATTGAGCAATCCATTCGAGGTATCGTGAGTGTATATTTATTTTCGAGTGTACAATATTGTTGGAAAATGTTGCTTATTCTTCTTATTGATATTTCTTTTCATCTAGATTGGATTGATACAGATTTAGTAAAAATACCGCCAGAAATTGTAGAACTGGTTAATTCAGTTGCACGATGCGGAAAAACACAAGTTGATTGGACTTTATTAAGAGCGGTACTTGCTGTTTATTTGAAACAAGTATGCTACAATGAAAATTTAAATGATTTGAAATTTTTTTCTTTAGTCAATAGAAGAATGCCAACAAAAAATAAATGAATTATCCGGGTCGACTGACATTGAAAAGGATGACGAAAAAAAAGCGGAATTATTAGCCCAGTTATTCACGTTTCAAGAGTATGAAACAAATTTTTCATTTCCAAAAAATTCATTTTGTAATTTTTGAATCAAAATACAAGACCACCAATAACACTTCAACGATTATGCGAAATACTTTTAGATGGAGGTCGTTGGTATAAAAATCCTGTAAAATTATTGAAAGCCTTGGAAAAATTGATTTACATTTCGCCTTGTTGATATTTAGCAATTCGAAAGCCAAATATTGAATTTAACTAAATTCATTGACTGGTTTTATTCATGACCTTGATTGTTTTTTACCCATTTGTATTATCTTTTGAATTTGGAAAAATTTTTAACCAATTTCTTTATGTTTTAATCATTGAAACGACCAGATTCATTTCACTTAATTTTTGTTTCAGATAATTTTATTGAGCTTCACCTGCAAAAATCATATTTGAAAAATACAGAATTAACAGAATTTTATAAAATAAAAACACTCATTCTTAAAAATATTGAGGGAGAGTTTTTTTTTTTTTTTTTTTTTTTTTTTTTTTTTTTTTTTTTTTTTTTTTTTTTGAAACGAAGCAATTTGAAAATTAGAGTTTGGCTACATAAATATTCAATTATTATTGAAATTAATTCCCGCAATGTTGCTTGCCAGATCAACCAGTATTTTGCTCAATTCTCTCATTTGTTCAAAATTATCAACTTAACGTTAAAAATAAAAAAACAATAGGGCAAAAATAAAACAAATTCGAATAAAAATAAAACACACAAAACAGAAAAAAAAAGCACTCGTAAATAAAACCATGAACAGAAAACTGAAGGCAAAAAAGATGAATTATTGGATTGCGCAAAAGCAAATTCTTTGCTGCAGAGAAACATAAACGATAAGCTTCAACTCCAACACATAATTCTGTTGGGTTTGGCATCAGCTTGAATTTTCACAACCTGTTGTCCGTCATCATCTTCAATGGCTTTTCTTCTTAAAACCGTTCGAATAATATCAAGAAATACTTGTTTGACGATCACGTTGTCTTTCGCTGAAATTTCGAAATGCGTCGTGTTGCCCTTTGATTCGCACCACTCCTCAGCTTTCCTTGAGGACACGGCTCTCGATTCTTCGAGATCAGTCTTGTTACCGATAACAAAAAATGGAAAATGCTTCGGAACTGGAGTCTGACTTCGGCGCAGAAATCTGTCTCTCCAATGTTCTAATTTGTCAAACGATTTTGGTGCAGTCACGTCGTAAACAAGGATGCACACATCCACCTTCCGGTAAAAATAAAATCCAAGAGAATTAAATAGTTCCGCTTGGGCTACAGAGTTCAAAATAATAAAATTTCGCACAGACATTTTGAAAAAAAGAATAAATCATTTGCCTTGAATTCATGATAAAAGAATAAGCAAACATGTATCATATATTTTGAGGATCACATTCCTTCCATCAACAACGACTTCCTGCACATTGCAAACATCAATCAAAATTTCGACAAATCAATGAATGAAAATCCATTCATCCTATGCATTTGAAGCAAATTTCAAACAAATAAGGCAAACCTTTTTCACTGCATCATCATGGATTGTCAAGGATCTATTATCAAATTTATCATGAATAAATTGATAAAACAAAGATGTTTTCCCGACTCCATATTCGCCAAGTGCAATAACCTTTAATGAAACAGGCCCAGTTGACATCATTCCCGCGCTGCTCTCTAAAACTCAATCTTTCTTCTTCACTTTTCTCAGAAATAAATTAGTTATGGTATCTATATTTTGGATTGTATTTCTGTATTTTTTTTTTGTCAATCGCATGCATTTATTATATTTGAAGCAAAAATCTAATTGAAAAGTTTCAAAATTTTCAGATTTTTTGATTTTCTTTATTTTGGAAAAGAATAGAAATTGCCAAATTACAAAAGCAATCACATATTTTATTTATCCCAATCAATCATGCCATCAACAAAAACAGAAAAAAATAGAGAAGGATAGAAAATATCCCAAAAAATGAAAATTAAAGAGAGATTGAATTTTCTTTCAATTTGTTGGAGCGTTCGTATGTCACATTCATTGAGGTGCTGAAAATGATGGAGCAGTATCAGTTCTTCTTGTCTGATGTTCAGATTACAAAGATGTGTTCCAGCCACTTGGATTATTTCTTTTTTGAATGAATTTCGCCTTCATGTTGCTTGAGCCCATCTGCTCTGGGATGCGTGGGGTTCTCGACAAAATGATGCTCAATTCTATGACGGATATTAACGAAAAGCAGGGAGCTGGGTTCGTGGCGGTTCCACCTGGAGCACTGGAGTTTGCGCTTTCTCTTTTTATATTTGGGGAGAAATTTTCATTTTCAGACAATCGTTCCACCCACAATATAAGATTTTTCCATATGGGTCATTATTTTTCATATAGTAACTTTGTTCGAAGAAAGATCTTTTTTTTTTGTAATTGTGGTATGAAATGAAAAAGGCAAAAATACATGTTAATAAATAAATAGAAAAAGAATCTTGATTGAATTTTTGAAAATCAAGTTAATTTGAGAATTTCTTATAAATTCCATTATTACATTTAATTTTTGAGTAATTTCTTTTATTTGAATTATGTGGAATCACAACAACTAACAAGTCCAATTATTGTTTGCAGATAATTATAATTTGAATATGATTTAATGACACTTCTTTTTTAAAAGCTTCGAATTAACTTTCATATGAAAATGAATGATTGATTGATTTACAAAATTTGGAAGCAAAATTGATGAATTTAAAATTTTTAGTTATATTTTTTAAAACTAAAGTTATGTCATGAACGATGCATATTTGATTTGGTGCGATTTGAGAATATTTGGAGAAGCACCTTAAAGGCAAATTATATTAATAACGAATATGAAACTTGCTGAAAATATGATGGAATGAAAGATATTTTTGAAAAAAGAGCGAATAACAAAGATTAATTGCGAAGAAAATTTGCTATAAGAAGCATGTGTTATTTTTTGTTTTATATTTTATTTATTTTGTTAATTTTTATTTGTTGATTTGTTTGTTTGTTTGTTTTGATAGCATCTTTCGAGAAATGGTAGGCGGAAATGGAGGAAGCAGAGGTTGAAAACTTTTTGAGCGCTAGACAAGGGAAAGAAATGATGCTGATAAAGAGGGAAAGCTGAATGAGAAATGGAGAAGGAGACAATGCGGAAGGCGATTCCAAGCATAATGATGACAATGCGCAGAAATGTTGTGAGGCCTTTCAGAGGGAGGAAGAAAAACGAGAGAGAAAAGGTTGAATGGGTTGTGTAAGAAAGCTTTGGAAAGGTGGAGCTTTGGAAGGATGGCTGCAAAGGAATGGAGGAGCTGCGAAGCACTCGGACTTATTCTCGAAGAGACATAATAAGCGATGCTGCCATGTTTGTTGATGCCTTTATCTTCATCGTCATCGTATTCTTTCTCTTCTTCTTTTCTTCTTCTTCTTCTTCTTCTTCTTCTTCTTCTTTTCTTCTTCTTCTTCTTCTTCTTTTCTTCTTCTTCTTCTTCTTCTTCTTCTTCTTTTCTTCTTCTTCTTCTTCTTCTTCTTCTTCTTCTTTTCTTCTTCTTCTTCTTCTTCTTCTTCTTCTTCTTCTTCTTCTTCTTCTTCTTCTTCTTCTTCTTCTTCTTCTTCTTCTTCTTCTTCTTCTTCTTTTTCTCTTTCTTCCCGCCAATCTTATCAACCATTCCATTCTCTTCATTCTTCTCGTTTCTCTTCTTTTTCTAATGCGAATAAAATGATTGTGTTGAAGCCTTTGGTAGATGGTTTGTGTTCTGCCGATGAATACAAAGAAAAAAAAGAAGAGAAGAAGAAGATGATGATGATGAAGTAAATGAAGAAGAAGAAATAAGAAGATGTGAAAGAAGAAAATAGGGGAAAAGAAGAAGAAGAAGAAAAAGAAGAGAAAGGGAATGAAAAAGAAGAAGGAGAAGAAAGAGAAGGAGAGGAAATGCAATTTCTTTGCAATTCAGCTACTCTTTTTCCAATCAGTACTCTTTCTCCAATGATAGCTCGTCCAAATACTGCAAATTACTCAACATTAGCTAATGTTGATGCTTCTTCTTCTTCTCCTCCTCCTCCTCCTTCTCCTTCTTTTGCTTCTTCTTCGTCTAATACTTATTCTTTTTCTTTTCCAACTTTTTCCGCCTGAACGCTTTCCACTGACAAATCTGTGGATGATCCCGAACCAGCGAGCACAAGTGTTGCCTAACAGTATCTGATGAACACAAACTTAATAACGGTGAGCCAACCAAATATAATTATGGAAATGTGTTTTCGTTACGAAAAATTCAAAATGCTCATTCAATTTGCCTTCTATCCTGTTCTCTCCCCCTCCCCCCCTCTCTCTCCCTTCCTCTCCCTTTTTCTTTCTCTCTCTATTTCTTTCTATTTCTCTTTAACCAACTTTAACTGTTCCTTCGCTGCCTGCTTCTTCACAGCAAAGCACTCAGGCTTTCAAAGCTGATTTCATCATCCAGCAGTTCATAAAGCAGATGTTGATGAAACACTTGCTCATAAATCCTCGTTGTACGGACTGATGAATTTGTCTCCACACATTATGCGCATGTTAACTCTGCACTCTTCAGCAACAGGGAAGTGCAGCAACACCCACAATCGCTCCAAGCATCACAAGATTTCGGTGTGCCTTTTGCAATGAAGGAGCTATGTGGAACACCCTATTCAGATCTGTCTTTCTAGCATCAGATGCAACATTTCCAGAGGTATGTGCTTCAGTCTCCATCGTCTCCGCTTCAGAACGAGTCTTAAAATGAAATAAGCGTTGTCTTTGTTGAAACATTCATAACGAAGCACACACAACAAGCTTCTCAGATAATTATTGTCTATCATTTGTCCTATCGTTTTCGATGAGATGGCTCACAAACATCGAAACAAAGGGCAAGATGTGAGGAAAGAAGAAGAAGAAGAAGGAAAACTGCAAAGGAAGTTATTGGAATGGAAGAAGAAGAAGGAGGAGGAGGATGAGGAGAAGACGATGATGATGAGTGTGATGAATCAGAAATAAGAGAAGGAGAAAAAATAAACATTGAAGGTCGAAGTGAAGAGTGAACAAATGTTGAAGAATGAGGATAACGAACAGATGGTGGAGCGGTTATGCAAAGTGGAGAAGAAGGAGAGGAGAAGGAAGAAGAATAAGAAGAATGAAGTGGAGCAGGAGGAAGTGAAGATGAAGATGAAGAAAAAAATGAAGATGAAGAAGGAGTTGAAGGAGTTGAAACAGACAAAATACAAGAATATGAGAAAAAGACGAAAAATGATAAAACAGTGATAGAGGAGAAGAAAAAGAAGCAAAAAATGGTAAAGAAGAATGGAAAGACGAAGACGAGGGTGAAGACGAAGGAGAAGGAGAAGGATAATTCGATATAAGTTCCGAAGAAAAAACAGACTGCCTGAGAATTGAAGAAGAAGGATAATCAAACTGAAGAGAAGCAGATGAAATGGATTACACTGAGAAGTTATCTGTATAAAATAGTTTGTTTTTCTTTTTTGTCTCAAATGAAATTGTCCCTTTATTTTTCTCTCCAACAGCCCCAGACTTTTTCTTCGGGTTGATCATCTTGATTTCCGTTCTTCTTCTCCATCTTCATCAGAATGCAGGTAAGAAGCGGGTTCTCTATCATTACATCATCTGTGCTTCTTTTGCAAGTGTGTCGCCTCTGTTTATCACAAGCGCAATCCTCTTTCTCTCTCTTTCTCTCGCTCTCCGCTGCGCTCTGTGTGATTCAATCTTTTTTTAAAGGAACCTTTCACTCTTCAACGATCTCCTTCTTCTGATCAGCTTGATCACTCGGAGTCGGCCACCAATACTAACTTTTCTCTTCTCAATCTTCTTCTTCCAAAACGCCTTCTTCCCCACTGCAAACAGCCAAGCCCATTCAACACGATGAAACTTCCAAGTGAAATCAGAAGCAATATTATGTTGACGTTCTTCTAATCTATTAAATGGAGCGAGACATACTCCACAAACACATCTAATGGAAGTGCTGAACTTGTGAGAGAAGAGCAAGTGCATTCTGCAAAGGCAGATATCTTTGAGAGCGAGGGAAGGCAGGGAGAGAGGAGAGAAGCAACGGGGGAGCAAAAGTGTGCTCGAAAAGAAGAGGCAAAGGCGAAGTAGCAGACGTTGCTGGTGGCTTAAGTGTTGCAATTGGAGAGGGTGGAGGAATGAATTGGGTGATGTGTTGACTTTGATGAAGAAAATGTTAAAGATGATGGAGAGAAAGAATAAGAATAAGAAGATGTTGATGATACACATAAATGTAAATATTAATGAGTATTGAATGAAGTCGTGAAGCTATTTCATTTTTAAAAATAATTGTTAAAAAAAACAAAATCAATCAAAAAATAACAAACCTTTTTGTTTAAACCTAAATTTCATAATTCTTCCACTCTTGATATCTTTTATTTCATCCTTCAACAGCCCAATCTCCTTCCACACTTTTGCGCACTTCATCTTTCCCTCAGCCGAAGAGTGCATCAGTAGCACTTTCCATTTTTCTGTTGAGCTTGTAGTGTTTTGCTTACACAATAGCACACAAGCCATGCAAGGAAACACCAATTCCTATAAAAATGATCATCAAAAAGCAGAAATCTTTTGCGCAGAACCTCGCCGACTGAACAGCGATGCTTGAGATTGAGGCGAGGACGGAGAAGACGATGAAAAATGCAAACTTCTCGATGATAATAAACAAAAGTGAACAACAAACACATAAGATAGAAGGGAGGGACGGATGTGTTTGAAAGGAGTGAAAAGAACAGGAGAAAGAGGAAGAGGGAAAAAAAGAAGATAATGATAAAGAAAGAAAGGAAGCTATTTCCATACAGATAGTGATTATTCTTTTTCTTTTAAATATTTCTTGAAAATTTTGAGAATTCAATAAATCCTCATATTATCGTGTCTTCATCCAATTATCAGCTCGAATGAACAAAATTTCCACATTCTGTTACAATAATTAAACGCAGATAGTTCCTGTTAATATGAAATCAATGAAAAAAGCAATGACTATTCAGTGAAACTTCTATTCCTGTTCAAATAATATTATAATGCAAACAATATTCAAATCACACCTTTCATGAATATTCTCCTGATATTTCTTAAAAAAACACATTTGCTTTCAAAAATGAAAATAAATTATTATTATGGATTTCGTTGCAAATATTTTTTTTGCATAATAATGTTATTTGCATTGTGATATGTGTGCAGAATAAGTTTGGAACATAACATGGTTTTTTTCATAAATAAAAAAATTTTGCCCCATTTGGCTTTTGAAGGCAAAAAATTTTTTAACTGGCTGAAGATTGCCAGAGCGGTGGAGCAGGAAGATGGACGAGTAGAAGAGCCCAGACATCCTTTTGGACGAGCTGCTGTTCCAGACGCTGAACAAAGTGGATGAGACGAACGTAAAAGTGACATCTGTCAAGATGTGGAGCTAGGTTTCTTTTGGGGAAGCCGGCTGTGGAAGCTTGCATTTGGCTTTGTGCTGTTTTGGTTCATGTTCTGATTTTTAGATTCTGCAGAACCAGATGAAAAAGATGAATGGACTGACAAAGGACGAGGCGGCAAAGATGGTTGAAGAGCAGAACCCGGTGCAGGCAGAAACAGCAGCTTGTGAATGATTGCGCACATGCACATGCAGCAGAAACAGCTGCTGATATTTTGAATTCGCTGTCTCTTTGATGTTGGAGTGTTTTGATTATTGGAAAAACACTTAATGTAACTTGACTGTAAGATGTCCAAAAGTAAATTTTCATTTGACGAATGAAATTCATCTGATCACTTCACAACGCATGTATTTGCGATTGTTTTTCTCTCAATTCATATCCTTTCAGCATTTTTCCTCTTCCTTTTCATTTCTGCCCAAAACTGAATATGAAATATGACTTTCTATTTGAGTCTGATCTCTTTTTGTGAATTCTCTCCATGTACTCTATCAATTCTTTATTGTGAGGCATCAAAGTGCTTTCCCCCGTTCACCATCGAATCATTTCTTGTGGTTGAACTTTTTGTAATGTATTTCTTCTTTTCATCTGAATTGTTCCACTTTGCTCGTCAAAGTTGTTTAAATTCACCAGGATCAAAATAATCAACAACAAGATGAAATAAATTGTATCTCTTTCTGTTAGATTGCTTTTATTTCTACCGAAGTTTTCACAATTTTTTCCCTGCTGTTCGTTGCCATCCTCCATTTTATCGCCTTTGAAGCGGAAATTTTTCTTTTTCAAAAAATTCAATTTCGTCATTTAGACACAAAAAGAGTGGATTTTTGATACAATGCTTTTTGGATTATTTTTCTTCTTTTTCTTTGTATTCGTCTCCACGCTGTTTAACAACATTCTCCTTTTTTCAACGCCATCTTTTTTCTCTTCCTTTATCTTTTTTGTTTATCATATATTATTTTTTTATTCTTTGTGTTAATTAACAGTTTCAATGAAAGACAAAAAATCATTTTCCTTTGTCTCCTTTTCCTTCTTCTTCGCGAGTCTCCTCCGCACCTTCTTCCTCCTCCTCTTTCTCTTTCTCTTCTTCTTCCTCCTCTTCTCCTTCTCCTTCTCCACAAGCCAGCGACTTCTTCACTCTGTTCAGGTTATTCTTCATCTTCCTGACCAGTTTCGTGCGCTCCTGCATCCCGTGCATGCCCTGCCCTGTATGTGCCAGTTTGTATCTGTTTGTGCTGTAAAGAAGATCTGCCTTTCAAATGAACCACAGCTTGAAAAACTCATTCAGAATCTTCCACCACAGCCTCAGTATCTGCTTCACATAGAGGAATCTTCTGTTGTGGCTGTGCCGCAGCTGCTCCCCGCCGACGTGGAAAAAGATGAACAAGTCGCGAAGCGCAGAGAAAGAAAAGGAGAGAGAAACGGTGAATTGACTGTGCAAGAGTGTCAAACTTTGATGAGGAAGAAGAAGATGATGACAATGACGCATGGTTCTCCTTTTTTTCTCTCTTTCTCCTTCAACTCCTTCTCTTCCTCTTTGAAATCTCGTCTTCAGAAACTGAGTCCTCTCCTTCGTCATAGCACCTTTTATTCCACATCGCATGAAGAAAATGCCTGAAATTCCATAGCCCCACCCTCTGTTCACATTCTTCTTCTTTGATGTGATGCCATATTTCTATTCTCTTCAGTTCTCCTTTGAGTACCTAATCGACAAGATCTCCACTTCCCTCTCTTTCTCCTTAACCTCCCGCTGGATCTGGGCACTGTTCTTCACTTCCTGAAATATCTCCTCTGTCGCTATGTGCAGCAGCGGGTCGTCCAACATCTGCACAATGTTCTCGCTCTGCAGCCAGTCATACACCGTCTTGATAGGCCGCACACACTCAAAGCCAAGCATCTCCTTCACTTCCTTCGTCTGCGAGTCCATCAGCGCATAGATCAGCTTCCCGTACGAATCACGCATCTTCTCCAGGTTTGTGATTTTGTACCGCCTGGCGACTGAAATAATGAAAAAGGGAGGAAATTATGATGAGTTATTTTTAAAAAAAATGTCAGAATTAAAAAAAAAATTCAAAATTTTCAAGGCAAATTTTGTAAATAACGCATTTCAATTGAAGCTTTGTGAGATTATAGCAAATAATAGAACCTCCAAAACTTTGGCTTCAAAAAAAAAAAAAAATTAAAATCATTCAATAGCACTCAAATAAAAATTTATTATCAATTTTCCTAAAAGCATCGAAATCATCTTTCTTCTCACCTCCAAAAATTCACACCTTCAAACACAGATTGATAGAACTTCTCATATTGCCTAAACTCCTTTGTCCGTATCAGCTCCTGCCCTGTCTCGTATTCAGTTGCCACAGCTATTCCAGTCAGAATCCCACAAATCTCACTCACACATCGGAATATTCTCTTCGCTGGCGTTGCAAACGTTTGCACATCAACCTGAAGCAGAAATGAAATGAGAAGAATAACAAGAAATATTAGAGGGAAAAAAATAGAAAATAAAAAGAAAGAGAAAGAAAGAAAGATAGATAGATAGATAGATAGATAGAAAGAGAGAGAGAGAGAGAATGAGAGAGAGAGAGAGAGAGAGAGAGAGAGAAAGAGAGAAAGAGAGAGAGAGAGAGAGAGAGAGAGAGAGAAAGAGAGAAAGAGAGAAAGAGAGAAAGAAAGAGAGAGAGAGAGAGAGAGAGAGAGAGAGAGAGAGAGAGAGAGAGAGAGAGAGAGAGAGAGAGAGAGAGAGAGAGAGAGAGAGAGAGAGAGAGAGAGAGAGAGAGAGAAAGAGAGAGAGAGAGAGAGAGAAAGAGAGAGAGAGAGAGAGAGAGAGAGAGAGAGAGAAATGAATTTAGCAAATAAAAAACAAAAAAGGAAGTGTATGCAGACTTTATCTGTGTAATCTGTGCACGATAATGACAAAGACGCGAATTTCCTTTTCTTTTGCTCGACTTGAGTCAAACGAAGTGGTTCATTTTTTTTCCCGTTCTCTCCAGCAGTAGGGATATTCTTGCTGCTGAGAAGAAGCAGCACCTGAAGCAACTACCAAGGAAGACACCTGCTGTTGGACTTACTGATGAAGAAGATGCGGATTTAAAGGAAATATGGAAGTAGAAAGCGCGCTTGACTCATCTCTGAATGGATCTGGTGAAGGCAATGGAGAAACATTTGAGGGTAAAGAAAGGTTATTAAACAATGTCTGATTCATATAAGTCGATTCGGACTCGTTTTTTCATTCTCTTCAACATGTGTTCTTTTGTTTTGTTCGACAGCAGCTTTATAATCGGCAAATACAGATATTGGTGATGTGATAATGAAGGTGAGTGCGCAGAAATAGGTTGAGGGGAAGGAAAAATGCCAGGAGAAACACTGTCAACAACACCTATCATGCTTTTTTGGTGAAATTTTCTGGAGCTTGTATTAATGAAATTGTTACTATAAAAATAGTTTGAATAAAGAAAAAAGGAACATGTCTTTATTATGACAAACAGAAAAGCATTCATTTCAAAAAGAATCTAAATTTCGTTTGGAAATGAATGTTTACACAAAAATAAATGGAACATAATAATAATGTAGAAAAACCATTGCATTGAAAGCAAACAATTGTTACTTTGAATACTTCACATTCACTACAACATTCGACCTGTTGGAAAGAACATTCTCCTTCTGTTGCATAAATTTGCAAATATGAATTAAAATCCAAAATTATTATAAAAGACAACCTTCTTCGCTATCATCGTCCTTAAATAAAATTTCATCTGGAATCCTAGTTTGTTGAATTGTACAGTTGTCGTTGAATGAATGTAAACATTTTTTTTTCGAAAATCATACCAATAAAACTAAATACTATTCGCAAACATTTCTGGATTTGATAAAAATTGTGACAATGTGATAGTCATCTTTGTTTAAGCTTTTGAAGAAAGTTGAAATGGATTTGAGTTTGTTTCATCGCTAGATATTTGTTGTTGTGTCATTAACACAACACTTTAACGATCAATTCAGTTACGCTCAGCGAAGGGATGATCAGTTGTTTTTGTGGATTTGTTTTTTTCATTTTCATTCTCATTTTTTTTTTCTTATTGTTTGTATCTGATTAATACACGTTGTTTTCGAAAATAATGAAAACGATCTTCAGAAGCATATTATGTTTTTTTGAAAATTCTGATCAATGTACCATAGCGTTTCTATTTAGATCGAAAAAAGTGAATGTCTCGACCAAGACTCCAAGCCCAGTTCGATTTTACTGCTCGTGTTGCAAATGAGCTAACATTTAAGGAAGGCGATATAATTACACTCATTGAAAAGCATGAAAGCGGAATGTGGAAAGGAGAGTTGGATGGGAAAATAGGTCTTTTCCCTTACAATTTCGTTGCAGAAATGCCATCTGAAGAGGAAGTATGAAGTTAAATTTGTTCTAATGTTGTTTGTTATAAAAAATGGCTTTTGTACAATTGCTAAGTCTGCACCAAAAGGCCCACCAAAGCCAATGGAAGGGTGGCTGACAAAACAAGGTTTAAATTTCATTTTATTCTTTAACGTAAACGCATGTTTTTTATATGTGTTAATTGGCTTTTTGATTTATTGCGACCTTTTGAATTAAATATATTAGGGCACTTCATGAAAAACTGGAAGAGACGTTGGTTTTCTCTTAGAGGTTCAACATTATATTATTACGAAAAGCCGGTTTGCTTTTTTTTTTTTTGCATTGTTCCTGGAATTTTTGAATGTTTTTGTGAAAATACTATTTTATTCACTTCTATCATAATTTTGAAGACTTCAACAAAAGAAAGTGGATCAATTCCTCTTTCAGGCTCTCAGGTTACAAATGCTGAAGAAAAATCCGACAAACCATTTTGCTTTCATATTTCTTATCCTCATTCTCCAGGACAAAAGGAATACTTTATTTGTGCAGAGGATGTAAATCAAATGAATGCTTGGGTTGGAGCAATTGTTGAAGCAGCAAAGTAATTTGTATTGAAAAACTTACAAAATCATGAAGTTATAATTCATTAAAGGGTATATATGTTTTTGCAATCTTATGCTGTGATTGATTTTTGTAACTATGAAGTTGTTATTAAATTCAAATTTTTGTGTTGAATTCTTTGATTTATCGTCCAGTTACAAATACTGTCTGTTTGTAAAGTTTATTGTTGCACTTTTGATCTGTCCATTTTTCACAAAAAAAGTTAAAAAGAAATTGTTTTTTCATCAATTACTTGAATTGTTTTTGACAATTTATTTAAATGGTTCGGTAATTTATCAGATGCACTTTTTTTATCTGAACAAACTTTTTGAATAATCAATCAACATTTTGAAATTTTATGAAAAATAAATTAACATTTTATTTAATTTCACACTATTTATGAGGAAAAAATATAAAACAAAAAATCTTTCAAAATCGAAAATCTTATAACCAAAATCGAAAAAGTTTCAATCAAAGTCGAACGTTCAAAAAACTTCAAATTTTCGAAAAATTGACAAAAATCAATAAAAGTCAAAAAAACATTTTCACTGTTTGAATAACAATGATATTTGTTAATAAAATGATTTTTCATTTCTTTTCAGATAAATTTTTGAGCTTCTTTTTGACCAATTGCAAATTTTCAAAGCATGAGAGGAATTCTGGTGTATTTTTATTTCTTTTCAATTGAAAGTTCATTCTTCTCAGAAAATTTTCCAAAGAAAATTTACGTATTTTAAAGAATTATTGGAAGAATGATGAATACAGTATTTGGTTATTAATTTAACTTTTTTTTTAACAAAAAACTGTATTCTCACTGAAGGAAACAAATGTTTAAAGTTTTGTTTGGAGTTTATTATTGAATTTATTTTGGTTCGAAATCTTCAAAATTTGCAGAAAACAACATCGCAAACATTCTGAAAAAAATTATCAAAATTTTCAGAATAAAATTTTTCTTCTTTTGCATTCTCTTTAAAAAAGATTTATTTTTCAAAATCAAAATTTCGATATCGATTGGATGTTTCTTAATTCTGTTTGCAACTTTTTCGGCTTTGAATAATTATTAGTGTTATCTCTGAATTAAAAAAATGGTGGAAAATATGGGCTTTCAAGTTTTTAATGCACAAAGCAGGAAAAAATTGATTCACTAATAACATAAAAAAACTTTATCAGTTTTCAAAATAATTTTGATTTTCAAAACTGCAAACAAACATCATTGATATGATCACAAAATGTTTTGTGACATCACATGTATTTCAAAAAATAAACTTTTTTTTTAAAATTTTTTGATCACAAAAAGTTCATCTTCGATGCAAAAATTTTCAATGAAAATGCCTGAAGAAAAATATTTTGCCCAAAATATGATAGTGCTTTTCGAAAAGCAAGAACATTTTTTATAAAAAAGAAAAGCGATTATTTATTTGATTTGGACATCCAATTTTTTACGCTTTTGATGATTATCATGGCATCAAAAGTTCAAAGTTCATTTAAAATCATAATATATTCACATCGGGTTTTGCACAACTTTTTGTGACTTTGTCCAATTGTGATTATTTTCGATGTGATAATACCAGGTTTTGACTGTATCTTTAACAATGCAAAATAACGACATTTTCTACTTATTTCAAGCAATTTTTAATAACAAAAGAAAGCAACATAAAAAATTCAATTAATCAAACAGTCTTTTCAAAACATCAAAGAATTCTCTTTGCCTGAAAGTCAATCACGACATTCACTAACATCAAAGAATCCAGCAACATTCCTGGAATCGTTTCATCTTAATGTGAAATTTGTGAAATAATTTTGAAATTGAGAATTGAAACAAATCGAGGGTATAATAACCAAAAAAATTTCATGGAGTCCTGAATATGTTTTCCACAGAAAAATAAATGCAGAAGAAGAAATAACGATGAAACCAAAACACACCGACAAAAATCCTGACTTTTATTTTTGGCTTCACTCAAATCCTTCAATAATTAATTAATGTGTCTGCAAATGCTGAATTAAAAAGTTAGAATGAAAAAACAATGAAAATTCCAAAAATAAATTGAAAACGTTATCAATTCGCAAACTTCAAACAAGGTTTTCATACCAATTTTTTTCCATAATACCAATAAGTTTATCATTAAGAAAAATTCATTTCTGATGTATAAAAAGATAAGTTATTTTGTATTTTTGAGAGTTTAGCGATTAATTTTTGAATTGACAATACAGAATTATTTCATTTCACATATTTCAAGTGTTGAAAACAAAGAATAGCTTTTTTTCATTTCGCTTTGTTATTTATAAAAATATATCCTTTATCAATGAAAAATTAACTATTCGTTTTTATAATTTCAAAGCACTTTCGAAAAATGAATTATGTTTGGTCAGTTCAATAAAATGAATTTCATTCAGAACATTCATTGAAAAAATAATGATTTAGACAAATACGGTGATCTAACAAAAAAGACTACAAAAAATAAAAAATTATCAAAACTTTTTGTTTGAAAACATACGTTCGACTTAACAAAAACAGAATGCAGAAGCGTAACGTTGTTTTTGTTTAAAAAAAAAATATCAAAAAGGGAGATATGATCATATATTGGACTGATGATTCCAATGAATATTTATGAATTGATGATTCATCTTTTTAATCAAAATAAAAAAATATCGTTCGTTCAATCAACAAAATTAGGAACGTTTTGAAATAAGAAAAGTGAGTGAAAACTGAAGCTATCTTTTATTTTTTGTGCTTTATTTACCACATTAAACTTTTTTTCCATCGTGAATAAATCTTTAAACATGTTTAATACATGACTGTTTTTTTCGTGTCATTAATAAAATCAAAAATTAGAAGATTTCATTTCATCTATTTGATCTTTTTTATTGAAGTATCTTATGCAACAAATTTTTCTGTATTTGATATTTCAATTTTTGATATCACAAAATTAACATTATTTTATAATAATAAAATAAGTGTTTCTTTTCACAATTTTTATTTGGAAATATTTCTTATTTGCTTTTACGAACATCAAAGAGCATAAATCATATAAAAAAACATTTTGTTTTGAGAATCAAAAAAATAAAAGAATCTTTTAAGAAAAATATTTAAGTATGGGCATGAAAGTTTTAATTTTTAATGGATCCCACATATGCACCAACTGGAAAACAACGTCGCAGGGAAATTGCAAGCACAGTAGAAGAAGTTTCATCATATGTTCTGATGGGAGAGATTGTAGAAAAGCTTAAGTGCTTAAATTATGAACAGTTGTTCATTAGAAAGAAGTGTGTGGCTGTCCTCCAGTTCAAAAATAGTTTATTTTTATGTTCAACATATATACTTCAAGTTCCTTAAGACCTATTAATGCGTTATATTTTGCATATCCGGCTCACAATCCCCAGGAACAATTTTTTATTTTGCATCTTTTAATGCATTGGCTTGCTGAAATTGCTGGCCAACCATTCGCTACTCAAGCTTCTATAGATGATGATCCCCACAAAAGTGCAACGGCTATGGCAGGGCAATTGAGAAAAATTGGCTATTCAACAGAAGTTGCCCCAAGTGAGTTGAAAAAAGGATATGGGGAGGCTGTCTGTTCTGCTTTAAACTTTCTTTGTGATCTAGCACTTTCGCAACGTAACTTTCAAGTTGAGCAGCCTCAATTTCCCGATGATTCGCAACAGGAAGAGGTTGTTGAAGAAGATAAAGGAGAAGATGATGATGAGGATGTTGACATTCCAGATGAAGATGTGATGGAGGATGATGAGGATGCAATGTCATCGATGCCCTCGACGTATTTAGAAGGAGATGATGGAATAACCGGAAAGCAAAAACCAGGAAAGAAAAAAAATCATTTTGGGTTTGGAGATGACGAAGACGATGAAGAAGAAGCTGCCAGCGATGCTGCTGATCTCTTTGCGAAAAGGGGGAGCGGGATGAGTGCTTTGAGCAAGCAATTATTTGGGCTTGACAGCGGGGCAAAGATAGACGGAAGACTTGGCGGAATTGGAGATCAAACACGCTCTTCAAACAGATCATCACAGTTTGCAAAAATTATTTCTTTTTAAACTTTCTTAATTATTTTCTATTCTTTTTTGCTTTCTATTCTTTAATGCTTTCTTTCGTTTCTATTTAATTCTCCTCTTTTTTTATATTTATATTTATATTTATATAATCAATCAACCAATAAACTAATTTATTAATTATCCTTTAATTTATTAATTAAATTTTTATTTAATATATTTTATTTCATTAATTATATTTATAAATTATTTATTTAACTTTTCTTTATTTATTTATTTATATATTTATTTTTTCATTCAAAAAAAAAATAAAATAAAATCAAAAACAAGTCTCCCCTTCGCCCCGAAATCGCGCTTCGACTCGGAGCAGTGGAAGATCGAGGCTGAGCGTGTTGCTCCACAGCTCAAAACACGGCGGAGTCTGAATCTCGCTGCGAAAGACTGGTTTGGCCACTTGGAAGAGACGAAGGAACAACTGAGGCAGCTGGCAGAGGCAAGAAGGCTGGTGGTGGTGGAGCTGGCAGTGGTGGTGAGGGAGGTGCAGGACGAGATGGAAAAGATCGAGAAAAGAGAGCGGTTCTTCAACACAGACTGCAGGGAATTACTGGAAGAGTACAAAACAGTGGCGACGGAGCTGAAGATGGCGAGCGAGGAAGTTGGAAGCGCCTCGAAGGAAGTGGAAGAGCAGGCAGCGATGCTGGCTTCATTGACAGATCAAGTGGAAGCAGCAAAGAATGACATGGAGACGTATTCGAATGACGTGACAAACACACAGCCGCTGATGAAGCTGAAAGGGGCGATGAACACGCTGAATGAGGAGCTGAAGCAGATAAATGTGAGGATTGGGACACTCCAGCATTATCTGCTGCAGACGAGGCAGGCGGATCTGGAAGAGAAGAAGTCGTATGTGAGAGGAAGAAGAAGAAGAAGAGGAAGAGAGAGAGAGGAAATGGGATTGATTATTTATTTATTTATTTATCCATAATTATTATATTGATGTTTAGAGAATTCATATTTTTTTTTTGGATTCAATGAAAATTAATAATTATTGTTATTATTATTACAATTTTAAAATAACATTAATTAATTTATTTATTCTAATTGTTTTTTCCATTTCTTTCTATTTCTATTTCTATTTCTATTTCTATTTCTATTTCTATGATTATTATTATTATTATTTAAACAATTATTTTTAGAACACAACAACGTCCATTATCCAAGCATTCCAGTCCAAGTGTTGTGCCAAACAGCGACGAAGACACGGATTCATCAGACTACGATTACTAACCACATTTCACAATACTCACAACAACACTTTACGATAATTTCAATTATTTTAATTTTTGTTATCATTTTTTTTAATATTTTTTTATTTTTCAAAACAGCCATTTTTATAAAAATCTTGCCAAGGTTCCAACCAAGATTATTTGCATAAGTCATATTTTTTTCCACGTATTTTTTTAACATTACGATTTATAAGCAAAAATATTTTGAAAAAGAGAAGAATTGATGATAGAATGGAAAAAAGATTAATTGTGGTTAGGATCAGATTCAAAATGTCAAGCTCAACAATCTCTGTCTATATTCGTCTAAAGCCGATAGAAGATGAAAGCGCTTGGACAATTTTGGATCAAAAAGAGATATTTCGAACCGAAACTGGAGTACCTCATTATTCTTTTGGTTTGCTGATGAATTAAATGCTGAAACAATGACTAATAATAATTTATTGGCTTTCATGAAAATTTAATGAATTAGACAAAGTACACTTAGGAGAGGCAAAACAAGAGGAAGTTTATAAAGAAGTTCAACCAATTATTTCTGGATTTCTTTCGGGAATCAATGGTTTGAGTGCTTATTTTTTCTATCACATAAAGAATAAATGTGAAAATTTTCAAATTTACAATCTATAAAGGAACTATCATGGCATATGGCCAGGTGTGATTGAATATTAATTTGTATATTTCTTCAAAAAATTCATTAAATTTTTTATTATCGATTATCTTCATCAGACTGCAAGTGGAAAAACTCACACAATGCTTGGAACTCAAGAAGAACCAGGAATTATAAGATTGGCAATACATGATATCTTTCAGACGATCTCAAATGACAAAAAGCAATACACTTTGAAAATCACATTTTTTGATATCTATAATGAAGAACTTAGTGATTTGTTAAAGCCCACAAACACACTTCAAATTCGTGAAAACTACACAAGCGTGTACATAGAAGGTATTGATGAGAGAGTTGTCCAAACAGAGGAAGAAGCAATAAATATACTTGAAGAAGGGCAAAAAAATAGACATACACGGTCAACAGCAATGAATGACAGAAGCAGCAGAGCTCACACCCTCTTTAGAATTTCTATGGAATCTGAGGAGACAGTCACGTTGTCTCCAGAACTCGACATGACGGATGCATCAGAAATTAAACAGGAGCCAGAAATTTCAGTCTCAAAGACGTTTGCCACGCTCTATCTGGTTGACTTGGCTGGATCTGAACGAGCATCACAGACGCTGGTTGAGGGGAAAGCCATGTTTGAAGCCAGCCACATCAACAAATCGCTGCTTTCGCTGGGAAGAGTAATCACTTCACTGAGTCAGGAATCGACAGGGTTTATTTCGTATAGAGAAAGCAAGCTGACGTTTCTTCTCAAAGAAAACCTGTCAGGAAACTCGAAAACAGCTGTTATTTGCACAATCAATCCATCTGCGAAGTATCTGGAGACGACGAAGAACTCGCTGCTATTTGCAGACAATGCCAGCCGTGTCAAAATGCATGCCAAAACGAATGAAGTTGTGGATGATAAAACAAGAATCCAAAGACTTCTAAGAGAATTGCAACAGACAAGAGAAGAAAACAAACAGCTGAAAGTGCGAACTGCTGCATTAGAAGCGATGAATAGTGGAAGTGGGAGTGGGAATGGAGTGAATAGAGGGAGAAGAAGCAGCACATGTGGCTCAGGAGCAATAGGGGGAGGGTTTAATTACGGCTCGGGAATTAAAAGGAGATGTTCAATTTTGGAAGGAAATGGAGAGAAAGAGGATGGGATGGGGTTGCCTCCGATTTTGGACTATGGAAGGAAGGGAAGAGAGAGCGGGATGAAAAGACCGTGCAGAAGAGACAGTTTGATGGGGGGAAGCGATGTTGATGGTATGAATGTACTTGAAAATGTGATAAAATTTTCAAAAAATTTCAGTTTTTGTAATGAAAGAACAATGAAAATTTATGAATGCTTTAATTATTTTATTTAAATTTTTTTTTTTAGAAATCTATTCTTTAATTAAAAATGAATTTCATTCTTGTGTTTTATAACATATTTTTAATTATTTAATTTAATTTATTTAATTTAATTTATTTTTTTCTCACCCAATCAGCACGATCCGAAGAACGCTCCGGGATGAATTCGTCTGATTCTGAGAGGCAAAAAGAGCTTGAGACAGCCGTTGAAGTGCAGCAGGCGATGATCGAAGAGCTTCGGAAGTCATTGGAGCTGAAAGAGGCAGAAAAGGAAGCATCAGAGAAAGAAGTGAATGAATTGAGGGAGAAAATAAAAGAGGCAGAGGCAGAAATATGCGGGATGAGGTGGGTTTCGCAGATGGAGCAGCAGCAATTGAGCGAGCTGAGGGAGAAGTTGCATGCGGAAACGCAATCTTTGGAGCAGGAAAGAGCCACAAACACAGAAAATAAAGGGGCGATTGGGGAATTGAGCAGGAAATTGCAGGAGTTGGTGAGGGAGAAGGAAGAAATTGCGATGCAGAAGGATAAAATTGTGGCAGAGTTTGAAGATTTGAGAAAGGAGATTGTGACGAAGGGAGCAAAGGTTTGATTGCGTAATTTTCTTTCTATTAAAATTAAAATTTGTAACATATTTTAATGATATTCATTTTAATTAATTAATTATTTATTTATTAACCTTCATTTTATTTCTATATAATTCTTCAATATTTTTTCCTAATGAATGAAAATTTCCATTTTTTTTAATGAAAAATTAGAAAGCACCTCGTTCCCCGCACGAACGAATGACGCTTCTGCCTTCAAAGCAGAATGGTTCTTCTTATTCACCTCCTCTTTCTTCTTCTTCTTCATCTTCTTCTTCATCTTCATTTTCTTCATCTCAAATCCAACAAGAAGAGCTTTTTGAGAAGAAAGAAGAGGAAATCAAACAATTGCAGGAAAAAGTGAAGCAGCTAACACAAACAATAAATTCGTTGAATTCAGAAAAGACACAAATGGAAAAAGATGCGAAAGAAATGAAAAAGAAACTGGCTCAGTTGGAAGGCTCGCTTGCAAAGCAGCACGAAGCAGAGGCGAAAATGAGAGAGGCACAACAGGAAAGAACAACGGCTGAAAAGAAGAGTTTGTTGATTAAATTTTGAAGAATTTTTATTTTTATTTTTATTTTATTTATTTTATAACCTTTGAAAAATATTTTGATAATATTTTTCTTTATTTTATTATTATTGTTATAAAATTTCTCAAATTTAATAATAATCTTTATATTTTGCTGCTTATAATTAATTCTATTTCTTTGTATTAATTCTTTATTCAACAGTGGAACTTACTCAAAAGGAAGTAACAAAGAGAAAAACATTGCAAGAGAAAGCAGAAGCCGAACTCTCAGCTCTTCAAACGCAAATGAAAGAGCTCAAACAAACCACGCAAAGAGAAGCGACCCAGCAAAAAGCGAAAATTGAAGTGCAAATCGTGAAGATTTCTGCTTTGGAAACAGAAAAAGCCGCATTAACAAGCGAATTAAATGAGGTAAAGACGATGTTTGCATCGCAAATGAATGAGGTGAAGAGGCTTTTGAGAGTGAACGATCAGAAGGAGAAAGTGAATGTTGGTTTGAAGGAGAACTTGTGTGCGAAAGAGGAGTTGATGGCAGCGATGAAGATGGAGAAGAAGAAGATGTTTGAGGAGATCAATGAAAACAATGCGTTGATTGAGACGATGAAGGAGGAAATGAACAAAACTGTTTCGCAAATGTTTGGTTTGAAAGAAGAGCTGAAGGTTACGAATGATGAGAAGAATGCGGCGATAGAGAGAGAATCTTCATTAATTGCGCAGATTTCGAAGCAAACGAAAGAAAGAGAAGAAGAAAAACAGAAAGAGAAAGCTGAAAAGGAGCAATTGTTGGGAGAGCTGGCAAAAGCAGAGGAGAATGTGAACAATACAATGAAAGAGCTGACAAGAGCAGAAGAAGATGCAACTTCGGCTCATTTCACGTTGGAAGAGGAGAAAATAAAGAGAACACAGGAAGTGGAGCATCTGAATAAGTCGATTCAGCAAAAGCAAAATCGTATGACATTATTTTTATTTGATGCTTATTACTCGATTATATTTGTTGGTAAATTAAATAATGTTTATTCTATTCTTCTATTATTATTATATAATAATAATTTTATTATTTTTTATCTTTAATGTTTATTTATTTATTTATTTATTTATTTATTTATTTATTTATTTATTTATTTATTTATTTATTTATTTATTTATTTATTTATTTATTTATTTATTTATTTATTTATTTATTTATTTATTAATTTATTTATTTATTTATTTATTTATTTATTTATTTATTTATTTATTTATTTATTTATTTATTTATTTATTTATTTATTTATTTATTTATTTATTTATTTATTTATTTATTTATTTATTTATTTATTTATTTATTTATTTATTTATTTATTTATTTATTTATTTATTTATTTATTTATTTATTTATTTATTTATTTATTTATTTATTTATTTATTAATTTATTTATTTATTTATTTATTTATTTATTTATTTATTTATTTATTTATTTATTTATTTATTTATTTATTTATTTATTTATTTATTTATTTATTTATTTATTTATTTATTTATTTATTTATTTATTTATTTATTTATTTATTTATTTATTTATTTATTTATTTATTTATTTATTTATTTATTTATTTATTTATTTATTTATTTATTAATTTATTTATTATTTCTCTTTTATTAAAACATCTATTTTTTTTTTTTCCTTCTAATCCCCTCCTCACAGATATTGAAGAGCTCTCACAAACAATTGCTTCGCTCAACGATCAAATAACCGAAGCATATCGACAGCAGCAGCTGACAATAGATGCTGCCAATGAAGAGCAAAAAAGATTTTCTGAACATCGAAATGAAATGGAGAAGAAGCAAAATGAACTAAATGAGAAGATTACTTCGCTTCATGATTCAAACCAGACGCTGATTGAACAGATTGAGCAATTGGTGTGGAAATTTATTGTTGTTATTTATTTCTGAAATGAAATTATTTTATTTTATTTTATTTTTATTTATTTAATAATTTATTTATTTATTTCTTTCTTTTCATAAATAATTCTTTTTTTCCCCCCAAACTTAATTTTTTTTATTTTTTCATATTTATTTTTTTCTATTTAGAGAACAACAATCACTGAAGGCGATGCCGCCAAAGCTCAACTCGAAGAGCGAATTGAGATTCTTTCGGGGCAAAAGAAAGAACACACAAGCGAAGCATCAACAGAAACATACGAAGCGATTTTGGGAGAAGAAGAACGAAAGAAATTCTTTGATTTACTTTCACATGCGGAAATGAAGATTATTGAGCAGAAAAAGGATAAGATGCAATTTATGGAGCTTCAGGAGGAATTAAAAGCGAAGATTAAAGATTTGGTTTGTCTTTTATTTTTCTATTGTGATGTTGACAATGATTATTATTTATTATACATTTTATTATTTTTTTAAAAAAAAAAAATAAAATTAAATAATTTTATTCCCTTTTCCCCCACCCAACATTGTATTATTTTAGGAGATACAACTGCAGAAAGCTGAAGAAGAGAAAAAGCAGATTGTATCTGGAGCAGAATTATTAAGGCAAATGGAGCAAGACGAGCAAAGAGAAAAGTTAGAAGAAGACCAAGCCACAAAAACACAGTTGCAAGCTCCTCCTCTCATGTCACAGTTCAATCTCCAAAACTCCTCATACCCCACCTCACCATTTCTCCAATTCACAACTGCAATGCCTACTTCTTTCTCTAACTTCCCTGTGATAAATAAATCCATTTCATATTCATACAACTCTGCAGCAACTAAACCCATTTCAATGACGCGTCCAATAACTCCTTCATTCATTGTCGATGAAAATCGTCCATATCAACAATAATTCTTAATTTTGACATTCACTTGTTTTATCATTTCACAATTTTTTTTTGTTTTCTAAACCCTTAACATTTTTTGTTGTATGTCTCTTCGCCTTCCTTTTGTTCTATGGACAAAAATACCGAAGCATGACATTACTGCAATTGCAAAAACAATTGATGAAACTGTTTTTGTTACTGGAAGCATGAACGGAATTTTATGTAAATGGAGAGCAAATGATTCCGATGATAACAGAAGTAATCTGATTCCGCAATTTCTGATGATTGCATCATCAAGCTCTCCTGTTTTATCATTATGCATTTGCGTTTCCCATCAACGAACATTTGTTGTAAGCGGTGTGCATGGTGAAAATTATTTTTATTTTGACAATAATAAATATTACGTTCGATAAAGTGCATAATAACTCTGATATTAACGTTTGGGATTTAGATGATGGCTCTTTATTTGGATCTGTTCCATTTAATTGTGTGGCAATCAGAGTTTTTCCCCCCAAAATAAATATTTTACTATTTTCTTTTTGTTTTAAAAGACAGCAAACCACTCTTAATAACGCGTTTAGCCTTTGGACTTACAGCAATAACTGGTTGCTTTAATGAAATTTTTATATTTGATCCATTTTTACTGAGATTAACCTGCAAGTGCTTGGGCCACGAAGGATGGGTTAAATCTGTTTGCCTTTCAACAAAGTTCAACATGAATGGTGTGTATTCAAAACTTTTTTTTTGTTGATTTATTGAAAATACTTCATTTTTTTAAATAAGTCCTTATTTCGTTTGGAATGGATTTTCAAATGTTTATCTTTCCATTAATGCCGATTGTTGAGCGAAAGGAGTTCGTAATCTCGCAATTAACCTCAATTCGCATTGATTTTCAAAAAATCCTTGCAAAAATAGCTCTTCACAAAAAGAAGATGAAAAGAAAAGCACATGAAATTCACAATGAAATGGATGAAATGGATGTGATTGATCTTTTAGAAGATGATTACGCAACACCTTCTTCTTCTTCTTCTCGTCCTCCTCCTTCTTCTTCTTTAAATATATCAACATCTTCATCTTCTTCATCATCATTGAACTCTTCTTCTTCCCTCTCTTCTTCTTCTTTCTCCTCCTCTCCTTCTCTTTCTTCTTCTTCTATTTCTCCGCATTTCTCCGAAACTTCTTCTTCTTCTTCTTCTTCCTCCTCCTCTTTTTCTCCTCCACTCCCCAAACAACTCAACACAAAAGAAGACCTGTTCATTGCAATGCTTTTATCAGACAGATTTCATCCTCACCCTTCTCTTCCTTTCTCCCTCTCTTCTTCTCCTGATTGCTCTTTTCTTCTTCTCGTCACCCCTTTTGCTGCTATTGTAATCTCAAATCGTCTTCTTCTTCCTCTTTTTGCCATTTCTTCTCCTTCTGATAAGCAAGTGAAAAAAATTATTGTGAAATATTGCGGAAAAATGGAGAAGAATAAAAGAAATAAAAATGTTTTCACTTCTTCTTCTTCCTCTCCTTCTTCCACTAATTCTTCTAATTCTTCATCAAATTCTTCTTCTTCTTCTTCTTCTTCTTCTCCTCCTCCTCCTCCTCCTCATCATCATCATCACCATCATCATCATCATCACCATCGCCATCACCATCATAATCTTCATCCAACATTCAATGAAAGTGAATGTGGCAAACACAAAATGAATTCTTCTTCTTCCTCTCTTTATCCTTCTTCTTCCTCTTCTCCTTCTCTTTCTCCTTCTTCTTCTTCTTCCATTGAAGAATTTTCTTTTCCTTCTCTTTCTTCCAAACAGAGATGGCTGGGAGGCAATTTGATTGGCTCAAATTTGATTGTTTTATTCACTCAGCATCCTCTTTTCTTTGTGTTTTCTATGAAAGAAGAAGATGGAGAGGGAGAAGAAGAAGAAAGAGAAGAAGAAGAAGAAGAAATAGAAAAGGATGAAGAAGAAATAAAAGAAATAGAAGAAGAAGAAAATGAAAAAAAGAAAGAAAAAAGAGAAAAAAATGAATATTTTGATCAAACATTATCATCATTCAAGAATTCACCATCTTCTTCTTCTTTTTCTTCTCTTTCATCATCATCATCATCATCATCACCTTCTTCTTCTTCTTCTTCTTCTTCTTCTTCTCCTCTTCCTTTCCCTCTCCCTCTTTCTCTTCCTCACCCTCCTCATTTATCTTCTCCCCCATTCGATTTCTTCGCTTCTTCTCCTTCTTCTTCTCCCCTTTCCTCTTCCTCTTCTTCCTCTTCTCCCTCCAGTTTCCCCCAAAACCAACCAAAATTCCGCATTTCGCTTGTTTTTGCCTCGTTTCTCACTCATTTTCCTGCTCAAAGCAGATGCTTCTCTCAAAAAGAACTGCCTTTCTTCATTCCTTCCCCTGTTTTGGATGCTTTTCTGAAAAGTTGTAAAAATAATAGTAATTTTTTGTCTTCTTCTTCTAATCTTTCTTCTTCTTCTTCTTCTTTTTCTTTATCGCCAAATTCATCTTCATCTTCATCTGCTTATTCATCATCATCATCATCTTCTTCTTCTATTAATTCAAAAAACCCAACATGTCAAAAATTTGACATGCCAAATATGTTATTTCCGCAGCCGCTGCGTTTCACGCTGCCTGTTTTGGTCACTGATGAAGGCAGGTTGATTGTTGGAAGCGAAGAAGGGAATATTCATCAAGGAATTTTAGCGATTTTTCAAAAAGAAAGAGAAAATGAAAAGAAAATGAAAAAAGAGAAGAAGAAAGAGAAAGAGAAGGAGGAGAAGAAGAAAAATGAAGAATTTATTCAAAATCAGATAGAAAATGGAGGAAATGAAGAAGTTGTTGACAATTATATTGAAGAGGATGAAAAAGAAAAAGAAAAAGATGAAGAAAAAGAAATTACAAAATCTTCTTCTTCCTCTTCCTCTTCTTCTCATTTAATTTCAGACGAATGTTATCAACCTCTTCTGTTTCCTCCAACAATTGGAGATGAATTAGTTGAGAGAGAAAGAGAAAGAGAAAGAGAAAGAGAAAGAGAAAGAGAAAGAGAAAGAGAAAGAGAAAGAGAAAGAGAAGGAGAAGGAGAAAGAGAAAGAAAGAGAAGAAGAGGAAGTGATAATGAAGAAGATGAAGAAGAAGAGAAAGAGAAAAATGAAGAAGAAGAAGAGAAAGAAGAAGAGAAAGAAGAAGAGAAAGAAGAAGAGAAGAAGAAAAGCAATAAAAATGAAAAAATAATAAAAAACAAAGAAAACATTAATAAAAACCGCAAAAACAAGAACATTTCCATAATTTCGATGCTTTCATTGCCAACAGCATATTTTGAATATGGTTTTAACATGTCAAATTCCATTTCAAAAGAAAAAGAAAAAGAAAGAAGAAGAAGAGAAAGAAGAGAAAGAGAAGAAAGAGAAAAGGAAAGAAGAAGAATAAGAGGAGGAGGAGGAGAAAGAGAAAGAGAAGAAGAAAGAAGAAGAAATATCTTTGAAAACAATAGAAAACATATTAATTACATGAAAAATCACATTTATTCACAAAATATTTCTTCTTCTTCTTCTTTTCCATCTTCTTCTTCTTCTTCTTCTTCTTCCTCTTCCTCTTTTTCTTCTTCTTCTTCTTCCTCTTCCCTTTCTTCTTCCTCTTCTCCTTCCGTTTCTTCTTCTCTTCTCTCTTCTTCTTCGCATTCGCCTTCTCTTCTCCTTCTCTCTGGCACATACAACGGAGCTGTTGATATTCTTCCTTTTCCTCTTTTTGTTAACAATTCAGTGATGAAGGAGAAGGAGAAGGAGAAGGAGAAGGAGAAGGAGAAAGAGGAAGAAGAAGAGGAGGAAGAAGAAAGAGGCGGAAGAAGGAAAAGAAAAGAAGAAGAAGAAGAAGAAATAAACATTAAATACGGATATGTAAAATCACCTTTTCTGTGGAATTCATCAACATCTTCTTCTTCTCATTTTTCTTCTTCCTCTTCCTCTTCTTCTTCCTCCTCTTCTTCCTCTTCTCATTTGAATTCTTCTTCTTCTTCTTCTTCTTCTTCGGTTTTTATTCCTTCTGTTTCATTAACCTCTTCTTTCAATGAAAAACATTCTTTTCTTTCTCCTTTTCCTCATATTCTTCTCAATCCTGCTTCTTTATATGCTTCTTCTTCTTCTCCTCTTTCTTCTTCTTCTTCCTCTTTTCCCTCTTCTTCTCCTCCTCCTCCTCTTTCTTCTTCTTCTTCTTCTCTTTCATCAAAATCGAAAAATTCTTCTTCCTCTTCTTCCTCTTCTTCTTCCTCTCCTTTTCCTTCTTCTTCTTCTTCTTTTCCTTCTTCGTCTCCTCTTCCTCTTTCAAATTCAAATGCAAATTTAAAATCGAAAATTTCTTCTTCTTCCTCTTCCTCTTCTTTTCCTCCTCCTCCTCCTTCTTCTTCACCTATAGCTCTTTCTCCGTTTCAGTCTTCTTCTTCTTCTTCCTCTTCCTCTTCTTCTTCCTCTTCTTTTCCTCCTCCTCCTCCTCCTCTTCCTTCTATTTCTCCGTATTTCTCCGAAACTTCTTCAAATTCTTCTTTTATTTCTCCTTCTCCTTCTCTTCCTTCTTATCTTCCTTCTCATCTTTCTTCTCATCTTTCTTCTTCTTCCTCTTCTCATTCTCTTCTTCCTTCTCCTCCGTCTCTTCTTCCTTCTTTTTCTCTTTCTCCTTCTCTTTCTTCTTCTTCTTCTTCTTCCTCTTCCTCTTCTTCTTCTTCTCATTCTTCTTCTCTTCTTCCTTCTCCTTCTCTTTCTCCTTCTCTTTCTCTGCCAAAATCTTCTTCTTCTTCTTCTCTTGCCTGTTTCATTCATCCTTCTCCTCTTCCTTCTTCTTCTCTTTCTTCTTCTTCTTCTCATTTAAATTCTTCCTCTTCTTCTTTTATTTCTTCTTCTTCTTCTCCTCTTCCTTCTTCAAATTCAAAAATTTCTTCTTCTTCTTCTTCTTCTTCTTCTTCTTCTTCTTCTTCTTTATATAAACCATCTTCTTCTTCATATTTATCTTCTTCTTCTTCTCCTTCTCTTCCTTCTCCTCTTCCTTCTTCATTTATTCATCCTTCTTCTTCTCATTCATTTATTTCTTCTCCTTTTCCTTCTTCTTCTTCTTCCTCCTCCCCCTCTTCTTCTTCTTCTTCTGTTAAACCTTCTCTTTCTTCTCATTCTTTTACTTCTTCTTCTCCTTTTCCTTCTTCTTCTCTTTCCCTTTCTTCTTCTCATTTAAATTCTTCTTCCTCTTCTTCTCTTTCTTCCTCTTCTTCTCTTTCTCCTCCTTCTTCTCATTCTCCTCCTCCTCCTCCTTCTTCTTCTCCTTCTCCTTCTCCTCTTCTTCCTCCTCTTTTCTCCTTCTATTTCATCAATACTTTTCATCCTTTTTATTATTTTCTTAATTTTCATAGAAAATTTCAGAAAAATCAAAATTTTCTTCATCCAATGAAGAAAATAGAGAAAAGAAATTATTATTCTTCTTCTTCTTCTTTAATTTCTCCGTATTTCGCCGTAAATTCTTCTTCTTTTCCTTCTTCTTCTTCTACTTCTTCACAAAAGATGAAAAAAGATAAAATTAAAGAAAAAATTTATATAGAAGAAAGAGAAAGAGAAAGAAAAGAAGGAGAAGAAGGAAAAATTAGAGAAGAAAATGAAGAAAGAGAAGAAAGAGAAAAAGAGAAAATGAATGAAATGATATTTATTGCTCCTTTGCCAAAGAAAAAGAAAAAGAAAAAGAAGAAAAATTCCAAAATTACAATCAAAATGAAGAAAAATGAGAATAATTCAGAAAACACAGAAATTGATGATTGCTCATTGGATAGCTCAATGAAAGAAGATGAAATGAAAGAAAAAGAAGAAAAAGAAAAAGAGGAAAAAATTGATGAAGAAAAAATAAAAATCGAGAATAAAACAAAAAATAAAACCAAAATTAAAAATAAAACAGAAATAGAAGCGAAAAACACTCACAAAATGATCTATCCTGTTTTAGGCGTTGCCCCTTTCTCACTGAATAAACAAAGAAGTGGACTAAATAGGAATATGAGAACAACATCACAGCCGGAAAACTTTCAACCAACCAAAATTAAAAAAAGTCGAGAAATAAATGAAAAACGTTATGGTTTTTCTGATCTCGAATTAAATTCTGACACCCAAAACTTGTTCCATTCAACTCTTTCTTTGCCTTCTTCTTGCCCTGTCACTGCATTGCATGTGCTCAGAAGGCACCCTCATTTGCTGCTTGTTGGATTGGGAATACAAAAGGATGATGATAACTCAAATGAGTTTGATCGATCACATTATTCTTCTTCGTCTTATTTAGACCATGCAAAACGTTCAAGTTCCTGTCAAAACTTGTCTTGCTGTGTTGCTGTTTTTGACATGCGGCGCAACCTTCTTCTTCACGTCTTCCACAACCATAATTCTCCCGTGCTGTATTTCTCCGAGCCTCCAGAAGAAGAGCAAGACAGAGAAAGAAGGAGAATAGAACAAGCAGAAAAGGAAGACGAAGCATCAAGGAATCGAAATAGGGTGTTTATGGGAGATCTTAAACAGGAAGTGCGAAACATCATTGCTAATAACAGCAAAAATGAAGGAAAAGAAAAAGAAAAAGAAGAAGATATTGAAGAGAAAATTGAAGATGAGGCTGTTAAGAGGTTAGCATCGTTGCTTTTGATTCCTCCGAATGATAAAGATGGAGAAAAAGAAAAAGAAAGAGAAAAAATTAAAGAAGAAAAAGTTGAAGTATTAATGAAAGAAGAAGAAATGAATTCCAAAGAAAACATGAAAAATAGTAGTTTTGTCTTTAATTCGGCAAAAACATCAGCTTCTATTTCTTCTCAGATGAAAACTTCTTCTTCTTTCTCAACTTTTTCCTCTTCTCCTCTTCCTTCTTATTCTCATTCTTCTTCAAGTTATTCTTTTTCAACTGCAAGTTCTTCATTATCTTCATCATTGTCATCATCTTCCTCTTCTATTCATCCTTCTTATTCTGCTTCACCTTCTAATAATTCTTCATCATCCGAAACATATAAAGCACCTATTCCTTATTCCATCAACAATGAAGGCGATGCCTCTTCTTCCTTCTCTATCACTCTTTCTTCTTATCCTGTAACATCCTCTATTCCTTCTTCTAATTCTTCTCTTTCTTTATCTTCCTCTACCTCTTCTTTTTCTCCAACTCCTTCTCCTTCTCCTTCTCATTCTTCTTCCATTACCTTTCCACCAATGTATTTGCCTTCAGATCCAACAACTTTACCCACTTCTTCTCCTTTTGAGCATTCTCTTTCTCCGTTTCCTCCATTTACTTCTCATTCTCTTTTTCCTTCTCCTTCGTGCTCTCCTTCTAATCCTCCCTCTTATTCTTCCTCTTGTTCCACTTTAAATTCTACAAATACAAATACAAATATTAATGGGAATAATTTGTCTTCTTCAAATTCTTCTTCCTCCCCCTCTTTTATTTCTGCTCCTTTTCTTCAAAATGAATTTCCAAGTTCTTCCATTTCTGCTCATTTGACACCTGCAATTTCAACTTCTTTTTCTCCTCTTTCTGCTTCTCCATTTCCTTTATCTTCTTCTTCTTATCCTTCTTCCCGTTTCCTTCTTTCTCCTCTTTTCACTCTTCCTCATTCTATCACAGATAGCGAGCTTTCGATGGTGCGTTTGTTTGATGTTTCTTTTCGATCAAATATGCAAAAAGTGAATGAAATGGCAGAAAGAATAAATAATTTTGGTGGGTTTCCTGTTGGTCTTATTGGGAACAAAGGATGGAGGAGTTATGAGAACGAAGAAATAGGGAGAATAAAGAAGAAAAAGAAAAAAGAAAATAAAAATAGGAATTTAACTAAAGATGCTAAAGATGCTGATGATGAAAGCAATATTGTTTCAGGGGAATTTGGAGAAAAGAAATCTTCATCTGGAATATCAAAAATGAGTGCTTTGCAAGCCATTGAGCAGCTTTTTAAAAGAGAATTCAAAAGAAAACAAGAAATCGAACTGAAAAATGGGTTTAAGAGAGAAAAAGCAATAATCTTGCGCAAATCAAATGCTCAGGATTTCATTTTTGCACAGTTAAAAGAGAAAATGCTGACGAAACTTCTGCTAAATGAAGAAAATTGGAAGCAGTTCAGAAGTTTGCAGTCACTTCGTTTGTTTTTGGCTGTTTCGAGGTATTTTGTGGTATCTTCGCAGTTTTTTCGGATGGTTATGAATGAAGTGAATGATAAATTAGACAGAAAGAAAAATTTAAATAAGTTGCTTTTTCATTCAAATAATCTTTCAACAACTATTATTCCGATGATAAAAGAACATACACCTTATCATGCTTCAACAAGTGGAAACTTTTTTTCTTCTATTAATTTCTCTTCATCATCATCTTCCTCATTATTGTCATCAGATTCTTCTTTGTTCTCCTCCTCTTCCTCTTCCACTACACCTTATCCCCGCTCTCAGACTCTCCACAGCCGCTGGGATTCTCTTTTTGCTTCTGTTTCTATTGATTGCTCTGTCTGTGTTATGCGCATTGATTCCTTTGAAACGCTTTTTATTGTTTCTCCTTTTCAAGAAATTCCAAATTTTAGTGGTTGTTTTTCAAAATGTGCTGTGAAGGAAGTGAAATGGGATGCAAAGAATGATACAATTGGAGTTGTTTTGAGGAAGGAAACCATATTATTGGCTTCAAAAAGAGCTGTTGAAAGATGTGCGAGGGAGGAAATGTGCTGTGGAATGAAATATTTGAAGGAAGAAAAAGAAAAAGAAAATGAAGAAAAAGAAAATGAAGAAAAAGAAAATGAAAAAAAGGAGGAGAAAACAATTCAGAATCAAAATGAAGTTTCTGACTCTAAACTGATGCAACACATTGAAATAAATCAAGAACTCTCATCATCTTCACAATTGGCATTTCCTTTATCAATTCCTTCTTCTTCTTCTGTTGCAACATTCTCTCAAATATCTTCACTTGGTATGAATTCTCTATTTGATTCACAAAATTCATCGCAACTTTCAATCAAGAAATCATTCAAAGACAAACAACTAATTCAACAACATAATAAAAATCATAAAAAATGCAATAAGTTCGAGTACAAACTGAAAGAATTTTATCATCATACATCAAACAACTTCAAATCAATTGCTCCAAGCTGCTTTGCCTTTCACACTCCTGCTGTTATTTCCCCCGTTTCCTCTTTGCCTTTTTATTGTTCACCTCTCCATATTATACTGGGAACATCATCAAATTCTGTTTCTCCATTGAAATTCCTGTATTCCACGTTTGAGGAAGGTTATATTGCAGCTCATGGATTTGTGGTTGATCAAGACAAGTATAAATTTCCAAATAATGCAAAAATATTTTCATCACATTCATCATCACCATCGTCTTCATCGTCATTGCATCCAGACTTAACTGAAACAAAAAAATTCGATTCTTCTGATTCAATTTCTTCATCAAACGCAATGTTACAACAAAATTCAAATATACCATTATCATCCTCTTCCACATCCTCTTCATCCTCAAATTCTTCCTCATCTTCAATTCTCAAGCATATTCATCATCCTCTTCCTGGTTGGATAACCTCATCAAATGCCTCATTCGAGGCAATTTACGCTTTCCAAACAAGAGTTCTCTCTCCTTTCATTTTTGACAGCCTGTCAAATCTGTCTTCTTATTTGCACCCAAATGCAATAAATAATGCTCGAAATTTAAAACCACAGAAGAAATTATGGGGAAATGGGGAAATCACAAATGAAAATGCAAATGATTCTTCATCAACTTCTCAGACATCATCATCATCTTCTTCTTCTTCTTCTTATTCTAAAGAATATTCATTCCCAATTTCAGCCGCATGTGAATCACAACTCTTCAAAGTTGACTCAAAAAACGAAAAATTCAAGCAAAAATTAATTCCAAATAGAAAAGAAAAAGAAGAAGAAATAAAACAAAATACCGTTGAAATTGATTGTGAAAGTGGAAATTCAACGAAACCATCATCTCCAAAGCAATCATCACAAAACATGCAACATTCAAGATTTTCTATTGTTCCTTCTTCTTCACAAATGCAAGGCATTCCTCTTCCTTCGCATCCTAATCTTTTTTTAATTCCTCCTCCTCCTCCTCCTCCTCCTCCTCCTCCTCCTCCTCCGCCTCCGCCTCCTCCGCTGTATCTTTGTTCTTCTTCTTCTTCCACTTCTCCTCATTTTTCTCCCAGTTCATCCATTTCACCCCGATTCAACATCATCAATTCCAACACAAATAATAACATTCAATCTTTTCATTTGAATTCTTCTCATTTGATTGAAACATCAACACAATCAAAAGAAACACTTTTTTCTTTGCCCAGTCCACAACTTCAAACATTTATGGTCAAAAGAAAAGAATCCAATTTTGATAGGAATAATCATAGAGAACAGTCGAAATATAATAGATTCTATAGAAAAATAGATATTCAAAAGGAGAAAGAAGAGATAAGTGTTCACAAAGAAAAAAACAAGAAAACCTCAAAAAACATCAAAAATGAAGAAAATTCAACATTTGAATCAGAGGTGAATAAATCGGCGTTGTCAACAACCTATCGTCTTCCATCTTTTGAAGTTATTTCTTCAATCAAATCACAAAATATATCTTCGTCTCTTTCTTTATCACTTTCTTCATCTACGTCTTCATCTTCGTCCTCTTTCTCATATAAAGACTCAAAACTTGTTTTCCCTTCAAATCTTAATCAGATTTCTTTGAGATCGTTCTCCAACATCACTTCTGTTCTCAGAGGTTCTCCTCTTTTTGGAAATCTGCAATCAAAGCTATTTCACGTCCATTCTGGAACAGGCGCTTCATCATCATCTACATCTTTTTCCTTTAGTTCTTCTTCTCCTCTTTCTCATTCTCATAACTCTCCCATCAATTCTGCCAATTCAGTCAACAAACAGCCCATGCTGAGCACTGAAGAAGTTAAATCTATGCGCTTTTTCTCTCTTTCACCATTTCTTCTCCCTCCACTTATTCCTCATTCGTCTCCTTTTGACTGCTGTCCTTCCGCAAATATCCTCACCCATTATGACGAAGAAAAGAATTCATTGACAGAGCCAACTGAAAACAATAACATATCTCCATTGCATTCAGGATTTTCAACAATTGAGCAAACAATTAGACCTTCATCTTCTTTGTGTTCCACTTCGTTCTCTTCAACAGCATCTTTATCTAATAACAATAGCAATGATAACTTCAATAAATGCCATAATATTAAAAAAAATAATGTTAATGGACAAAGCATTCGCTCTCACAATTACCATTCTGTTATTCATTTCTATTCACTCACAACTGGTGCATTGATACGCACAGTCTGCCCAAGCACTCAAAGTTCACTTGATTTCTCTGAAAATTGCAATGATAAGACAGAAACAAATTCATCAAGCGCTTCAAATTCAAATTCTGTTACGTGCTACAGCACAAGTTTCTGCCAAGCAAATGATCCATCTTTTTCTTTTGACAACAACTTTGTGAGCACAAACCCTGTTGAATTATTTGCACCAGAGCTATTTTCAGAGCTATTTGGACATGTTGAAACAGAACTTGAATCACAAAATGCTGGTCAACAATTTAACACTTCAATTCCTTTATCTTCCCATAATAAACAGGATAATTCCCTCTATTCATCTTCATCTTTTCTTCCATATTTCGCTGTTTCTGCTCCGAATTCACCTCTTCCTCAAAATTCTGAAACGAACAACTCGCAGAAGTCTTCTTCTGATTCATTTTCTCATCATATCCCTCCTTCTTGTCCTCCGTCTCCTCCTTCTCCTTCTCTTTTCTTTCCATCTTTATTCCTTCCAAGCACATCTTCTTCTCCTCCTGTAGCTGACTCACTCAAAGTCAGCCCTCTTTTCTTGTCTTTTCTGTTTTCTCGTGGCTTTGAGTTGAACAATCCTTTCTTTTCGCGCCTTTTTCAGAGAAAGTTTGATTTGTTGAGTGGCATTTTGGATATATTGAAGGGGGATTCGAGGTTTCTTGTACAAGCAGAGGAAAAAGGAGAAAAAGGAAACGGAGTTGATAATGAAGAGAAAGCAGGAAATCTGATTGAATTGATCAGAAGAATGAGGAAAGAAGAGGAAAGAAGAAAGGGAAACAAAGGGGAAGAACAAAAGGGTGATGATGAAGAAGGAAATGACAAGATGCAAAGGGAGATGGAAAAAGTCTGCTCAAAGAACGAAAATTTCAAATGTTGCAATAATTTCAGAAATGAAGATTTGATCGAAAATGAACAATTCAAAAGTCAGAATTCGTTCACACTTCACAAAAACAACACATTTTCATCGAAAACTCATCAACACAGAATATTCAACTCTTGTGAAGCACGAAGCAAATCTCGAAGTCTCAACAATTTGCTCAAAGCTGCAAGTTTAAAAGATGATAACTTTCCTTCTTCCTCCACCTCCGCAGCCTCCTCTTTCTTTTCAGATTTGTCTCGTTTGACCACATTTGTATTCAAAGCACCAAAAAGAGACAGGACATTCAAGCCATTTGTGAGTTCTGTGTTTTCGTATTCTTCTCACGAGCTTTCTACACATGATGGAGGAAGCGTTGAGAACATCACTTGGACACTTTCAAATCTGCTCCCCTCTCCACTACCAAATGCAGCACGATGGAAGAAATTGTCCATATTTCAGAAAGAAAATGTTTCATCTCCTTCTTCTTGTTCTTTGTCTCCAGGCCTAAATGCTTTTCGGCCACAGAAAATCCCAAATTGTCAATCAAAACAGATTATTTCTGAACAAACATCTTCTTATCCAACACTCAATTCTGATCATCTGCCTTCATATTTACATTCACCTTCATCATCATCACCACCACCATCATCATCATCTTCTTCTTCTTCTTCACCTTCAAAAAATTGCACGCTAACTTTGCCTTCTGTTCCACCTCTTCGCATTCTCCACATTTCACTTCCTTCTTCCGATCTTTCAGAAGTCATCGTTTTGCCATTTCTTGTTTTGGATATTGTTGGAGTTTGCTCTATTTTGAGCAGCTATTCAACACTAGAAATACACAAGATTCGGATGGAAGAAACGAGAAATTGCTATAAGATGGCTAAAATTGAGGATTTGAAAAGAGAAAGAGAAAGAGAAATAGAGAGAAAGAGAATAATGGAAGGAAATCAATTTTCTACAGAAGGAGAATATGATACGCAAGGAAATAGTGAGGATACAGAGGATGATGATATTTCGTTTGGAAATTCGCGAAGCAGCATCTCATCCAATCTGTCGTTCAACCTTGCTCCAACTACAAATACTTTTGCACTGAACGGGGTTCCAGTGTCATGCAGCTCTCTTTCTGAACAGAGAGAATATTCCTCTTCTGATATTGTTTCAGGAGAAATGCGAAACAAAAATTTAATAATAAAAGAAGAATTGACTAAGAAAAATAAACATATGAAGAGAAACGCGATGCGAAATGAACCAAGAAGCGGACGCACAGCGAGACAAACGTCGAAAGTGCACATGAGAAGCTCAAGGAATTCATCATCATCTTCTTCTTTAACCCCTCCCTCTCTTCAATCAAGTCCATCTCCGTCATTTCTCCGATCACTTTCAAAATCACATTCAAAGTCAAAAACACACGAACAACCGAAAAGGGGAGATTCTGAAGTGCAATCAGTTAAATCAGTTCAATCTACTCACTCTCTTTCTTCATCTGAATCTTCTTCTTTGTGCCTCCCTCCAAACAAACTCGAAAATGAGCCGTTTTTCCAATCATCCGCTTTTTCTGTTTCGTTGGACACGTTCAACAACGCATGGAATAAAAAACCTGAAAATATTAAACAAAGAGGAACAAAGAGTTTGAAGTTGAACAGAATTCCAGAAAATGAAAAAGAAGGTTTCGAGCTTTCATGTGAATGCACCACAAAAATTGCACGTAAGTTAAAGCAAGGAAGCACTAACAGAATGCCTCACGTTTCTTCCTCTGCTTCAAATTTATCATCTTTTTCTCCAAACTTTCCAGTTGACAAATCTCACATCCATTCTGCCTCACATTTCTCTTCTTCAACTTCTCCTTCACCTTCACCTTCTTATTTGGAATCTCATCTTTCTCCTTCTTCTGTTCCACCCTGCATATCTGGACTTCTTCCCCTCTATCTCGATCCAAGTGAGGCACTTTCAAGACTTCTTCTATCTCTTGTTCCTTTTTTCCTTCCATTTGGTTTCAGCAATCGTGTTGATTCTGATATCATCAAGCATTTCTCTTTGCCTGGTTCGCCTTGCCTGGGGATAGGTTACTTAATAGGAAATGCAACAACACAAGGAATCAGCATAACGCTTCCTGCTGCTTCGTATGGAGTGAATGCTCTTTCGCACACTCCTGCTCTCAGCACAACTATCACTATCGCAGGCATAGCAATGATAACATCTTTAATGAATGCAACAGGGTTTATAAGTGAGGAATACGAAAGAGAGTGGAAGCGGTTTTGTGTTAGGCAGATCCAAATTTTGTACAAAATGGTTCCAGCAACGAGTATAAGGCAGTATGTTCCTCCATCTTTGCCACATACATCGCTTCTGGCTTCCTCCAACTACGTATCCGATTGCGTGTATCATGCGCACAGGGCGCTTCTTGCTTCGATAATATCTCGTGGTTCAAGAGAAGAGAAAGCTTTTGCAGCTTTTGTTTGTTCTTCTTTGCTTCCAGATGTGCCTGCTTTGATTGTTGATGAAAAAGGAAAGGGAAAGAAAAAAGGTAAAGTCAGAAGTAAACCAGTTTTGAAGGATTTTCCCAATAATTTTTCTTCATCTGATTCAGATTTAATATCCTCAAAGTTCAGACATTCCTCTTTAACAATTTCAACATTGAATAAACAATTTTTTGACCAATACAGCAACGTCCAAGCCCAGATGTCTGATTCATTATCCCCTGAAGAGGCTGCAGCTGCTGTGAATGATGATGATCTTCTAATTGCTCAGATTCTCACTCGAATTGGTGTGGTGGATCCAGATGTGATGGAAGGGAGGCTTGTGAGACCATTGCTAAATATGATTATCTTGCTGATCAAGCATGGAGATTCGACTAAAGCTATTATTGCTATTGATTTGCTTGTTGATGGGTGTTCTTTTTTCAGGACATTTATTTCACGCTCACAGTTTAAGATTCTCCTCACAACTCTGTTTACACACTCACTGGAAAGACAGTCTAAGTTTCAAGAATCATATTTGGGAACTGAAGAGAGGTGTAAAACTCATACAAAGCAAACAAAGACAAATGGAACTTCTTCAAATGCACTTTTTGTCCCTGTACCTTTGAAAGAAATAGAAGAAGAATCTGGATGTTATGTCAGTACTCCTGGAGAAGATGGAAGTGATTTGATAAATGAGAAATGTTCAAGTGGGAACGGCTGTGTACCAATGGACAGTGAATTTTCGGAAATTGATGAAGTCTTTGAGCCTGAAATGGCTGATATGAGCTCTGATTCATCACTGGAAGATTTTGCAGATACAGGACCGATGACTGACATTTCTTTTGAAGCAACTCCTCTGGCGCAGGCTGCACTTAGAGCATTTTTTGAACTGGGGCGTCCTGATCCTCAACTAATGCTTAGTTGCCTTAGTGACATTCTGGAAAGTTACAAAGGAGAAGTAGTCGAAACGCAACTTCCAAAGGCCAAGCAGGTTCTGAATGTTTTGATGACTTGGTTTCAGGAAACTCCTTCATCTTGGGATGTAGTTGGGCATATTCCACTTTTGTTTTCAATCGTCTGCAAACTTCTCGATCCACAGTTCAGGTTTGTTCGACAGGCTGTGAACGAAACAGCGAGTGTATTTGTTTCACGCATTCTTGAGAAATATCCTATGGCAGCATTTAACAATGCGACTCACCGCTTTGCGATTGGGAGACTTGATGGGTGTATTGAGATCTCGTCAGCTCAACAGTTGGAAAAGGAAAAAACCATTGTGGCTCATAAAGGAGCAATAGCTGCAGTAGCGTTTTCGGATAATGGGAAGTTTCTTGCATCGTATTCAGAGGGAGATCATTGCGTAAAGGTGTGGAAGTGCGAAATGAACTTTTTACATGTATTTCTGAGAACGGAAAGTCCAGTTAAGTCATTTGTGGTTCCACCTGCAAATCCTCTGGTTTTAAAGACAGCAGTGATCGTGGAAGCGCTTCTGAAGTGGGAAGGCAAGCAAATATGCTTGAGAAGGGCTGACGTTCCATTTGGCGAAAGGGAAAAAAATTATTTATCGAATACTCGATCACTGTCATTTGCTGAAGATCCAATTTTTGTCCAATTTAAGTTTTTTGCAGACTAAGTTATTTAAATATTCCAAAAAACTTTTATGTTTTGAAAAATGAAAGATTTTGAAGTATTTTATTGTGTCCTTATGTCAATAATTGTAAAGTTAATGTAATTGGAATAATGAAAAAGTTTTTTGTTGATAACTCAATGTTTTCTGAAAAAAAGTTTTTTTCAGAATTTCAATATACTTCCTTTTTTATTTTAAAAGAATAATTACAAAAAATGATTTAAAAATTTTATTGATAACTGTTGAAATAATTTGTTTTCAGTTATATTCTTAATCGAATATATTTGTCTCATTCTATAGAAACAAAATTTTCAATTCAAAAGCCAGTCAGTTTCATTAGCTTTATTACCAATAGACGAAAAGAGAAACATAAAAGAATCTTCAAATTTTTTATTTTTCTTTGTTAAAAAAAAACGATCTGTTCAAAATGTTAATATAATGATGCTGCTGAAAAGTGTAATGCAATTCTATATAGGGTCATATTTTCATTTGTTCCCAGGTTTTTATTTTTTATTTTTTTTATTTTTTATTTTTATTTTTTTTTTTTTTTTTTTTTTTATTTTTTATTTTTCTTTTTTTTTTAATTTTTATTTTTTTTTTTTTTGAGACACGAAAAATAATTCGAATTCCGAAATAATAATTCAAATTCGTAATTTTTTAATTCGATTTCGAAAAAGAATAATTTGTTTTCGAAAATTAATAATTCATTTTCGAAATTCATTTTAAACTGAAAATTAATATTTTTTTTGGATGGATTTGGGAAAATGGGAGATTATTTTTGATATCATAACTTTTTTCGGTGTGTTGGTTTTTAAAAGATTGATGGTTTTTGGAAAGGCATTTTGCATTTTCATGTTAAACGCATCACAACTGTTTTTAAAACAAATGTTTTCACTCAAATAAAGATGAAGATGCCTTCAACGAACTTTTTCATTTTTCAGTGTTCATTTTCTTATATTCAAGGAAATTTTTTTTGAATATAAAAATTTTGAAAGAAATATTCCGATATCAAAAATCATCACTCGAATGATAAATTAATTGTCATTTTATTCATTTTTTCGAATAACCTGAAGGAAATTGCGGATTTTCAAACACATTTATTGAATTTCTAAAGACTAGTAATTTATTTGCTAATTATTTTTAAAAGTCTCTTTAGTGAAAAATAAGAAAAACCTTTTTTTTTTTTAATATGTAGAAATGAATTCATTTTCTTTACAAATTAACTTCAAACAAAAATAATTTTTATCAAAATAAATGAAATCTCTCATAAGGAAATGCATTATTTTTAAAATATTTAAAAACAAAGAATGCTCACGAGATAAAAATCAGAAGTATTTTGACAGCAAAACGTAAGTTAATAATTTTTCAAATCAAAAAATTGTCGTTTCGAAATCGAATTATTCTTTTTCTTAAATGAATTATTAATTCCGAATTTGAATTATTTATTTTCGAAATTGAAATATTAATTACGAAACGAATCATTCTTTTTTTTAGAAGCAATTCACTATTAATAAAACATTCAAACACAGAAATTATAGGGTGATTTATAAACCCGAATATTTTCATAAACCTAGCTATTTTTTTTTTGTTCGTTAAAACAGAATAAATACAACATTAAAATATCAAAAACAAACTTTTATATGTAAATCTTTCAATTTTTATGGTAGTACAAAACTTTTTTTGTTTCAATTTAAGATTTTTATGAAGATCAAAGGAATTTTTAATTTATTTTTGATCAATTGTTTTGCTCATTTTGAATCAACTCTCGTTTTTTGTTTGTTTTTAATTGCAAGGTCATAAAACATACATAACGAAGTTATATTATTACAAATATTTTATGTATTTATCAATTTTTTCCAATGTTTTTCACATTTAATCATTTTTGACAAAAAATATGAAAATATGAAAATATCTATGCATTTATTTGATATAAAAATTTATATGTTACAATAACGTATAAATAAGATAATAATGCATTGGTATGCTTAATAATTAGTCATTTTAAGTTTTGTTTAATATGAAATAAGCATATTTATCATTTTCAATATTTGATGTGTGTAATGAATGCAACAACATTTCACAAAATATTAACACGGTAAATACTTTATGCAGTCCTTTTTCTTTTCATGCACATCATTTTTAATATGCTAAAAATATTGTACAACTTATAATTTTCATTTTTTCATATTTGTTGATGAAAACGATTAAATGTGAAAAACATTCGAAAAAATTGATAAATACATAAAATATTTGTAATAAAATAACTTCGTTATGTATGTTTTATGACCTTGCAATTAAAAACAAACAAAAAACGAGAGTTGATTCAAAATGAGCAAAACAATTGATCAAAAATAAATTAAAAATTCCTTTGATCTTCATCAAAACCAAAATTTGAAACAAAAAAATTTTAGTGCTATCATATAATAGTTAAATATATAAATGAATGCTTACCTTTTAAATTTTTATAATCTATTTATTCTGTTTTAACGAACAAAAAAAAAATAGCTAGGTTTATGAAAATATTCGGGTTTATAAATCACCCTATAATTTCTGTGTTTGAATGTTTTATTAATAGTGAATTGCTTCTAAAAAAAAGAATGATTCGTTTCGTTTTATTTTATTTTATTTTGTTTTGTTTTATTCATTCATTCATTTATTTTGCATTTTGTGAAAAGAATGATAATGAAAAAAATTTGAGAAATAAATATCAATGCTTCTCATTTCCTCAAACATTCACAAAATAATCTAAAATATTCGACGGTAAATCATAATGGAAACTTTCGTCAACAAAAGAAATGAATCCATAAAAGCTTGCAATGACATCTTCAAATCCTTCTTCTTCCTTCCTTTCAAATATCTTCCTTTTCAACTCTTTTCGTTCAGTTTCGTCCGTTTTTCCATCCGTCTTTTCTTTCAATCTTTCTGAAACGTTCAAAAAGAAATCCAAACAATTCCACATCATATCATCATCCAAAGTCGATTGTTTCATTTCCACCAAAAAAAAACCAACAACTCCACTCTCAAACAAGTCATCAATCGTCACATCTCTGTTTTCTAATGCATGTCTAAGTGCATCGAGGCATCCATTACCAATTTCCCTGTGATTATCCTTTGCTGCTCGAAATAACTGAACAAGGCTGTTGATAAGTCCAATATATCCTTCTTTCCACATTGTGAAATCGAGGAAATAAATCTCAAGTGTTTCAATCCATCTCAATTTAATAAGCTCTTCTTTCGTATCTTTTCCTTTTTTATCCTCTTCTTTCTCTTTCTTCCAATTCACGCACTTTGTCAGCTCTTCCAATTCTCTTGCTGACTCTCTTCCAAAATGCAGTTCATTCAAGATCTCTCCATCTAAGCTTTCGTCAGTGTCCAATCTGTTAATCAAAAAACCCCAAGCAGACTGATAGGCAAGATGAGTAAGGTTGTGATGCTCTTGATGATATTTGGTGATTTCTGTTACCTCATTTAGATACAGTTCTTTATCCAATAGCTAATAAAAACAAAACAAAACAAAAAATATTTTTATATCAAAAACAGAAATTGAAATGTTCAAACAACAAATTCGTTTATATTACTAAAAGCCAACAATGCTATTTCCACTTCCTTCTGAGCCTTCTCGCTTTCCTCCTTCTTCAATGCAGCTTTTAGGAGACAAGGCACGCAAATTGAAAGAAATTCCGAAGATGGAACTCTGCTGTAAAACAAAAGATAGCATTCACAAAGACCAACAAGAAGCTTTTCATTCTTTTCTTCTTTCTTCTCTTCTTCAAAAGTCATCTTCAAAATCTTTTGTTCAGCGAAGACGAATCAAAGCCATCGCTCCATAACTTATTCAATATTCTGCAATATCCTACTTGCTTCAGTAAATGAAAAGCATTTTCAATTTCCATTTTTCCTTTCTTCAAACATTTTTTCTATTTCATTGAATGTTTCTTCGTTGAAAATTGATTCGAATTCTTCTTCATTCATTCCATCAACTATTTCATTCATTTCTTCTATTTTCTGTTTCTGTTCCGCTTCAGTGAATTGTTCCATCTGTGAAAGTATCTCTAAAAAAGTTAAAAATCAAAAGAGAAAAAAGAAGCACTTATTTAATAAGCCACTATTTCTTATAACATTTTGCAAACCAAAAAATATTTGCTTTTTTTGAAGGTGACTGTGAAATCGCAAAATGTTTTCAAAACAACATATAAATTTGTTTTCGAAATATTCGTTGAATATTCGGATTAAAAGAATTAAAAACGCAAAATCAAAATTTTTTTTAATAACACAGGATTCAAAACCTCTTTGTCCATCAATGTCTTTTGCCTTCAAACAATTAAATCTTTGAACCAAAATAGTCTTCTTTTTGAGCAAATAAATAAGGGTGACCAACCATAAATTTTGAGGTTAAGATTTTTGATTGATGATTTACAGCGGCCAGAGCATGTTTGAGCTGCTTATGTGCATGATTACAGACGCAACCATGCGAGTTATGGAACGGCAGAAGAACAGGAATTTTTCTTGCGGAGTGAGGAGTGAGTGGCCGTTTGCATCGATTGTTTGCGAAAAGTGAATTGGTGGGGGAAATCGCATGAAATATGAACTTGGTTGTGCATTGCTAAACATATGGTGCAATATCTGCTGTTATATTTTGATGAGTAATAATTCAAGCAAGATGCAGAAAAAGCGGGCGGAATATCAGAAAGATTGAATTGAACCACTTGTTCATTTCGATGTATATTTGTTTCACTTGGTACAACTTTTGCGCAGGACTTGTTTTATGGAAAAGGAAAGGGAATTGAGGGATTGAACAATGGAGGAAGCGAGTTGAACGAAGCACTCAGCAGGCCTCAACAACAATCTCATTTGAATTTTGCACGAATCCTGCTGGAAAGCTATCAGCGAAGACATGAAGCTGAATTGGGCTTTGAAGATGAGTTCATTTCTTGATAATTTGGAGAATATAAATTTTCACATGACTTCATGACCAGCTTCACAATGGATTCTAAGAACAAGAAAACCAGTTGAACAGATTATTTCCAATCCATTGGAGATGGGAAAATAATTCAAGGCCAAAAAGATGGTTTGACTTTTTTATTTCATTCATTTTTCTTAAATGGTGTTCTTTGAATGAATGCAGATTGACCATGAACAGGAATGCCATAGAAAGAAACGCCTTCTTTTCATTTCGCGAAAGATTAAGAAATTTTTGAGATTATTCTTATTTGGATGGCATTCAACGATGACATTCATGACTTCTACCATCTTCTTTGAATGACGCATAGCCTGACAATGCTAGATATGAGCTTGAAAGAGAGAAAAAGCAGTTTGCTTGGAGTGTTTATTGAGAGTGCTCGGCAGAAGCGACTCTTTTGTTGGAGCAGATTAGCTGGCTGGGCATTCGCATTCAGAGCACATTCAGTTTTTTCTATCGTACAACATGACTTGGAAAAGCTGATATATTCTATTTTTTTTCGTCTTTTTTTTCACCTTCTTCTTCACCTTTCTTTCCTTACTCAACAGTCTCACTTCAACAAAAGATGCTCATTTCCAGAATCGATGTATCAATCACATTATCATAAAATGCTTCTTTCTCTTTTTTTTGTCTTTGAAAATTTTTCAATTGACGTCAACTTCTTCAATCGTCGACGCCTTCTTCGATTTCGAATTCTTCTCTGCCAATATCCTCATCATACATGAAGTTCATCTGAATTATTAACTCCAACGGACAAACATAATTTTCTTTTTCTGAGGGAAAAGCAGTTCAACCACACAAAGGCAGTCAATTATTTGTGGTCTTCCATGTTCATCTGTTTGTGTTTCTCTCCATTTAACCAATTTTGTGATAAAAATGTTTATTTTATCCGAACTCAACTCATCGAATGTAATATTTTTGTCAATCGACTTTACACAAGCTATTTTCAACATCTTAATAAAAAGGATTGCATTCGTTTCACAATTCTCAATTGCTCCGTCTTATTCTTCTCCTCCTCCTTCTCCTCCATTACCTTCTTTCGCATATCTGCAGTTCCTTCTTATTTCTTTTTCTCCTTCTCTTCTCCTTCTTTCTTCTTCTCCTTCTTATTTCTTTTTCTTCTTTTTCTTTTTCTTTTTCTTTTTCTTCTTCTTCTTCTTCAAATACTTCTGCGATTTGTCCTTTCACACCAAGTGTGCCATCTTCAACATCGTTATTGTTTTCTTCTTAAACTCCTTCAATGCAATTTTCACTCACTTGACATTGGATCAGATCATCGACCTTCTGATGCATTAATGTTATTCAATTCAGCAGCACGACAAATTGAACTGAAAATTATTTCATTCACTTTTCTTCTTGGTGAATCAATCATTGGATGAGCCTTCTTTTCATTCACAATTCTCGTGATGGAGAAAAAAATGCGTCTTAACGATTTTTTTTGATTTCACTTTTATCGTATTCTTCTTCTTCTACTTCTACTTCTTCTTCGATAAACAACAAAAATTGTGATATTTTTTACGTTTCATCCAACAACCCTCAGATTGTGCAGCAGGCTTCACCTTCAACAACAATTTGGATGAGCAAAATGAACAATAGCATTATCACAGAATATCGACCAAAATAAAAACGTCAGTGAAATGGATGCGATTTTTGAGCTTACAAAATCGGAGCAGCAGACTTACAACAGAAAACGGAAATCGAATCTGACTTTTTTTATTTTGAAGATGAAGCATGAGCGGAAAACAGAAAGAACATTGAAGCAATTTTTGTTTGGAATGAACGAGTTTGAAAATATCCTTCGGTAGATTATGCATCAACGAAGCGACATCGAATCGCGGAAAGTGAAATGAGGAAGAAAAGGAATTGAGATGAAAAGGCTTATTTAAAGAGAATTTTTAAAAGGCGGCTAAGTGAATCGGATACATGGCATGTTGAAATATGAATGCTGAGGAAATAAATGTTTTTGAAGAACTTTCTGATATGATAGAAGAGAGGAAAACGGATGATTCCTTAAAGCAACAAACAGAATTTGCATTTGATGAAAAGGAGAGATCATATGAAGAAATGACGAAGAAATGTTTCTCTATGTGCTGAATTAAAGCTCCAAGAAAAATAAATAAAGATTTATTCTTCAGTTGAAAAGAAGATGAAAGCTCAAGAATTTTTCTATGAAATCGAAAACAGTCAAAATTAGTAAATGAAAGGATTGAGGAAAGTTTATTGTTAAAAATGATGAAAATGGAAGAAATTCTGATGAAAACAGATAAAGTTCATCATTTCCTGTGATTTTTGTATCGACTGCGCCGAATGTGAGTGTTTGAGAAGGAGTAAATATTGAAGTGAGGAGCGTGAGAGAGGCGTCTTGGAGGAGGGAAATGAAGCCAGTGAGAGCATTCTCGATGGTGGCACATGGAATCTGTTGGGGTCTGCCACAGGCATTGACATCAGTCACGCTGTTAGAAACGATTTTGTTCTGTGCAACGAGGGGGAGCCAGCCATTGAACACATCGCTATCAGCCTTTCCATTATTATGCACTCTTTTTGCTTGGGTTGTTGATCCACATCGCCGGAAAGGAGATTGGGCTATTGAACTTCCACTGAAGAACACATCATTTCACCTGCTATTTTCTGCTGTGTTGTCATCGAAAAAGTGGAAAGTTGTGAATTTCATTCCATCCATCCAAGAGTTAGTTCCATCAAAGTATATTCCGGCGTCACCCCATGTGGAAGAAGAAGTTAACTTATTATTGATGAACTGAAACTCAACAATTGAAAACAAGTCGAGCTTGCAATTCGGATTCCAATGATATGCGAGAGAGCCAGAATCATTACCATCGGAATTTGAGATGCACTTGCTTATTGTGAACAGGAATTGAAAATTTAACTGATTATTATTCAGTCCAAAACACCAACCAGTTCCTCACCAACCTGTTATTGAACAACTTTCGACTCTGTTTTCTGAGAATGAATAATCAGAATTGGATTGTGGATAAGCTATGCAAGTTGCACCTCCATGAAGTCCAGAACAATTTGTGAAATTGTATTTTTCAATGTAGATATTCAACAAGTTATCATAACGAATTGCTCCGCCATAACTGTTTGTCGAGCATTCGTTGAATAAAAAAGAAGTGATGGAGAGATTTGCATTTGTGCAGTTGACATGAAGTGCACCTCCACGACTTGATTCACTGTTTGAATTTTCCCATTCACACCATTCAAATTTATGGCTGTTCAAATCGAAAAAGTTCAATCTTCCAGGTTTCTTTCTTTCTTTTCTTTTTTCTTTTTTCTTTCTTTTTTTTTTCTTTTAGAGATTCAGACACTTTGCACATCACAGGAGCTTTTGGAAAATCGTGCAAAGTTGAAGAAGTTTGTTGCAAGAAAAAGAAAGAAGGAGATATTTAAATGCATTTAGATGTGAATGGAAGGTTAAAAAAATGAAAAAGAACACGAAAATCAAAAATCGAGGCATTTTCAAAAGTTCAAACTGTTAATGTGATAAACAGAAAATATATTTGATAAAACATTAGCATGCAGACGCTAAACAAACATAATTGCATAATCAATGCGCAACAACTTTTATGAAGGAATAATTCATTGAAAATTAACAAAAAAAATCAATTTATGGGAAATGAAAGAAAGTGTTCGTCTTTGAAAACATTGAAAAAAAATATTTTTAAAAACAATAAAATAAATAAATGTGTGCATCAATAAAATAACTTTCAAAAAAAAAAAAAAAAAAAAAAACACTGATGTGGAATTTCTTTACTGACGGACATGAAGACAAAACTTGCCACACGTCACAAAAATTTATTAATGATCATTCACCTCACTCTCATTTTTCATATTCATTTTTCAGTTCAAAGAAACTATTTTGATCAATGAACCCATAACATCAAAAGTTTATCTTTTAAACTCATTCTTTCTCCGTTATTAATTGCCAAAAATACAAATGCTAAAAATGACGGTATGAGTGTTGATATTTATATTTCTGTATTGAGTTTCAAATAAGACACAAACTTTATTTTATCAAACATAAACACTTTCAATGTGAATGATATAAATTGCTTTATTTTCCACACTCATTCTGTTTTCAAAAATGCAGGGGACAGGAATTATAGAAAAGTTCACTAGTTTGCAAACATCTTTTCTTTTTGAATTCTTTTGATTGCATTTCTTTCTTGATTTTTTGAAGAATTATTTTCGCAGTTGAGCAACAACTCAGCTGATGAACAAAAAGAGAAAATTGAAGATATGAATGAACTAATGGAAAGGATGGACAAAGAAGAATTCAAGTCTGTTTTCACGACAGATCTGTTCAATAGAATGGATCAAATGATTGAAGATAAGATATTATCATGGGAAAATGTAATTTTGATATTGAAGAATACTGGATATTGGAAAATAATGAAAGATGCATCGGGAAGTTGTTTTTATCATACTAAATTGAACAGGAGATTTGAAAAGATGATTATTGATGAATATAAGAAAAAAGAAAAAGACGAAGCGCTGCTGGCTGATCTTTGTGAATGCTATTCAACACTTGAAATTGAAATTTCACAAGATTTGGTATCAGTTTATGTACCATGTCTTGTGAAAGCTGGATTGAAAAAAGGGAACGATGAGAACACTCAAAAGGAAGTGGAAATGGCTTTGCTGGCTTTGAGCAACATTTGGCAAGGGACGGTGTGCATATTTTAGCTTGTTTGTTTATTAAATAATTTTTGTTTCATTTGCTGGTATTTATTTTTATTGAATTTTTGATTAGGAAGCGGGACGAGAACTTTTCTTGAATGAAATCAAAGAGATTATCAAATATCATCAGATGCATCACAATCTGACACGACTTGCTTATCAATCTGCTTGGAAGTTTTTGATAAACAGATTTTTTAATAATAAAATCTTTAAAAAAATTATTATCAATGGGCTGCATCAAGCAAGAGATGAAAGTTTGGAAGATGCAATAATGAATGAACTGCATTTTGAGAGAGAAGCAAGAAGAGAACTGGAAGAACTGATGAAATATGTGGATTGGAAGGGAGAGAAAGAAGAACAAAGAAGAGGAAAAGAAGTCAAAGAAGTGCTTATAACAAGGAGGTGGCTTCACACATTGGGGATTTTCTTTCGCTTTTTCCGATTGAGGAATGAAGAATTTATTTTGCCTTTAAGCAGCGTTGTTCAAGTGTATCGAGTATCAAGAATCAATCACAGAGAAATCAACGAGCAGTGCATTTATATATTTAAAGCAGCAGCAGACAACAAAGATGCGACAATTGATGGTTTGTTTGAGAGTGGAGTTGCTGGTTTCTTTTTGGAGGAACTTCAGCAATCAACAATGATAAGCAGAATGACATGCCAAAGTTTGATATTCTGCTTATCAATTTCAAAAAAATTGAAAGAAAAGAATGAAGAAGAAAAGGAAGAAGAGAAAAGAAAAACGATAAAAAGGAAAGCGTATGAAAAGATGGAAGAAGAAGGATACGAAGATATCATAATTAGCTTTCGAGGATTGATTAGTTTTCTTAACGAAGAAAATAATATTGAAGATTTATCATTGAATATTTCTGATTATTTAGTGAACATCTAAGGAAATGAAACATTCATTCTTTGTTTCTCAGAGTTTCAATTTTTCTTTTCTTTTCTTTTCTTTTTTCTTTCTTTTTATTTTATTCATTTCACAATCCAACAATATTCAAAAAAGATTATTTAACTGAAAATAAAATTTTTATGTTCAACTTCATTTGAATGAAAAATCAACAACATTAATGATAACGAAAGAAAATGTCTGATATTAGACCAATTATTTTCTTGTTATGAAGATGAACAATTCAAAAGAGAAGAAAACAAATCAATTAACTTTCAATAGATTTTCATATTACAAAATAATTATTTCCTATCATAAAAATATTTTTGTTTTTGTTTCAGGCATCAAATTCACAATTTTATTTCTTCAATTTCTTTGGACATTTTCACGTGAACCATTTCTCGCAAAATAATCAGACTCACACATAACTTTTTTGAAAAAAAAAGATTGAACAACGTCTTAGGATTTTTCTTCACAAACTCAGAAAAGAACAATTTTTAATAAAATTTTTATTGAAGATTTAAATATATAAATATTCATCGTTAATTTCAGAAAAGTTAAAAAATTTTTCAATGATCAAAGCCATAATGTATTTATTTGACAGAATGGAAGTTTGTAGTGCGTTTTTTCGAAACAGATTTCGAAAACAACAGATTAAATCCTCATTGCGTGTTGCGATAATTTCTTATATAATTATTCTTTTATATATGGTTTCACGATGTCGAAGTATGAGAGAAAATTTTCATTTTCAAATGGATTTTATTTGATTCTGGTTTTCATAACAATATTTCCCTTTTTAACGTAACTTTTTAATACGCATTTATTTTTAAATAAATTATTACGAAAAAAAATATTTGGATCGTTGTTCGCAACAGCCTGTACACTGCGTATTTTCCAAAAAATGGCCAATTTATCAATAATAATTTTTATGTTAATAAGTTTCTCGTTTCGTTGGATCAGAATTTACAGTATGAATGTTTTGCACATTTATTTTGAAAGATCAACTGTTTATTTTTTAAAAATTTTTAAGATGGATCTGAACAAATTTTCGTTGGTAACGATAAAACATGTGGAAGGATCAAAAAATCATTAAAAACAAATTTCATTCATTCACTTGTAGCATTCGCAACACCTATGACCCTTTCAATATTTTATATTGCATCATTGCAACTGTTTCCATTTGGATTATCTTTGTCATTTCCTTTGATGCACATTTTTCGGAATTCTTCGTTTTCAACACAAAGGAAAGATGGACTTTTATTGAATCTGTTTCGGGGTTTTTTGTTGTTTGTCACATTGCTAATTTCTTGTGTGATCTTATCACTGAGGTTACATGCCAATATTCTGAACCGAGTTTTGAGTTCATCCTTTTTTTTTATTGGAGACGAAGCATTCGTGAAAGAAGACCTGCTTAGAATTGTACTGTTTTCCGGGGTGTTAGCAATCTTTATTTCTTGTTCAAGCAGAGAAAATCCACACATACACAGAAATTTACCTGGGAATGTGGCTTTGTGTTCACCTTCGTTTGTGTTTAACCCGCTGGCACCACAGCGGAAACAGATATTTGACAGCATCAGGAGAATGAAAGCAGTCTACAAAGGGAAGATGGCTGCATATGAGAGAAGAAGAAGAAGAAGAAGTGGAAGAAGAAGAAAAAGTCAAAGTTTATTGAATGAAAATGGGAAAACAGAGAGAAATGGGATGTTCAATGTTACAGTGATAGTGCAAAAAGCCATTTTCAAAGCGAAATTTCATCTTCAGATGGGGGCAATGCATTTGCTGCTGTTTGCTTGCTCAGTCGTGCTTCCGCTCGTTCAGCTGGTTGCTTCTGTGTTTTTGAGCTATTTCTTTCTGCTTGTGCTTTTGAAGTGCTTGAGAAGGGAAGACAACTACATTCAGGGCCAGTTCTATTCGTTTGCGCAGGGGAAGGGGCTGTTTGGCGAGCTGGACCAGCCATTTGGCTTTGTGAATGGGAAGGAATGCGGTTATTATAAGTATGTGAGTGAGTGAGTGAGTGAATGAGTGAGTGAGTGAAAGAGAGAGAGGAGAAGAGAGAGAAAAAATAAATAAATAAATAAATAAATAATTGTTATTATTATGAGTGATAAATTTATTTTATTTTATTTTATTTTTGAAACGTGTTTTTTTTTTTTTAATTTTTTTTAATTTAACTTTTTATTTCTGAAAAATTTAATGTAATTCTATTTATTTATTTTAATATTTTTATTTATTTATTTATTTATTTTATGTTTATATTCTTCTCCCAATTCCCTGTCAAAAATCAGAATCAAAGGCATTTTCGGCTTTGTTGTGAAGAAATCCTTCATTTCTCTATCTGGCCTCTTCAAAAGGGGGAATTTTGAATATTACAGTGATGACTACTTCAACTGGAAAGATGAGCCAAATTTTGTGTCTAAGTTGCTTTCCCTCTCAAAACACCTCTTTTTCTACGGAATCAACAAAATTCAGTCATTTTTCTTGAAAGCCGGAGAAATTAGCGATTTAACTGACAACAACAATAATAATCGTGAATATAATAATCCAAATTACACCTTCGGAGAAATGTCGTTTTCTGACACGAATTTCTCCGACAGCCAAAAGGAGCTGGATAAATGCCTGATTTCCTTTGCGGCATTGGTTCTGTTTATTCTGCTTGTCTCTACAAATATTGTGGGCTTTGTATTCACTGAGCCACTTTCAGAGGAATTCAGAGAGATTAGTACTCCTGTCTATAACGATCATGATTATTCTTTGACTCCTTCTTCTTCATTATCATCATCTTCTTCTTCATCTCCATCATCATTATCATTATCATCATCATCATCTTCTTCTTCTTCTTCTTCTTCTTCTTCTTCTTCTTCTTCTTCTTCTTCACTCTTTTTCAACAAATACACCAAAGAAACTCCACCGTTCATTGCGAATATGCAGAGAAAAGAGGCAGAAGTGATCATTCTCCGCTTTCTCTCACACTCCCTGTCATATTCCCTTTCTCAGTCACACCCGATTCCCGGCGATATGTGCGAGTGGGGGAATAATTATGGTTGTGGTTATGATTGCAACAATAATAATTGGAAGAGAAATTTGTTGTTGAATGAAGGAGAAGAAAGAGAGGGAGAAGAAAGAGAGGGAGAAGGAGAAGGAAACAATAAAGGAAGCCACAAACATTCAAACAAACATCCACAAAAAGATGACATTTTATCTCAACAGCCTCGATCAGTGCGAAACGTTGCACAGGGGATGGGTGCGAACAGTTATTTAGGAAGTTGTGGAAGCGCGGAAAGGGGGCTTAATTTGGGGAAGCTGAGGAGAAGAAGAAGAAAAGCTATCCCAGTGTTATGCTCGTTGCTGACGAAAGAGATGGTGATGAAGGAGATTGTGAGGAGGGTTGTGGATAAAGAGGACTTGGATGGGGAGAGGGAAGTGGAGAAGGAAGAAGAAGAAGGAGAAGAAGAATATGCAGAAGAATCAGAAGGAAAAGTGGAAGAAATGAGAAGAAGGGGAGAAGGAGAAAGAGGAGAAAGAGAAAATGATCATGTTTCTTCTTCTCTTCTTCCTTATCTTTCTCCTTCTCCTTCTCCTTCTCCTCCTTCCTCTCCTTCCTCTCTCCCCATTTCCTATTCCCTTTCTCTTCTCCTCTCTTCAAATAATCCCCAACTTCTGTCAGAAGTGCTTTTCCCTCCGTTTGCATTGGTTTTCTCGTTTTTGGAGCGGACAAAGGGAATTCCGATTGAGAAAGAGCAATATGTGAGTTATTGCGACAGTTTGTATGTGGAGAGGATGAAGGAGATGAAGAAGAGGAAGAAGATGAAGAGAGAGAGGGAAAGAGGGGGAGAAGGAAGAGGAGGAGGAAGAAGAGAAGGAAGAAGTGAGTTTAAGAGATATAATCGATTTGAAGAAGAAGGAGAAAGAGAAAGAGAGAAAGAAAATAAAGAAGAGGGAATTAAAGGAAGAAGAGAAAGAAGAGAAAGAAGAGGAGGAAATGAAGAAGGAAACAATGAAATATTCTGCAACTCATTTTATTCCGAGCAACCAACATTCCCACAAAATACACAGAAAACACCAAAGTTGTTGGACATTTCATTGAAATTCACCAAATTCCTCAAATTTGCAGTTAAGTTGCTTCTTTTCCCTCTTGTTTGTATTTATCGTCTTCTTTTCTGTTCTTCCTCTTCCTCTTCCTTTTCTTCATTTTCCCCTTCCTTCTATCTCCTCTCAGAAGAAGATGTTTCCTATCTCCATTCTCTTCATTCGCTTCTTTATGATTCTCTTTGGAGAACAACTGAATCTGTTATGTTTCTCAACAACGATCATAATCTTGCTTCTTCTCTTTCTTCTTCTTCTTCTTCTTCTTCTTCTTCTCTTTGTTCTCTTCTCAAAAAAATATTCCCTTTTCACTTGATAATTTCTTCCTTTTCTTCTTCTTCTTGTTCTTCTTATTCTTCTCCTCGTTATTCTCCTTGTTTTGACAATTGGCGTTTTCTTCCTCTTTCCTTTTTCCTCCAATTGGTTCAGAAAACTGTTAATCCTTCTTCTTCTTCTTCTTCAATTTCTTCATCATCATCATCTTCTTCTTCTTCTTGTTCTTCTCTTCTTCTGCCAATCAATCCGCTCATCAACTTCAGAACGCGAATGGAATTTTGTTCTTCTTTAATTCCTCCTCTTCCTTCTTCTTTCTCTTCTTCTTCTTCGTATTCAACTCTATTTGAAGATTGGATGAAAAATTCTTCTTCTTCTTCTTCTTCTTGTTCCTTCTCATTTGATGAATGGAATCGAGTTTTTGCACCAGTTTTCCTCGCAAACGAGCAAATTGATTGGATTTGTTCGGAAAAGAATAGAAGAAGCAATCGAAGAGGAAGCAAAGACGAAAACAGAGAAATTAGAGAAAACAGAAAGAACAGAAAGAACAGAGGAGCAGATGAAGATTATGAAAGAATAAATGAAGAAAGAGAAGAAAGAGAAGGAAGAGAAGAAGAAGAAGAAAGGGAAGAAAGGGAAGAAGAAGAAGGAATATTTCTTCCTCTTCTCAAAAATCGTTTTCTATCAACAATAAAATCCATTTTGCTGTTTTTCATCCGCCTTTTCTATTCTTTTCGAGTGTTTTTCTTCGAATTGAAAGGAAAAATCAGAAGAAAGTGGATTAAATCAGGAAATAATGATGATGATAAAAATGATGACAATAGCCGATTTTCCATGCCTTCTCCTTTCAGTTTTGCTCCATCAGTTTTTGATTATTCTTGCTTTCTGTTTGGGGATTGTGAAGTGCTGTGTGATGCTATTCGTTTGATTGAGTGTTTGATAAATGCTTCAAATAATTCATCATCATCATCATCATCATCATCATCATCTTCTTCTTCTTCTTCTTCTTCTTCTTCTTCTTCTTCTTCTTCTTCTTCTTCTTCTTCTTCTTCTTCTTCTTCTTCTTCTTCTTCTTCTTCTCCCTCTTCTCCATTCGACCAGCCAGAATGGAACAACAAACATCTTCCTTTTTCTGTTGCGCATTTGATTTCTCCTCTTCTGAAGATGCATTTGAGGCTGAATGAGATTTCAGCAGTTTTGAGAGTTGTGGGCAGCCATCAATTGAATTCGAAAACAAGGAATTCGACAAAAGAAACGATGTTGAACAAAAAGTTGAAGCCAAATGGATTGAATGAAGTGATGAATGGTTTGTGGAAGAAATATTAATTAATTTTGTTGAATATTTATAAATTTATTTTTTTATTATTTATTTATTTTTTTAATTCCAACCTGATTATTGTTTCATTTATTCAACAAAATTGCGTGAAATAATCATGAAATTCATGTGAAACAATAAATAGTGTTGAATGCGTCGTTGAAGAATATTGTTGCGGTCCACAAGGAAACCCTGATGAGAGAATTCAGCCGCTTTGCAGAAGAAGAAAGAGAAGCGATTTTGGGCTTTGCGAACTGAGAACTGAGAACTGAGAACTGAGAACTGAGAACTGAGAACTGAGAACCGATCGCATTCACTTCACAGAAACATGATTCGATGAGAAATCGGATGTTTTGTTGGGAGATAATAATGATTGACAAGATTTCATTTCACTTTTGGGACTTTTTCTCAGGAGCATGAAGTTGGATATGGAGCTGCAATCAGTCTTTTTGGTTGGTTTGAGTTTATTCGTTTTTGAATGTTATTTGAATGCGCGAAGACGAAGATTTCATCAAAAACACTTATTGAATAAGTTTTTTATGATTTTGATTTTTTTTTCTTTTTTTTCCAATTGATTCATTGCAACAACAACAACGAAGATGCGTGGTGTTATTGACAAAAAATGACATGAGACGACATTCACAACGAATGTTGAGAAAATTCGGTTTTGAGAAAGTTGGAAATGAAATGTGATTGATTTGAGCAAATGGCGATTGTCATTTTTGTGAACAAAGAAGCTTGAAACACACGACAGAAAAGATGATGAAACAATGTCTGATGAAACAACCAGTTCCTTGTCAGAATCACTTTGTTGGTGAAGATGGCTTTCTGAAGGGGAACAACCAATCTTCGATTCCTTTCAATTCTTTGGGAGTGAATTCCTGACAAAGTGACCAGTTGCCCACAAAAGAACACAAATGTGCGAAGTGAATGAATTGAACAAAGGGAAAATCAAGTGATTGTGAAAAAGCGAAATTTATTGAAGTGTTGAGGAGTGAGTGAGAATGGATGGTGTGATCATTGTTGTGATTTTGGAATGTTGATGAGATGCAGATTGTTGTTGGTCGTTGTGACTGATGTTGTATTCTGTGGCATTCTTGGCTTTAGCATTGGGTTAAGTTTTCGGTGTTGACTTTGGCATTTGTCATTGGGACTGAGAACAAAATGGAATCTCTTGATTTCTTCTCTCTTTGATTATTCTTTCTGTTGAGAGGCGGGAAGAACAATGTTCTGGATGAACAAGAGAAATGTTGTTGATTTGACTGAGAGTGAATGAAATTGGTCGATTCTCTCATTTATTGACTGTTTGTCTCGATTTGCTTGAGAATGTGTTTGGGTTTGTTTTGTCTTCTTCCCTGGTCATTCTGCAGTGTAAGAACTTCTTATGATCTGATTCCTCAGTTTTTGATGGACAAGTCACACATATGTGTGACGAGAGGTCAAGGGCTGAACTGGGTGAAGGCCAAGCCTGATGATTTTTGTTGGTTTGGCAAGATGGAAATTTGTGTGATTGTGGAGAATGGTTGTTGTGGGTGAGAGATGGGGTGATGCTGAACAAAAATGATATGTGGGATTCAGATAATGAAATTTCTTGGTTGGCCATCTGGTGAGAAAGGTCGGGGAAGAGGAAGAATCTTGATGGGGAGTGTGCTTTCAGTGAGAGAAGAGTGTTTTTGGCCAGAAGCACTTTGAGAACCTTGCTGTGCAACAGAGATGATGTGGCTGAATGCTTGAGAATGTGTGTGTGAGAGTGGAAAGACTTGAAATTGAAATGAAGTGCATCCACATCAACATCAGCTTTCAAATCCCATTCAATGTTGTGGAGCGAAGTCCTTCGTGTTGAGAAGAAATGCATCGAGTCCTGAGTGTTCTGTCTTTATCCCATGCCAAAGGCACAGAATCGTTCTTTCAGAGAATGTTTCATCGTTCAACTTGTCAAAAAGGGGGAATTGTCAGTTATGTTGGACAATTTGTTGTGTTGAGTTTAATTTGAAGGTGCAGAGCTCTTGGGCCAACAATTGAGACTGTCATTGAAATCTGTACAAGCTCCCCAAATCAGCAAGGGGCGAACAACATTTCCACATGAACACACTTTATTGTGTGTTTGAGGAAGGGAAGGATTTCATTGAATGAGTCATATATGAATAATAATAGGAGACAAGCTCGTGTTTCATCATTTCCGTTTGTGTGGTCTTTTGTGCACCAATCATCTGGAAGAAGATTTTGGAGATGTGAGAGAGGGCTGAGTGTGTGGCTGATAGTCACCCATATGAAAACCCTCCACACTCAGGAACATGAAGAACCTGATGAATATCTCACTCCCATCATCGCACTTCTTTGGGAATTGTCCCAGATGCATTCATTTCCACTCCTTGGACAAATGATTGAAACAGAAGCAATAAAGCCTCCAATCTGTCTCTTTCACATTCTTTCTGAAATCCCTTTTTGTCTCATCCCCAGCTGACACAATTTCTCTTTTTCTTCTTCTTACACAACCAATGTGGATTCAGTGACATGTTCCCTCCTGGAGGCTCTGGTGCCCCTGTTCTTCTTTCGCCTTCTCCTCAGATGAGCTCCTCCTTTTTAGCTCTCAAATGTATTTGTCGAGTCATTTCCTTCTCCAAATGTGATCCAGATTTGATTCTTCCATGATGGATAACATTGGCAATACACTTCCATTCCCCAGAAATGTTGGTTGCTCTCACAGTCAGATCCATCAATTGGCATTCCGATCGAATCTTCCTGAGAAGAGAAATTCAATTTATTTCCACTCCCCACCTGTTAATAATGAATGCCTTCAGGGCGTTGTCAGAGCATTGGAGGTTGCCCGATTTATTTCCCTCCAAACAGGAAACAAAAGGATCGATAAAAAGGAGGAATGCCAGAAGTTCCTTGTTGTTCAACGTTTGCTTCCTGAATGCATTGGAGAATATACTGAAGAACTGTTGAATGTTCCCCACAATTGTTAGCAAAACCCCAACAGGGAATGGTGAAGCATCCATTGTTGAATATGCTTCTGATTTCAAAACATCCATCAATTCCCAAGCCTTTCACGTTTTCAATCACTGTTTCCATTGTTCTCATTTTCTCTTGATGCTGTTGTTGATCAAGCCCTCACAATTCCCAACGTGAATTCCAATCGACTCTGTTGAGGATTGTGAACCATCTTTTCATGAGGAAACTGGAGTCCATGAGAACAAAGTGCAATTTGCTGACTTGGATATTGAATGACACAAAGTCCTCACCTTCACTGTTTTGTTGTGTGTGTTGCTCATCTCATCCATTACACACGCTGTTGTCATTACTCCCTGAGGAGTTGGCTCTTCAGCTCGATCGAAGCATTCTCATTATCACCTCTTCATCCCACGAAGTCGATGCTCCATTTGGTTTCCCACTTTGTTCTTTTCCTTGTTCAGTGTTAAACATCAATGCTCAGCCAACATACCACCTCCATCGTTGCCTTTTTCAAACATCTTCCATCCTCATGAAGCATTTTGATTTTGGAATGAAATGCAACACATTTCAATATTTATCTTCACTTGATATGAAGAGTGACCTTGAGGATGAGAATGTCAAGTCTCTGTGTGTGAGATTGAAACAGAAAGACATTCCTCAATCATCTTCTCATCTTTCATTGAACTCGAAAGACAGGTTCGAAGTGAGCCCAGTGTGCTTTGGAATGAGGAAATAAACCTCGACAGATCTGGGGAAGTTGACCAATCTCCTTCAAAGTCAATTTCTCCACCATGAAATGGTTGTCCATCTTGAAATGAGCATTCTTCTGTGCTGCCTTCAATGGTCTGTTGATTTGCATCTGGCTGAATTTCCCTTTTTTTTTGAGAAAAAGGATATGTTGTTCAGAAAACAAACTGAATCTTCGTTCTGCCTTTCCTGCACATCTATCTTCAGTCATTCCAGGATCCATTCTGTTCATTTTTGTTCCACCTGTTTTCCACTGATGAAGATTTCACTTTGACCATTCATCCTCTCAAAGTGTTTTTCATTATTATTTTGGGATCTTATCCTCGGAAACAGACTGTTCGAGATCGATGGAATGAGGAGAAAAATCAAAAACACTGAGTTTGAAGTCTTTTTGGCAAAAGTGAGTTTGCAAGGACTCTCGACAGATTGAGAGGGGATGATAACTGGGATCATAACAATTTCATCGGTTGGCTGAGAAGGAGGAGGAGAAGAAGAAGAAAAAGCTGAACTGATTGTTTGTGGTGTTGAATTGGAGATGAAGATCAGTCAGTCCATTCCGCCCATTGATCCCCTTCGAAAGAATATCCCCCAATGATTCTGCAAATGGACTTCCATCAATTTATTGATGCTTCAAAACTTGTTGTCGACTGAACCCACAATCAGGCACTTTCTCCAAGAAAAGGGGGGATTGTGATTGATCACTGTTGTTGTTGGGAATGGATGTTCTCTGTTCTTCAAAGTGTTCTTCTAATATCCAAAAAGAAATATAATGATGGTTTCAAACATTTCAATGAATGCCTGACAGTTTTTGATGTTATCATTTTGTTCGAGTTTTGATCAAGTTCTTTTTCTCAACAAGATTTTTGAACAAAAGTGCAACAAAAGAAAATTCATCCCTTTATCTTCGCTCTTGTTCAATATATCTGTTTGATTATCTTTATTCATTCACAAATAACTTTTGTTCAAAATTTGAATTGGATAATAAATTCAGAAAGAATCAACAAGATAATGTTGGTTGCAATCAAGTTTGAAACATAAAGTCTTGATGAAATCTCTGTGACAGGTTGCAAATGAAGTCAATAAGTGAGTTATTGTTTTATTTTCTTCTTCTCTCAGATTCTTTCTTTGTGATTATTTTTCATTCATTCATTTCAATGAATGTTTTTTTGAAGGAAATGAATGGTGGGAGAAAAAGATATTTCATGACTTCAATCTGGTTCAGTTTTATTATCCTGTTTCATAGCCATTCAAAACATTAATTGTTGACGTGAAATGATTTCTTTGAAGAAAGTTCTTCACAGACTTGCAAAGTTTCAGAGTTTGATTTTCACAAAAACAATGAATGAATTGTGTTCCCAAGTATGGAAATTGTTGTTTTATAAAAAGAACAAACATTTTCATTTCGTTGTTTCAATAAAAAGATAGATATCAATTGTTAATCATTATCGTAGATTGTTTGTATTTTTTCTTTTAATTATATAATTTTGGCAGAAAAAACTTTCTGCCTCCTCAAAAACGAGATTCTTCAAATCAAAAAATCACGTCACACAAGTTTTCTCTGAACATTCAGAACGATTGATTTTTCCAAACTGTTTTTGTCAATAATATGTGTGTGATTGTTTTTGAAATTAAACATTTTTCATAAGATATATTTGTTTAGAAAATGTGATCGAAGTTCAACAGAAACATAGATAAACATATTTTTCTACAAGCATTTTCATTGAAAAATTGTGCACTTTTGATAATCTTTTTGTGAGCAATAAATTCCAACAAAATAATTTCATTTTTTGAAATACGTGTGAGCTCATAAAACATTGTGGAATGATTTCAATGACACCTGTTTTCAGTTTGAAAATCCAATTTCTGAAGAAATCTGAGAAAGTTTTATAAAGTTATGAGTTGAATAATTTTTTGGTGCTTTGAGCAATAAAAGTTTGAAAGTCCGTATTCTTTCTTGAGATAATTATTTTCCAAAAAAAAAAAAAAATGATTGTTCGGAACACTTGTGTTTTCGAATAAAAGATTAATAAAGGAGTCAGAAACAGAAAAGAGAATATATCTCATTTGCAATACTCAGTTGAACTTTCTTCATCTCCTTCTTAAAATCTGTTCAATCCATCATTTTCTTCTTTATTTTCAGAAAACAGATTATTGGAATCTCTTGTTTCTTTTTATTCCATTTCTTCCATAACTTCATAATTTTTTTTCTTTTATTTCTTCAGGTTCATTATGAATCAATTCTTTCATTGTTAATTCAATATAAAGACAAAGAGCTTTTGACAAAAAAACATTTCAATCTGATGAGCAGCGTAATTTATTTTCATTCCGAAATGGAGGAAGAACAAAATCAATTGCACTCACAACACTTTTATTATGTTTGTGAAATTCATAGGGGGAAAATACGGACTTTCAAGCTTTTTATGCACAAAGCAAGAAAAAATTGTTTTTCTCATAACATTACTAAACTTTCTCAGATTTCAAAATAAATTAGGTTTTCATATTCGAAAACAAACTTTATTGATATCATAACATGATGTTTGATGACCTCAAACGTATTTTAAATAATAAATCCATTTATTTCATATATTTTGATCACAAAAAATGATCGAAGATGCAAAATTTTTCGATGAAAATGCCTGAGGTCAAATATTTTGTCCCATATTCTCTTTTCCAAACAACACCTAATTGTGGAAAACCATTTCATTCAATAGTTACATGAATTCAAACATTTGTGAGAATTCCATTCATTTGAAAAGATTTTTGTGTCAATTTTCATTTGATTCAGAATTATTGGTTTTCGTGTGTCTTTTGTTTTGTTGGAACAATTATCGTGAATTGTTCACATGCACTTCCATTTTCCAATCTTTCAGCTCTTCCAACATATCACATAAATCTTTTTCTTTCTTCCATTGTTGTATTTCCTTCTTCTCCAGACAGTTTTATCTTTCTCCACTATTTTCCCTTCTCCAATCCTTTTTTTTTGTTTCCGATACAAATTGCGATAACTGTTGTTCGTCAACACGCTTGTTCAATAAAATATCGTCTTTCTGTTTTCTTGCTGTGTTTGTGGAATTGAATAAACTTGACTTTCAAACAAGAGATACAGCAAAATCAGAATAGTAATTTAAAGAGTCATTTTCATATTTTCAAAAACCATTCCTTCATGAACTGAACTCTTGAATTTTCTGAATCACGAGCATATCCAATATCTGTTTCATTCTTCGACTCAGCTCGTTTTTTCAATCTTGTCAATTCCTCATAAAAACGATTTTTCTTCACTCACAACTGTTATAAATACCAGTTCCAAGCCTTTTCTCCATCACAAAAAGCACAACTCAGATTTGAAATCGAATTATCATTTTTGATCCGATTTTGTTCAGTCATTAAGAATTGTGGACTTTCCCCATGAAATGAAAAATAAAAAATTGTGACATGAAGGAAATAATTTTGAACAACGTTTTCAAAATGTTTCCAAGCTAATTTGATATCATGACAAAGCAAATATTTGAATAACTTTTTGAAATGAATTGGTTTTTTTTTTATTTTTGAATGTTTCAGTTAAAAAGAAATGAATTATTTTTGTTAATCGCAAAACAATTCAATGGTTATCATTTGATAAAATCAAATCTTCTATTATAGAAAGGAATGAGTATTGAACAAAGCAAGAGAATTGGCAAAACAGTTTGAAGACATTTCAAAGAGATATGAAGGATAAACACATCGTGTTTGTTCATCTCATGGATATGAAAATAGGAATATTCAAACATTCGAATGTATCAGGAGAAAATACGAATGGTTGTTTTGATTTCAATTTTGAAAGAATACCATCTTTTTCTGATACAACCAAAAAACCATTGAACGTCAGAGACAAGAAAAACATGAATGTGCAAAAGTCGAATTATTTCTGTTCATGAGTGGAATGGAGAAAAGGTGAAATCCTTCAAAATGTTCAATAACCAATTCACAACAAACAAAATTGATTTAATATTAAAAAAACACATTAATAATCAATTCTGTTGTATTTTCAATTGATTTGTGAGTTTTTTGAAAACCTAAAAAATATGATATATAAATGATAAAAAATTTTTTTTCAAGTCAATGATGTTCTGTTTTCTTGATGAAAAAAAACTTACATTTATTTGGTGATTTTTAGAAACCAACCTTTCAAACATCACCATTTTGCTTGTCAATTCATGTTGTTTTCACAATAAAAAACTGAAAAATTTGTTGTTCAAATTGATAGATTGGTTTCAAATGCTCATTATGAATCAAAATAATAAAAGACATTTTCAACCTTTTGAAAGGAACTGCTCAAAAGAAAAAAGAAAAACAGAAGCCATTTGAAGCCCAAACCTTTCAGAAAAAGAAAAACAATTGTTGGAAATGTTCTCATAATTTTGAAAAAAAATATTCCATTTTCACTTTATCAGACAAAATGAATTTATTGGCTTCGATAAACAATGCATTTGCAATCATCATTTCATGATGTCTTTTGTTTGCCACCAAAACACAAAAATGTTGGAAAGGGCTGAAGTGCTTCTCAAATCAACAACCAATAAAACGAACAAACAAATACAAATTGAATGCGGAGATACAAAAATGAAAATATTCAACCATTTCAATGTTAAATAAAATTTTGGTTCAGAAAATGAAGAGTTGGACTAAAAAAAAAAAAAAAAAAAAAAAAAAAAAATAAAAATAAAAGTGAGAAACAAAAGAATCAAAAAAGAATTGGAAAAGAAAAATTTCAACATGATTTTCATTTCAATCTTTTCATGGAAATTATTCAGACACCCACATTACAGAACAACCAAAACAATCACTCGAACTCAGCAGTCCCCTTTCATCCACTCAGGAACCTCGCTCTCAACATAGTTCTTCCAAAATGTCTTCATCGTCCACCCAACCTTGTTGCTGATGTTTGCATCGTGCCTCATCCACTCCGGCGGCGCTGTCTTCACCCACGTAATCCAGTGCATAGCCATCGTCATTCCATTCTGGTCGCCAAATATTGCTCCGTGCCTCATCCACTCCGGCGGCTCTCTTTGCACATTCGCAATCCAGTGCATCCCCATCGTCCATCCGTTCCCGTCCCCAACCGTAACCTCGTGCCGCATCCACTCCGGAGGTTCTGTCTTCACGTGCCTGATCCAGTACATCGCCATCGTCCACCCGTCCTTGTCCACTTGCATCCCCCTGTGCCGCATCCACTCCGGCGGCTCTGTTTTCACATTCCCAATCCATGTCATCCCCATCGTTCTCCCATACATGTCCCCACGCCCCACATCGTGCCTCATCCATTCCGGCGGCTCGCTCTTCACATTCTCTATCCACAGCATCGCCATTGTTTTTCCTTCCTCGTCTCCAGTCGTCGCCTCGTGCCTCATTTCCTCTAGCGGATCTGATCTTTTTTCCACAATCCAGCGCATCCCCTCTGTTCTTCCATTTCTGTCAAAAACTTTCACTTCTTCCTTTCTTTCCTCCAAACTTTCACATTTTCTCTCGTTTTCACATCTCTCCCGGTCTCTTCTCTTTTCTTTGTCCCGAGGCGCATTGTCCGCCTTCATCCACTCTGGAGGGTTTGTCTTGATGCGCTTTATCCACAGCATCTCCATCGTCCACCCATCATTGTTCGCAAGCCTGGGATCGTGCCTCATCCATTCCGGCGGCTCCGTTTTCACATTTTCAATCCACATCATCGCCATCGTCCACCCTTCCTTGTTGCGCAGAGTGACATCGTGTCTCATCCATCCCAGAACCTCCGTTTTAACGTGTTTAATCCACAGCATCGCCATCGTATTACCATCATTGTTCGCAAGCGCAGGATCGTGCCTTGCCCATTTCGCCGGAGTATTTTCTTTCAAAACAATCCATTTCATTGCCGCAGTCATACCATTCCCATCCTTAATTGTTGCATCATGCCTCATCCAGATAGGCGGATCCTTTTTCACAAATTGAATCCACATCATGGCCATTGTTCTTCCTAAATTATCTTTTAGAGTGATATCATGCCTCATCCAGACCGGAGGTTCATTTTCAATTAACTGAATCCACATCATGGCCATAGTCCAGCCATATTTATCTTGAAGAGTTGCTTCATGTCTCATCCATGCTGGTGGTTCTGTCCTTATATTATAAATCCACTTCATTGCCATCGTCCATCCATCCTCATCTTTAAGTGTGGCATCGTGTCTCATCCAGAACGGAGGCTCATTTTTAATAAACTGAATCCACAGCATGGCCATTGTTCTTCCACTTTTTTCTTTAAGTGTGGTATCATGCCTCATCCATGCTGGAGGTTCTGTCCCTACATTATAAATCCACTTCATTGCCATCGTCCATCCATCCTCATCTCCAAGTGTGATATCATGCCTCATCCAGACCGGAGGCTCTGTTTTATTCTTCATGATCCATTTCATAGCCTTGGTATTTCCATATGCACCTCTCTTAGGATTCATCGTATCAACTTTATTTCCCATTTCCTTGTCTTTTTTTCACTGACAAAACGGCAATCACTTTATGCTTGCAAACACGTGATTAAATAAAAAATGTTTGATCTTCGAATATTCCGTTGTGTTATGGGTCATTTCATGTTTTTTTTCATTCACAAAAGTTGAATCCAATGAGAACAGAATGACTTTTTTATTTGCATAATTATTGCCAATTCCTATAAACAGTGTTTATTCAGAAACACAAACTTTTATTAGAATTTAAAAATAAATAATAAAAAATGTTAATTTGAAATGAAGTTTTTCACTTTTTTTCATATTATATTTTTTTCAAGGTTCAAAAATACAAACATTTCCCAATATTCATTTCATTTTGACATCTGGAAACTTTTTTGCTTCCAACTTCACAATGGGATGTCGTTTCTCTTCACTTTCACAGCAACAATGATTATTATTCAATGTTCGTCAATCTCATGTTCGAAACTTCTGCTTTTCCTGTTTTTGGCAACAGCAACAAACAAATAACAATACTTCCGGTTTTCACGTCATTTGCAAACAATCTGTTTTTCTTTTCAAACAAAAATGCGTTGAAGTCATAACGTTGAAATGCTGAAACTGATTCAATTCAGAATTTTGGATCAGATATTTCATCAACAATTTTTCACCGAATTTTCCAATTTTTCATGTGTATTTCTTCGTATTTAGCCTTTTGCACTATTTTCTTTCACGTTCCAATTTTTCAAAACCTTTCACCTTTGGATGCTCCACATTAATAACTCACTTCATCATCTTAAATATTCGCAAACACATGTTTAATTTCTCTTATCACATCACTTTGTTCTCTCGCATCCCCATCGACAGCTTTCCCTTCGCATTTGCAGCATCACCAATGGCTCCACTCTCCCTTCCCTCAACAGCCCATCCACTTCTCTCTCTGTCTTCAACACCTCCTTCCTCACCAAACACGCTCTTCACCAAATGATGCTGTCGTGAATGTTGAAATTGAAATTCAACGAGAAAGACCTTGAAGATCAACAGCTTTTGATGAGAATAGCCATCGATTTGAGTGGTGCGAGTGGAATGATTAAATGGTGGCTCTTCATCTGGTGGTGCACTTTATGTTGCTTGCATTAATACCAATCTCACAATAACTTCTTGTTCATTCAGCAATTGTTCAACAAATGAATATGGCGGAGCGTTGTATTGTGAAAGTTTGTTAAAAATTGATATCACAAAATCCAATTTCACGAGTTGTTCTGCTGCTCATGGAGGAGCAGTCCACACGGTGTTTCTCAAACCAAATACTATTTATCACATTTTGAAAAACAGAATTGAAAATTGTTCAATCACAAACTGATGTGGAACTGGTTTGTATTTAAGGATCAATAACATGACATCAAATTCCCAATTTCTGTTTTCGAAATGCAAGTGCATTTCAAATTCCGGTGGAGATTCTGCTGGCTCTCTCACATTCAACACTCCTCCAGAAACCAAACCGAGTCAATTTATTGTAAATGATTGCCAGTTTATAAATAACAAATTAACTGCCTCTGTCAAATATGGAGGTGCTGCAATTTTCTTCAATTCAACTTATTCCTGGATGAATAGTATAAAATTCATCACTTTTTGTTTCTTTGATGGCAACACTGCCAAAAATGTAAGAGGAAATGATGTGTTTTTCAATGGTGGCGGTATCACTCAATCTCCATTCGAGAATTGTGGATCAACAACCCCATTAAAAAAAAGTCTGGAATTTCAATACAGCTGACAACGCAGTGTACAATGGCTGGATCCCTCTCATCGCCCAGAACAAAATCGTTTCTAACAGCGTGACTGATGTCAATGCCTGTGGCAGACCCCAACAGATTCCATGTGCCACCATCGAGAATGCTCTCACTGGCTTCATTTCCCTCCTCCAAGACGCCTCTCTCACGCTCCTCACTTCAATATTTACTCCTTCTCAAACACTCACATTCGGCGCAGTCGATACAAAAATCACAGGAAATGATGAACTTTATCTGTTTTCATCAGAATTTCTTCCATTTTCATCATTTTTAACAATAAACTTTCCTCAATCGTTTCATCTTCAAATTTTGATTCATTTTCCATTTCATAGAAAAATTCTTGAGCTTTCATCTTCTTTTCAACTGAAGAATAAATCTTTATTTATTTTTCTTGGAGCTTTAATTCAGCACATAGAGAAACATTTCTTCGTCATTTCTTCATATGATCTCTCCTTTTCATCAAATGCAAATTCTGTTTGTTGCTTTAAGGAATCATCCGTTTTCCTCTCTTCTATCATATCAGAAAGTTCTTCAAAAACATTTATTTCCTCAGCATTCATATTTCAACATGCCATGTATCCGATTCACTTAGCCGCCTTTTAAAAATTCTCTTTAAATAAGCCTTTTCATCTCAATTCCTTTTCTTCCTCATTTCACTTTCCGCGATTCGATGTCGCTTCGTTGATGCATAATCTACCGAAGGATATTTTCAAACTCGTTCATTCCAAACAAAAATTGCTTCAATGCCCCTTCTGTTTTCCGCTCATGCTTCGGCTTCCAAATAAAAATGGCCAAATCTTCCTCCTTTTCTGATTGCACTCAATCTGATAGTCTTTTCTTGGCTCAACGCGACACTGCCTTCTTTATCAGATAATTTCAGCTGATGTTTCATCTGTGAAGAAATGTTTGTATTCGCTTTCTGAATTGATAATTGAATACAAGGTTTTGAGAAGAACATGAGGAAAGTCGAGTAATTAGAAAATGTGATATTTTTGTTTCTCATTGAAGAAGGCATTGAAGAAGAAGAAGATGATGATGAATTTAAAGGAAAAGAATTCAAAGGAGAAGAAATAAAAGAAGAAGAAGAAGAAGAATACAATGGCAATTCGTGTGTTGTATGAGGAGGAGTGACAGAGAAAGAAGAGAGAGGAAGTGAAGAAAGGAAGGAGAAGGAGGAGAAGAAGAAGAAGAAGTAGTTGTAGTAGAAGAAGATAAAGATGAAGAAGAAGAAGAGGAGGAGGAAGAGGAGGAAGAGGAGGAAGAGGAAGAGGAAGAAGAAGAAGAAATTTGTTGATCTTTTGCTTACTTCGCTTATTTCCCCTCATTTTCTTCTTTTTGCAATGAAACTTGATTATTTTAAAAGAATTTGAGAGAAGAAGATGATGAATTTCGAGAGGAAAAAAGAGAATGAAAATAAGAAAAGGAAGAAAAGGAAGAAGAGGAAGAAGAGGAAGAAGAGGAAGAAGGAGAAGAAGAAATAGCCTCATCAAGCGAAAGCGAAAGCGAAGAAAACGGAACTCTTAAAGTCAGGCTCACAAAATGATCATGAATGAAGAAAGAAGAAGAAGAAGAGGAGGAGGAGGAGAAGGTGAAGGAGAAGAAGGAGAAGGTGAAGAGGGTGATGATTTGACAATTGAATCAAATGAAGTGGAGCGGCAGAAGAAGAAAGGAATATTCATCTTTCTGCGCTTGAAGGACATCGCTCTTCGGCCTGCGTGATTGGAAGGCATCAAATGTCAACGAGATTGTGGATGAGGAAGATAAATCCTGATGAAAACGAAGAGAGTGAGTTGGCTGTGCTTCAACAACGATGATGAAGAATGATAGAAAAAGTTGGCATTCGCTAATCAACACTCATGACGCAGATGATAATGCATCTGAAATGCATTCTCTGATGCTCAACGCTCAAAATTCAAAGAACCGTGCACAAACATAGAAGCTGAGCGAAACAACAGCTTTGTTGAGAAACAAATGATGATACAAAAACCATCATATTCTCTTTCATCAGCTGTGGAGACAAAGAAAGCAAACTTCGAATGATAATCGCCTTGCTTGCTCAAAATGGCTGTCCCTTCGAAGAATGAAATTCAAATGTGGTTGGACAGAATGTTGTTCGACTGCCAACAAATATATGACAATTGGATGTCTCGTAGTTGGCGTTTCTCCACTCTTTTGAAGCAAAAGCGGAATCAGAAACAGAATTTCGCAGCCTTCCATGTCTGCCAGGCACAGTCCGAGAAGCAGGAAAACCTTACAAATAAAACTGACATTTTGGGGTTCTCCTTTTTTTCCATTAAATTATTGCCTTTTTTATTGTGATGAATATCCTTCCCTCGATATTGCCAGCCACTTTACAAGTCATAAAAACGCTTCCCCTGCCTGACATTCCAGAATTCTATATAATTTTGTGCGGATTTTGTCCTTCACAGAATTCCATCCATAAATCTTCATTCAATAAAACATCAGTCGAATTTGTTTTCATCTCTTGTTCCAAATAAAAATCTTATATCTTGCGCAACTTCATTTATTTCCCAATGCCTATATAATAATCTGCTCCGTTCTCATCGTATTGCTCCACAAAGCGGAGATTGGCCATTTCAACAATAACTCATATTCCTGCACTTTGGAGAGGATGTAGATGGAAATATCTTTACAATCAACAGAACAATAAAAATCACATACATTATGTCTTTTTGTGTTATTGATGAAATTGTTGCATTCCCCTTGGCCATCCAATTATCAATAATCATCAGGCAGAATTTCAAAAATATTGCATTCCACCATTGTAGTTGTCTCCACAGGAAATAATATTCCTAGCTCTACAGATAATGTTCACTCACGGATTTCTCATTCTGTGAATGGAATAATTCTTTCTTTCAAATCTGATGATCATTGAATCCATTACAAATAAAGATTAATTATAAAGCATTATTTTTTTCCATTATCTTTTGTCAAAAACATAAATGCTAAAAATTGCGGTATGAATGCACATTTATTAAAGGTATTTTTGAGTTTTTTGTTTTTCGTAAACTTCTTTTATCCACACGTTCGTGCTTTCAATGTGAATGATTTAAATGATGTTGTTTTCTGAATGCAACAAATTTTCAAAAATTCAGGAGACAGACAACACAAAAAAATTCAATGGCGTGCAATTGCAGTTGCATGTGAATTCTTTTTGATTGGATTTCTTTCTTTGTTTTTTGAAGAATTGTTTTCCAAGTTGAGCAACAGCTCAGCTGATGAGCAAAGACAGAAAATTGAAGAAATGAATGGACTAATGGAAGAGATGGGCAAAGAAGAATTCATTTCTGTTTTCACAAAAGAACTGTTCGATGCATTGAACAAAACGATTGATGAAAAGATACTTTCGATGGAGAATGCACTTGTGCTGTTGAAGCATGTAGGATATTGGAAAGTGCTGAAATGCATTTATGATTTTGAAATTAGTAATTCTTTTTTGGGCGATCGATTCCAGGAAATGATCATTGAAGAAGAAGAGAAAAAAGAAGGAAAAAATGAAAAGCTTCTTGTTGATCTTTGCGAGTGCTATCTTTCACTTAGCGACATGACATTTTTTAAAATACGTTCAATTTGTATACCCTGTCTTCTGAAAGTTGCAATGAGGAAAGAGGAAAACGAGGAAGCTCAGAAAGAAGTGGAAATGGCTTTACTGGCTTTGAGTAATTTTGGGAGTTACGTATGGGCATTGCTATTTCCTTTTTGATGAAATTTGTTATTTTTTTAATTCTGATTAGAATGTGCTAAAAGGGCTGTATATAAATGAAATCAAAGAGATTATCAAATATCATCAGGAGCATCACAATCTGACACGAATTGCCTATCAATCAGCTTGGCAGTTTTTTATCAAAAGAATAATCTTTGCTCATAGTTTGGAAGGTGTCATTGTGAATGAGCTGCATTTTGCGAGAGAAGCAAGAAGAGAAATCGAAGAACTGAAAAGAAATGTGGATTGGAAGAGAAAAGAAGAAAGCAGAAAAGTTACGAAAGAAGATCTTTTTTTAATGAAATGGATTGGAACATTGTGGCTTTATTTTCACCATTGCAAATTGTGGAATGAAGACTTTGCTGATCTAATTAACAACATTGTTCAGGTATTTCTAATAGCAAAGGATAATCACAGAGAAATAAGAAAAGAATGCATTTATGTGTTAGAAGAAGCAGCAAGAAATAGAAGTGTGACAGTTGGTGATTTGTTGGTGAGTGGAGGAGCTATTGATGTTTTTCTGGAGGAGATTCACAAATCAACAATGGATGACAGAATAACAATTATAAGCTTGGAATTCTTCTTCAATATTTCAAGGCGATTGAAAAAAGAGGATGAAAGGAAAGAAGCGAAAAGAAAGGCAGATAATATGAAGTTGTTGGAAAAGATGGAAGAAGAAGGATACGAAGATATCATCATTAGCTTTCATGAAATATTTTATTATCTTTGTTTGAATTATGAAAGTCCATTGTCATTGAAAATTTCAGACTATTTTGTAAATGTTTGAGTGAATGAAACAATTATTCTTTTTTCTTTTCTTTTTTCTTTTCTTTTCTTTTTTTTTTTTTGATTTCTTCTTCTTCTTCTTCCTCTTCCTCTTCTTCCTCTTCCTCTTCTTCCTCTTCCTTCTCTTCCTTCTTCTTCTTCTCCTTCTATTCCATCCAATTCTTCTGATTCTTTAACACCTCCTCCTCCTCCTCCTCCTCCTCCTCCTCCTCCTCCTCCTCCTCCTCCTCCTCCTTCATCTTCTCCTCCTTCTCCTTCCTCTTCTCCTTCTTCTTCTCCTCTTTCCTCCTTTTTTTCTTCTCCTCCTTCTCCACCTCAAAATCAATTGAAACCTCCTTCACCACCTCCTCCTCTTTCATCATCTTCCTCTAAATCTTCATTCTCATCATCATCATCTTCTTCTTCTTCTTCTCGTTTTTCTCCTCTTTTTACTCCTCTCAATCGCTCTCCAAACACAAAAAGAGCTGGATTATTTTATGCTGCTTACACTCTTCTCTCTTCTTCCTCTTCCTCTTCATTTGCTCCTTCTTCTACCTCATCTTCCTCCTCACATTTCTTCTTCTGCTATCTCCTTCTTCTTCTTTTTTTTCTTCTTCTACTTCTTCTTTACTTCTTCTTCTTATTCTTATTCGGCATCACCTTCAACATCACCCTTATTGACTTCTTCTGATACTTCGTTTGAATCACATCCAATGACATCTACAATTGCTTCTTCATGAATCATCACAGACTCAAGGAATATTTGCAGAGTCTGAATGGAAAACAAACAGCCCGATAAAAGATGGGCTCAGCTTACAAGGAAGGCGATGCCTAAGAGGCGGATGATGGAGAAGAAATGAAGGTGGCCATGCAGCAAAACATTTTGAATGATCTGAAGACAAACTTCCAGAATTTCCTTCTTTTTTTTTTTATATTTTCTTCTTTATTTTTTTCGACAACCTTGAACAATTGATTAATATAACTTGTTTTGAGAATTAAAAATTTTTAAACATAAATTAACAATCAACAATTATATGTTTGATAAATATCTTGTTGTGCAATTATTTTTTAAAATCTGTGTTTTTTTCAATTCGCAATAGAGCGAATATCCGAACGCAAGGAGCAGGTTTGCTCCTCAATAATGAGTTTGATCTTAAATTATGGGTGGTTTAAGATCAAACTTCGCTAACAAATAAACCTTTGTTACACACCATTGTCCGCAGCAATAATGACACAAGATCCTGTTAGAATGGAAACCAGTGACAGCGAGGACAGAGGATTTGATCTTGCAATTAGACTTTCAAGAGTAGAAAATTTGATTGAGGAAATGGCGAGAAGCCGAGCAGTTCCGAGCCGCTCGGGAACAGTAGGAATATTACCAATGAGAAAGACGAAGAGGGAACGACCAAGAGGAAGATCTCTATCGAGATCAAGCGAATCTGAGTCCGAATCTGATGACACAGAGATGATCGCAAAGAAAAGACACAGACAGCGATTGAGGGGCAGTCGCGGACGTAACCAGATGAAGAAATGGGACGATGTAGAAACCAGCGAGAGCGATTCCGAAAACACAGAAAAGCGGGAAGAAGAGCAAGATAGATCCGAAGATTTCTTGGGAATTTTCCCAGACGAATGGTTAACGCCTAGGAGACAAGCAGGAGAACTGAAGAGATTCATGGACTTTTGCAAGGCCGGATCTATCAGAATAAATGATGATATCCTGAACACTTTTATCCCGGAGACGGAGAAGAACTTTTTTACAAGACACACTGACATCAGTTGGAACGCCTTAGCAGTGACGGGGGTCACTGCTGAGGGAAGAAAAGACTCTCCAGAATCCGCTCGGGTTATCGAACTGCTTCAGCCCGCCCTGGAATCGGGGTTTGAAGCCGCGAAGGCGATTGCAGCCCTCACTACAAGAGAATTGAAAAAGACGCGCTTAGAGGAAGAAGAGAAAGAGCGACTGAGGGGGCTCTTTTGCGCGTACGCCCTAATAGCAGACTGTATTAGCCGCATAAATTTGCTGAAAGTTATCCCTCAGTCAAGCTGGGAGAACGTGAAGTGTTTTCTGGACGGGGGAATGTCCAAGGACATCCCAGAGAGTTTCAGGAGACTGGTGGATAGCACCAGCTTTTTTCGTCCAGGGGGGGACGCTCCAGGGTATGGAGCATCCCCCGTTTCTTCCACAACCTTCGGCCTCGCCCCAGTCAGGGGCGGGCGCTCAGGGAGGTACAGCACAGGCAGAAACGCTCAAGGTTTTGCCTACAGACAATTCCAGAAGCAAGGTTTCGAAGGGAGCTTCTCAAATTTCAAACAGAGAAGGAGGTCAACACAAGCTCGACCACAACAGGCCCCAGCAACAGCTGGGAGAGCGCCCTCGTTCACAGTCCCCCTTCCTCCAGCCCCCCCGAGGATACAGGGAGAATCAGCAGCAGGAACAGCCACTGGTACGAGACAGTGGGCTTAGAGAGAGCCGCGCTTCTCCGCGAGACAGAGAGAGAAGAGAGAGCCGCGCTATGCCGCGAGACAGAGAGAGTAGAGAGAGCCGCGCTATGCCGCGAGACAGAGAGAGAAGAGAGAGCCGCGCTATGCCGCGAGACAGAGAGAGAAGAGAGAGCCGCGCTATGCCGCGAGACAGAGAGAGAAGAGAGAGCCGCGCTTTGCCGCGAGACATAGAGAGAAGAGAGAGCCGCGCTTCGCCGCGAGACAGGAACGGACATGATGCTGTTAGAGTTCAGGGGAATGACAGTCCTACGGGAGGTCCCAATCAATCGACAGACAAGCACAGGGGAGGAACCCTGGGAAGTCTGCGAGAGCAACGAAGAGGCACTGAGCCCTTCCGACCGAAAGAAGAGGATAGAGATAGAAAGCTCGAGAGATCGCGAGATGGGAACAGGGAGAGTAAACACAGAGGAAGACTCCGTATATCCCCACGGGACAGTACAGATGAACGATCAGGAACCAGAGAGGGAGGTAGTGAAGAGAGCCTTGAGAGCTTCTGGGACTGTTATCGAGTCCCTAATTGGGAGCGTCCTGGAGGAGAGCTGGAAGATAGCTACTGCAGATACTCTCGAAGGGAAAGAGACCGCACAGATCCAGACTGGTCAAAGGACACCAGAAGTGGGGAGTTGCGTAGCAGTGGGACCACCGAAGGAGCCACTTCCTGGGAGACTGGTGAACAGGCTGAGCGAGTGGAGGAAGATTGGGGGAGACAAACTAGTGAGCCGTGGTATAAAAGCCCGATGGAAAGATCCCCAATCCCCAATCTCACTCGAGGAGAGAAAACACAGACAAGAGTTTCGGGGAACAACAGAGATGACAAACAATTATGTATCCCTCTTAGAGGAAGAATTGAAAGAAGGAGTGGTGAAACCCATACAGGAGTCGGAGGTAAAGTGGTTCAACCCGACATTTATGGTCCGGAAGAAGAACGGAAAGTGGAGGAAGATTCTGGATTGCAGAATTTTAAACGAGGAAGTGCTAGGGAAACACTTCAAGATGGATTCCCAGGAGACAGTTGTGGAACTCCTGGAGGAGAACGATTGAATGACCACTCTCGACATATCGAGTGGCTATAAACATGTCAAAGTGGAATAGCAATTCAGCCCCTTTCTGTGCTTCAGCTTCCAAAAGCAATGCTACACTTACGTGGGGATGCCATTTGGAGCAAAGGACGCGCCCAGAGTATTCACGAAGATAATGAGACGGGCAGCGTCATATATCAGAGAACATTGGAAGGTAAAGCTGGTGATATATCTGGACGACATCCTCCTCATGCACACAGACAGGGATGCTTTGAGATCGATCTCACAGGAGATAGCCCAGTTCCTGAGAAATCTGGGCTGGATTCTGTCGGAGGAAAAACTGAAGTTGGAACACACGAGGAGCGTGGAGTTTTTGGGATGGAGTTGGAATTCAGAGAAGATGGAAGTGACGCTCCAAGAGAGGAAGAGAGTGCTGCTCCTGGAGGATGTGCGAAAGTGGATAGCACATGCAAAGAAGAGGAGGAGACAAAAGACGAAGGACCTAGCAGCACTCCTCGGGAGGCTGAATTTTGTGAGGTTACAACACCCACCAGCGAGCTTGTGGATGAAACGCATGCAATACGTACTGATGCATGCAATAGCCCGCGGAGGCTGGAATGGAAAGGTGATACCCAACCCAATGATGTTAGGAGAACTAACACATTGGAGGAAAACTCTGCGAGAGAACAGACCAAGGAGTCTGAAGAGAAGGAACAGACCAGCAGAGCTAACAACGGACGCATCAGAGCTGGGATGGGGTGCAGTATTGACAATATCAACAGAGAACAAAGAGGAGAAGATATATGTCCACGGGAGTTGGACCCTCCAGGAGAGCGCATTAGCGATAAACGAGAAGGAGTCCAGAGCAGTGTTGAGGACTTTGGAAAGGAAAGGAGCATGGCTGCAACAGCAGAAGATAGATCATATTCGTCTGAAGACAGACAACATGTCCACGAGATGGACAATCCAGAAGAAAAGGGGAGCGCCATCGCTCATCCCAACACTGAGAGCATTGGAGAAGAAACTGAACAGCCTGGACTTGACAATACAGACGGAACATCTCCCGGGAGAGCAGAACACGGAAGCAGATGCACTCAGCCGGATGGCGAAGAAGCCGGACAATGCATTGAAGGGGGAGAAAGTCGCAGAGATATTACAGACAATCGCACCGAGAACACTAGATACAATTTCAGAACAGATTGTGCCGGTGCCCTGCGGAAGTACTTGGAGACTATCCTCCATGAGAAGGAAGAGAGAGAAAGGAACACCAGAAGACGACATAGTCCTAGTCCACCCGTTCCTGAGAAACATTGGACGAGTGATGAAAGAGAAGATGAGCGAAGCTCAGAGGAATCTGACGATTCTGATTCTGCCAGCCTGGCGGGGGCAGACCTGGACCCCGCTACTGCAGCCTGGGCATTTGACAAAGACCCTGGGGGCCTTTCAGGAGTGCATGATACCAGGAATGAAGATGAGAAGGGAAGGCTGGAAATTACCCCCAGGAGAGGTAATAAGCGTTATACTGGAGAAGAGAATATTCAGGGGAGAGACCTCTTCTTAACATGGGGAGAACACGTTGGAGCAAAAGACATAGCAGCAGCAATACTTAGAAATCAGAAGAGTGAGAGAGATACGTGGAGAGCGCTGAGAAGATTCAAGCAATTTCTAGACAGAGAGAGTATGGATGACACTGACACCCTCACAACGAAAGATGCAAAATGGATTATGGCAGAGTTCATCGAAACACTCTCGAATACAAACCTCTCAAGTGGAGTGATAAATCAGACAGTACGGAAGGTGCTGGATTCTATTAACCTCTTCAGAAAGACTAAGGTCGACGTGAAAGACATAGAGATATTTCTTAAAACCTATGTGGGGGAGAAACCAAGAAGAGGCAATCGATACAAATCGATGTGGGACTTGACAATCATCACGAAATGGGCAGAAGCCACTCACGATATGAAAGACCCACAGACCCTCCAGAGGAGGGCTCTCATTTTAACTATGATATTTGGTGCGTTAAGACCAGCAGAGCTAGAGAGGATGAGAAGAGGGACAACGATATTTAAAGAGAATCTAGTCCAGACACAAGTACATACAAAGACATCAGGGGGAGAGACTGTTAAGGTTATCATAAATAAGCATCCAAACCCACGTATCGATGCGGTTGTAGCGCTCCAACGCTGGATGGATTATACAAAGACAACCCTTAGAGACGAACATGTTTGGTTCGATATCAGAGAGAGGCAACCTGCAAATTTGCAGAGGATTAAGGAAGAACTAGTGGCTGTCCTGAGAGTGAACGGAATACCCGACACATTTACCGCGTACTCGATAAGACACGCTGTGATAACGCACTTAGCAAGACAACAAGCTGCAGATTGGAAAGCAATCAATGCGTACGCGAGTTGTGCGCCAGGCTCTAGAGTAGCCCAGGAGTATTACACCGTGTTACCAGTTCAGGACACGAGATGGATCCTGGAGACAATCGGTGGCCCAGTACCCCTGGCAGAGAAGGGAGGAAAGTCGGAGAAGGACAGCAAAGGAAAAGAAATTTCAAATGAGAATACAGAATCTGAAACTAAGGAATTACCTGAAGAAACATCACAATCCGGGGGAGAAGCGGAGACGAGCGAGAGAAAGAATTCGAAGAGACGAGGGCCGACTCGAGAGAAGAGTTCGCATCATGAGGACGATATAACACAACCCACCAGGGGTGATGAGACACCGTCCATAATTCCCCGCAGCATCATGAAGCTGGCGGAGGGTAGACAACCTGCCTTGCAGAAGAAACTCGAGACCGATCGGAGGAAACGCGGAGAGAGAAGCATAGGACAAATTGTCATGCCCGCTCAGGTACAGAAGACCCGATCGAGAACCCCCCGAAGACAGCGCAACAAGGGGAGGGAGTAGGGATAGAGGCCGCACCTTCATCCGCAGTCCCTCTGTTCATCCGCCGCACGACAAGGTGCTAGGCCGGAGGGTTTAAGATCAGAGGAGAGAAGAGAACGAGGGGTTTCAAAACTCATTATTGAGGAGCAAACCTGCTCCTTGCGTTCGGATATTCGCTCTATTGCGAATTGATAGAACGCAGTGAGACAGGTTTTGCTCCGAAATATTACTAACGCGGATGGAGAGACTCAGAGCGGCTGGGTGCGAGATGAGAGAGAAACACAGGGTGAAGAATAGGACGAGAAAAAAGTGGCGAGATAGCAGAGGAGATAGAAAGAGATAATCCGTCCAGAGATATCAAGTGCACCTAGAACCTGTTTAGAGAAACATGGAAACAAATAAAAAGTTCAAGCATGATCCTACTCCTTTACAAGATTAGTATTGTTTTTACAGAGAAGAATTAAATGTTAAATATGCAGTGTGTGATGATTGGGGTTGCTCTGCTGATGCAGCAGAAGAGCGGGAGGCAGAGCATAATACACGCAGTTTTCTTTTCCACGCCTCGCGAAAGCGAGAGTGGTTTTTCTTTCTGCTCCGAACAGAACACTCGCCTCACCGGATCCCTGCACAGCCTGCAGGAGGGAGCTCCGAGGGGTATGCCCCCTGCCCTCTGGTCTTCGAGACCATGGCAAAAGGCGAAGTCGGTGGTGAAGTGAAGCGGACAATGCATTATTTTATTTTATTATTATTAATTTTTAATGCTATTGTTTTGTTTTTTCATCTCGCCCTTTTTTCCACGTCATTTGGGAGGGCGAAGTTTTTCACTCAAACCACCCATAATTTAAGATCAAACTCATTATTTCGGAGCAAAACCTGTCTCACTGCGTTCTATCAAAATTGTTTATTTTCAACAAATATTTCAAGATCTCCAAAATCAATTATAAAAATTTACTGCATTCACGTTATTTAACATATATTTACAAAATAAATTCATTGATTTCATAATGATAATCATTTCATTCATGTTTTTGAAACCAGAAAACAAATGTTTTGTTCTCTCAAATTTGAATTGATTTCAACTATTTTTTCTGACTCTTTTCCAAAGCCATTCAATCACTCTCCATTCAACAGAATTTTTCGCGCAATCATTTCAAAAAGTTTAAAATGAAAACAGCAAGCTTTCAGAAAGGTTGAAACCTGTTTCAATGTTGTATTCTTCTGATAATGTTATATTTCATCACAAAAATTCATTTTTCATTATTTTTTCAAAACTCTTTTATAAAGCTTCGCTGACCATTCTTTTTCAGCCATATCCCACATTTGAATGAGTTGCTTTCCAACTTTCAGAAAAATGTGAGACTCTTTTCTTCTTTCTCAAAAAATGTTGACACCAGACGCACTACCAATCCATTTGTTCTGTTTCGTTTAATATGTCCTTTATCGCATTCAAGAAATATTCTTCCAAGAAAAAAAAGAAGATTCTCCTCTTTTTTGAAGCCAGTCTGATTTGTTGGCCAATGGTAAAGTTGGAGATAGAAATATAATTCAGATGAATAAAAAAATATGTTATACACACATTCAGATACTTTCATTCAAAAAATAAAATTTTTGCATTTCATTAGTCGAACAAATAATAAAATAATTTGAAAGAATTCGATGGTTTGCATTGTCTTTCCTGTGATTCATGTTTATCCCATGAATTCCTTGAATATGTCGATGTTAGTGAACATTCATTGAATTCTCATTATGTTGTGGAAAAGCAATTTGAATATCTTTCAGATCTGAGAGTCCATTATAATATAATTGAATAATTGGAAGAGCTGTTTTTCTCTGTTGCTAGGAGTCAAAAATGTCAACGCAAGAAAAAATGGTATGAGTGCTGATAATGTTATAGTTATTTTGAGTTTTTAATAAATCATCAATTTCTTCTATCGAAACATATGCGAATTTAATATAAATTCTGAAAATGGGGTTATTTTCTGAATGAAATTCTTCACCAAAAATGCAGGAGATGGACAACACGAAAAAATTCAATGGTGTGCTGTTGAAGTTACATATGAATTCTTATTGAATGGATTTCTTTCATTTCTTAACTTTTGTTGAAGAATTGCTGAATGGACTGGAAGATTGCACAAACGATGAACAGAAACAGAAAATTAAAGAAATGAATAGATTGATTGACAAGATGAATGAATATGAATTTATATCCATTTTCACAACAGAACTGTTCAATAAGATGGATGAAATGATTGAAGATAAGATATTATCATGGGAAAATGCAATTTTGATATTGAAGAATGCTGGATTTTGGAAAATAATGAAAGATGCATCGGGAAGTTGTTTTTATCATACTAAATTGAACAGGAGATTTGAAAAGATGATTATTGATGAATATAAGAAAAAAGAAAAAGACGAAGCGCTGCTGGCTGATCTTTGTGAATGCTATTTAACACTAGAAAGTAGAATTTCATATGACTTGAAATCAATTTGTGTGCCCTGTCTTGTGAAAGCTGGATTGAAGAAAGGGGAAGATGAGAACACTCAAAAGGAAGTGGAAATGGCTTTTCTTGCTTTAAGCAATTTCAGTGATGAATATGTTTGAATTTATTTCTTTCTGTTTAACAGCACGCGCATCCGTTTCTGTCTTTCTTTCTTTCTTTCTCTCTCTCTCTCTCTCTCTCTCTCTCTCTCTCTCTCTCTCTCTTTCTTTCTTTCTTTCTTTCTTTCTTTCTTTCTTTCTTTCTTTCTTTCTTTCTTTCTTTCTTTCTTTCTTTCTTTCTTTTTTTTTTTTTTTTCTTTTTTTTTATTTTATATATCTGTGAATGGTATTTTAAATTTCTTAGATAGTACGGGAAGAAATTTATATTAATAAAATTAAAATGATCATCAAATTTCATCAAAAGCAACACATTCTGACGCGACTTGCTTATCAGTCTGTTTGGATGTTTTTGATATTCAGAATAGGTTCAAATACAATTTTGGAAAAAGAGATTGCAAATGGGCTTCATTTTATCAGAGAAGCAGCAAAAGAATTGGAAGAGCTGACGAACTGTGTGAATTGGAAGAGAGAGAAGGAAGCGGTGGAAGATGGAAAAGAGACAAAAGAAGAGCTTATTATCTTGAGATGGCTTGAAACATTGAATTTTTGCTATTTCGCATGCGAATTGTGGAGCAAAGATTATTCTCGGCTTATCTTTAGCCTTGTGCATTTGTATCGAGCAGCAAAGGAATATAGCAGAGAAATCAGGGATCATTGCATTGCACGTATTAGAGGAGCAGCGATAAGCAGACCTGTGGAGTTTGAGGACTTGCTGAATGGAGGAGCTGTTGACCTCATTTTGGAGGAGTTTATTCAGCCAAATGCAGATTGCACACAATTTGAACAAATCATTATGTTCTTTGGAGATCTCTCATCAGGTCTGAAAGGTAAAATGAAAAATAACTATGACGAAGCAAAACGAAAAGATGCAAAAAGAAAGATTTTTGAAAAGATGGAGGTCGAAGGATACGAAGATTGCATCACTGGATTTCGCAATCACATTGTTAAAGATAAATATGGCTTCCATTTTTTGATTAAAAACATTGAAGATTATTTTATTTTTTGTTAATTGATATGCTTTTTACAAGTATTTTTTTCTTCATTTATTTCAAATCATAACAATTGTTTTGACAAATTGGAAATGTTAGTTTTATTTTTATTTTTATTTTTATTTTTATTTTTATTTTATTTTATTTTATTTTTGAAACATGTTTTTTTTTTTTTTGAAATTTTTATTTTTATTTTTATTTTTTTTTTTTTTGTTAAAATTTGTGATTATTATTATGATTATTTTCATTTTTGTTTATTTTATAATTAATTTTTTGAAATAGCTTTTAAAATACAAATTAACCTTTTAACTGTCATGCTTTAAATGTTCGATTTTTTTTTTTTAAAAAGATTTTTATTTTATTAAATGGTTTACAAATGGGACAAAATTTTTTGTTTTATGAATTTTGTTCCACAAAATTCTTTAAAAGATTTTTTTTTTAAATTTTTTATATTTTCATATTTTATATAACACGATAATATTTGAATTATAATCATACTATTGCAGAAAAAGATTGGAACAAATCATTAAATTTTTCAAAAATGAAAGAATTCTGCCCCAAATAACAAACAAAAAAATAAAAAAAAAATCTTTTTTTCAAAAAGACAAATAATTATTTAAATCAAATCCAATAAAGTGAGCAAGAGTTATTGCATCTCTGACTCTTGTTAAGCAAACAAACGAAGCGTTTCTGCTTTGGCTGGCTGTTGCAACAACACTTTGGCTCGCAAGCAGTGGGACAGGGCGAGAGGAAAGAGAATGCGACGAAGAAGAAGAAGCAGTTTTTGTGCTGAATGCCTGCGCAGAAGTGTTTGAAGCACTTGAAGCACCTGAAGATGCCATTGGCAGGATCTGCCTCAGTCTGGCGAGCACACACAGAGACTGAAAATCTGACAGATGTAACGGAGGAGTGTTGATATACATGTCATTGTGCGAATACAGACTCACTGCACTTGACTGCGGTTTCTCTCGACTCAATCCGTTCGGCCCTAAAAACAACTGCTTTTTGAAAGGTTTTTTTGCTTTCTCGCCAAACAACCTTTGCTCTTCTTCTTCTCTTTGGCGCTCTAACTCTCGTTCTTTTTTCTCTCTGTCGAAAATTGCCAGCTGCTGAGTGAATGTTTTTGTGGCTGTGATCGAATGCTGCCTGAGAGAGAGAGGAATAACATCGTCAAACACCATCCACAGCCTCGACAGATGGAAGGTGTAGATGTTGCTGCCCTGAAAAAAAAGGGTTTTTTTTTTCATTGTTTTTTTTTTTCATTGTTTTTCATTGTTTTGATTGATGTTTAAGAGGAATGGGAAAGAAAGAATGAATAGAAAAATGTGTAAAAAAACGAAAGAATAAATCAAAATAAATTTTTTTTAAAAATTTGCACTGGTTATTTCAAATTAAAATCAAAAAATGTTAAAAAAAAAAACCTCCCACTCGAAACAAACCTGAAAAACTGGTCCTTTCTTCTTCTTCGCTCCTCCTCCTTTTCGCCTCGATCTCCCCGCATCCGCAGCGGTGTGCCTCTGAAACAGGTCTTTGTCGAACGAAGACGGAATGGCGCTGCACAGAAAAGCAGCAAGCACCAAAAACTGTGTTCTTCTGTCGAGTGCTAAGAGAGAATTCGAACATTCCAAGTCGACCGAATGGCGGTGGAGGGTAAGAGAAGGTGTGAGGGTTGTCTGCGCAGACGGATAGATGACTGTCTTCGGCTTCGCTTGCTGCAATGAGAATGCGTTTGACGGAGAATCTGCTTTCCCAAGCAATGAAAAGGATGAAGAAGGCGAGCTCTTGCTGCTGTTTGATAGGATATTCGCCATGATTCGCTCGGGAGGCATTGTTCTGTGCTTGAAGCACTCCAAAATGAATACATTTCGGTAAACAGTCAAAAATTCAATGCGTTCATTTTTCTCTGCCTCGCTTGAAGTTGACAGCAATTGAGCTATTTTTCGGCCTATCCCTATGATAGTTGCCACAGAATTGGTATGCTTCCCCAAAATTGTAAAACAAACATTTATGAATGGCTGCACAACGTCTGGAAGAATTCTCTGCGCTATCTGTTTTTGCTGTTCTAAAAAAAAGAAAAAGAAAAAGAAAAAGAAAAAGAAAAAGAAAAAGAAAAAGAAAAAGAAAAAGAAAAAAAAAGAAAAAAAAAGAAAAAGAAAAAGAAAAAGAAAAAGAAAAAGAAAAAAAAAAATAAGAAAAAAAAAGAAAAAGAAAAAGAAAAAGAAAAAAAATAAGAAAAAGAAAAAGAAAAAGAAAAAGAAAAAGAAAAAGAAAAAGAAAAAGAAAAAAATTTTCAAATCTTTCATTCAGAATTTTTATGATCACAAAAAAACACTCAAACCTTTTGTGAATCCAGAAAATGGGATAATAAATGGGTCCGATTGAAGATCAGATAAAAACCGTGACCAATGAAAATTTGTAATGATAATAATCTTGAATATATGATAAAACTGTTAAAGAAAAAAAGTTGCATTAAAATAATTTTAATAAAAACATGCAAACAAGTTTGACTGCTGTTTCAAGGGTTGACAACAGCTCTGATGTGAGAAATCTATTTCTTAGTGCAATTTTTTCTGGTTTTTTTAGTATTAATATTTTTGGAACTATTTTTTCGTTTGAAAAATTCGACATGTACTTTGAATACTGTCCAATCAACAGTAAGAATGTTTCATCATCTAGAGAATACGATGATGGGACCAATTCAATTCCTAATTGAAATAAAGAAAAGTTTTAATTGTTTAAATTTTTATTTTATTTCACACCAAATAAAAAATTAATTATTGAACGAAACAAAGCGCTGGGCACAAATCTTTCTGTGCAATCGAATTTTATATATGGCGCACTCATGTTTTTTAAAGCAGTTTCAGCTGTCATAAGTTTTCCGCAAGCAACTGGGCCCGAAATAATACAGAAAGAATTAATTGGCTAAAATAAAAAAGTGTAAAAAATAAAAAGTTAAATTAGCTCAAACAAAGGTAATGTATTGTTGAATTTTCACTTTCTCAATTTCGCGAAATAGCAAATTTTCATTTTGCTGAACAAGAGGCATCATTTTCAAAATGAAATTTTCAACAAATAATTTATTATGGGTAGTTATATTTTAAAAAATTGAAACAATAAAATGAATGTTAAAATGAAATATTTCAAGATATGCTTCGCAATTTTGAAAAGCTCAGCATGTTATAAAAAATAGATATAAATTTAAAATAAGAAAAACAAAAAGAATAAAAGTCTCATAATAAAAAACACTCAAATAATTTATCGTTCAAAGACAGATCAACAATTCTGCCACGATTATTAAAAAATATAACTCCTCAACATGAAGCTTTAGAATGTTCAAATTTAAAATAATTAAAATGTGTCAATAAAAATAAATTCATATTTAAAAATCCAACAAATAAACTAGCAAGAGCATGAAGAGTCTTCTTCAACTTTTCTATCGCCAACACGAAGACCTTGTTCTTCTCCTGATTTATGACTCATAGGACTTGAACGGATTCGCATTTCTAGGATTATTTTCCGCAATAAAAAATGTTAATGAATTTTGAAAAGACTGAATGATCAAATCAATTCTTGGAAAACTCCCAGACCTCGAGTCAGTGTTGCAAATACTTCCTGTACATTTCTGCCAGATTTAGCAGAAGTTGTGAAATGAGTTGCCCCAACACTTGCAGCATAACTATTTTGAAAATATGAAAAAAATGTATAAAAAAATAACGTAAAAGGATTAAAAGCATACGCCTCTGCTTCACCCAAATCAACAACTCGTTCTCTCTCTCTATCAATTTTATTCCCACATATCACAATTACTATTGACTTCCCAACCATTTCATGTAATTCCCTAACCCATTTCTTCACTTTTATAAATGAATCGATATCGCAAATATCGTAAACAAGTATCGCCCCTTGTGCGTCTCTATAATATATGGGCCCTAGTGCAACATGCCTGAAACGGGGATTGAAATTTGATTTTTCCGAAAAAATACCCAAGCAAACCTTTCTTGACCTGCCGTATCCTATTCACATATCGCATATAAGTTAACATTTTAAATTTAAAACATAAAAATGTTTACTAGAACAAACCCAGATATCCAAAGTTGAAACAGAGCCACACAATTTTATCTTATGAAGAAAAGAATTAGCGCCCACTGTCTGAGGTTGTTTTTCATTAAATATATTTTTCGTAAAACGGTATATAAGAGATGTTTTACCAACTCTCCCTGATAAAAACACATGATAATTGAGTTGCACAAAATTAAGTTGAGTTTAATTAAAAATGTGGACATTTGTCACAAAATAAAATTAAAAGTTAAGAACGTTAAATATTTAAATATGCATTATTATTGAATGAAACTCATTTCATGCCTTCACCCAAAAAAACGACTTTATAACTCATAAATCCACCAAAATTTTATGATCTCAACCAAATGTGTTATAAAAATGACATATTTATAATTTAATAATATATCAAATTGGATCTTTGAAATTTAATTTTTGTAATAAAAGAGTTATTCAAAGGAGCCGTAGAAAATTTTAGAGATTTTTGAATGCAAAGCATGCATGAAGCAACTTTACTCCAATCATCTCCAAATGATACGACATATTTAGTATTAGAAATTGTTGGAGCTGTTTTACTTCTATTTCTTTCTGCTTTTTTTAATTGTATGTCGCATTGTTTATCAATCATATTTATTTATTTTATTGTTATTTATTTCATGAAAGGTCTTGGTATTGGAGTGTTCAGCTTCGATAGGATGAATTTGCAAATGATGCTTGATGTTGGAAATAAAAAAGAAAAGAAGCAAGCCAAAAACATTCTAAGAGTTCGCAAACATGGTATCATTTGCTTTTTTAAAAAAAATAATTGACAAAAATTTTCAATTCATATCTTTTTTTTGAAGGAAATGTTCTTCGTGTTGCGATAGCTTTTGGATATGGTTTAAATTTTAATAATTTTTTTTTATCTTAGCTATATCTCATTGATTATTTTCAATAAAAATTTAAACAATTTTTGCGCAATATGTTTTAAGTGATTTGCAATGTTGGTGTTGTAATTCTTTTAAATCTTGCAATTGGGCATTGGTCAGCCTTATTTGTCAGCTGGATGACCTTAACATTCTTCGGGGAAATAATACCGCAAGCCATCAGCACGCGCGACGGATTAGGAATCGGCTCGCGAATGTGGTGGTTCTGCGACATCTGGATGTGCGTCGTGGGAATCATTGCCTTTCCAGTGGGAAAAGTGCTTGACTATGTTTTGGGGCAGGATATGGGCGCAAGATACACCCGAGCGCAGCTGAAGAAGCTGATGGAGATGCAGGCAAGCGGGCGGTTCCACGAGCTCTATGACGAAGACGGCATCGACGAGTCAGATTTGAACCTGCTCCGAAACACAGTCGATTTCGGAGAGAAGACAGCGAAGGAGATTATGACGAGCATTAGAGACGTGTTTATGATTGATGTATGTCAAAAAGAATTTAAAAAATAAATTAAATTGAATTGAAAAGAGAAAATTTTATTATTATTATTATTATTATTATTATTATTATTATTATTATTATTATTATTATTATTATTATTATTATTATTATTATTATTATTATTATTATTATTATTATTTAAACAAATATTATTATATGCTTGATTTATGTTTTATTTCATTGTTATTAATTATATTTTTTTTTGTTGTCTTTTTATTGTTATTTATTTATTTTGTATATTTATATTTAAAAAAATAAATAAATTATTATTATATATTCATCTTCACCAACAATCTTCCGTTCACTTCCCTCCTCTTCTTCTCTTCCTCTCCCATCCCTCTTCTCCCTTTCCTCCTCCTCCTCTTCCTTCCTCTTCTATTCCTTCCTCTTCTCTTCTTCTTCTTCTTCCTCCTCCTCCTCCTCTTCCTCCTCCTCCTCCTCTTCCTCTTCCTCTTTTCTTCCTTCCTCTTCTCTTCCTTCCTCTCCTCCTCTCTTCCTCTCCCTCTCTTCTCCCACAGGCCGATGCCCCCCTCACTCCCGAGCTCCTCACTCTGATGGTTGCTGACGGCCACTCCAAGATTCCTGTGTTCGAATCCAGCCAAAACTCCATCCTGGGCTTCTTAGAGACCAAAGACGTGCTTCTCTTAGAGAGAAAAGGGGAAACGAGAGTGGGGTCTGTGTTTGCGATCTTGGGACACCCGTGTGTGGTTGTGGATGCAGATATGCGTGTGGTCGGGGTGCTGAACGAAATGAAGGCAAAGCGAGGCAAATTGTGTGTGGTGTGCCGAGTGAATGTGGAAGGAGAAGGCGATCCGTTCTATGAGAATGTGGGGATCATCACGAGGGAGGATATTGTGAGTGAGATTGTGGGAGAGGAAGGGGCAGAGGAGGTGAGAGAGAGAGAAAGAGAGAGAGAGAAGGAGAGGGAAGAGGAGAGAGAGAGGGAGAGGCAGAGGTTGGAGAAGCTGAAGGAGGTTGGGATTGTTGGGGAAGATGGAAGTAGCATAACAACAACAACAAAAACGACAAGAGGAGGAGGAGGAGGAGGAGCTGTTGAGTTGGATCAGAGGAATAAAAGCAAGAAGAAGAAGAAGAAAAAGAAGAAGAGAAAGAGAAAGAGAGAAGGAGAAGAAGGAGAAGAAGAAGGAAGCGAAGATTCGAGCAATGGAGAAGGGTCTGGGTGGGATGAGATGGATGAGGAGGAGATGAAGATGGTGATGTTGGAGAGCAGAGAAGAGGCGATGAAGAAGATTGAGGCAATGCGGCAGATGGAGTGGGAGCAGGCGAGAAGAGAAGACGAAGAACAAGAGGAGGAGAGGAAGAAGAGGAAGAAGAAGAGGGAGAAGATGGAGAAAGAAGAGAAGGAGAAGGAAGCTGAGGAGAAAGAGAAGAAGGATAAAGGGGAAGGGGAAGGAGGAGAAGAGGAAGGAGAGAAAGAGAAAGAGAAGAAAGAAAAAGAAAAGAAAGAAAAAGACAATGATGAAGATGACGATGATGATGATGAAGTTTATCCATCAGAAAACGACAGCAAAACGCCATTTCGTTCAACAGACACGATTTCATCAACATTTTCTTCTGCTTTTGTCAGATTTACTCCTCAAGCATTTCATCATCATCCTTCTTCTTCTTCCTTTTCTTCTTCTTCTTCTGTATTTTCCACTTCTGCTTTTGGTGTGTTTCAACCTCCTTCTGCTTCTGCCTCTTCTTCTTCTTCTTCTTCTTCTCTTGCTTTCTCTTCTCTATCCTCTCCCTTTGCCCCAACTCCGTTCTCCACCGCTTTCTCTTCTTCTTCCTTCATTTCTCCTTCTTCTTCTTCCTCTTTCTCCTCTTTCTCCTCCTCTTCCTCTTCTTCTTCCATCTCTTCTTATTCTTCCTTCCCTCAAGCCAAACACCCAAAACGCCACCGCCACTGGATCAACTGCCAGTCCTACATGGAAGAGTTTCTCCGAACGATCGTCGAGTTTCTCCGAGCGAATTTCCCCGTCTTTGCAACGTGGAAGAAAAGACATGTGGCAGCTCTGTTGAGGGACAGCGAGTGTTTTGAGATTCCGATGTGGAGTGGGATTGGGATTGGGATAGGGAATGGAATAGGAGTAGGGAGCGGAGGAGGAATCGGAAGTGGGACGGGGTTAGGGATTAGAATGCAAGGGAAGGAGAAGGAGAAGGAGAGAGAAAGAGAAAGAGAGAAGGAGAAAGAGAAAGAGAAAGGAGGAATAGGAGGAATAGCAGGAAGTGCTGGAGAGTTTGATGCGCAATCACCTTCCTCCTCCTCCTCCTCTTCTTCTTCTTCTTCCTCTTCCTCTTTCCCATCTTCTTCTGAATTGTTAGCTTCTCCTTCTCTTTCGCCTGAAGACACGAGCGAATATGCTCATCTTATCAAAACCACGTCACCTGGCACTGTGTTATCACAGACAATGCAACCGAATAATAATGTTGCTTTTAATTTAAATTCTTCTTCTTCCTCTTCTTCTTCTAAATCTTCATTATCTTCCTCCTCCTCCTCTTCCTCTTCTTCTCATTTCAGCCCTTTATCCTCTAGCCAATCTTCAGGAAAACCTTCAATTCTGCCTAATTCCGAGCTGTTTAAGCCACCTTCACCAAGAGGAAGTCAAAATAATAATCAAACTTCTTCTTCTTCTTCTTCTTCCTCTTCCTCTTCTTCTTTCTCTCCAACCTCTTCTCCTCCAAATCATTCATTATTCCCTTCTTCTTCTTCTTCTTCTTCTTCACTTTCTCCTCCTTCTTCTTCTTCTGTTCAAAATCCTTCCTTTTCTGCTTTGTCTGCCCCAGCCATTTGCAAAGCGTGTATTCAGGGCGATCCTCAGCCAGATCTCATCATCATCATCACTGGACAGTTGCTGGTTTGTATTTTATTTTTTCAATTTATTTTTATTTTTATTTTTATTTTTATTTTTATTTTTATTTTTATTTTTATTTTTATTTTTATTTTTATTTTTATTTTTATTTTTATATTTAATTTTTGAATATAATATTAATTTTTATTGTAAATTTTTTTTCCAATAAATACATTTGTTCATATATTTTTCTATTCTTATTCAAAAATATTCATCATCGTCTTCTTCATTTTCATCTTTTCTCCTCCTTTTCTTCTATTTTTCTTCTTCTTCTTCTTCTTCTTCTTCTTCTCTCAGGTTATCCATCAGCGCTCCTCCTCTGGTTCTGAAGCGCCTCTTGTCTTCTCTGAACTGGGTATGCCCTGGACGGTGCTCAATTCTGAGTGCTTTTTCACTTCTTCTCAAATGCCTGACATTTTGAGAGTTCCACAATCAATTGTGGAGAAAAGGGAAGAGGAAAGAATGAAGAGAAAAGAAGAGAGAGAAAAAAGGAGGCAGCTGGAGAAAGAGAGGGAGGCTCAATTGTCATTCAATGTGAGAAGAAAATTAAAAGAGAAGAGAAGAAAACACAGACACAGACACAGGCATGGGCATCGGCATGGGCATCGGCTTGGTCACAAAAGTAGATTCAGTTCTGGGCTGAATGTGAAGGAGGAGGAGAACATAAGCAGAGGAGGAAGTTTTATTGGTGGTAGTAGTGGTAGTAGTAATAACAGTTTTAATAACAGTAACAGCGTTAATAGCAATATCGTTAAAAATAGCACAAGCTTTAACAATATGAGCAATTATAACAGCAATAAAGATGACGAATCCTCTGATTCCTCCTCAGACGGCTCTGGCTCTTCCTCCTCCTCTTCCTCCCTCTCAAATGCTGCTAATGATTCTGCTGCATCCTCCTCCTCTTCCTCCTCTTCCCGCTCTTCTTTGACTGCCACCTCCTCCAAAATCCGCGAAGCTGAGCAAGCAAATGCACTCACAGTGACTTCCCTTTCCTCTCTTCCTTTTCCTCCCGTCGCTTCCTCCGCATTCAACCCGTCCTTCCGCTCAAGCACACCCGCCTCTCCTCCCCCCTTGCCAGTTGAGATGCCTTACCCACCTTTGCTTCCTTTGCTTTTCCCCCCTAATGCTCTTCCTTTACAGTCTGCCCCTGTCACTGCTGTGTGTATTGATGGGCCAGCAAAAGTGATATTCATCAAAAAGAGCGAATTCCTGAGGATTCGGTTTGTGGTGGAGTTTGAGAAAGAAAAGGAGAGGAAAGAAGAAGAGGAGAGGAGGAAGGAAAGGAAAGAGAGAGAGAAGCAGAGGAGGAAAGAGAGAGAGCTGAAGAGGCAGAGGGAAAGAGGGCTGGCTGTGGATGAGGCGACGATTGAGAAGAAAGAGAAGGAGAGAGAGAAAGAGAGGGAAAGATATGAAGAAGAGGAGAAGAGGAAAGAGAGAGAAAGGATTGCGAAGATGATGGAGGAAAGGAAAGAGGCAGCGAAGAAAAGAAGAGAAGAAGCACAAAGGAGGAATATGTTGAGAGCAGAGCAAGGAGAAGGAGAAGAATTCGAGGAAGGAGGATTCATGGAAGAAATGGTGGAAGGTGGAGGAGGAAATGAAGGAGGAAGCGGAGGAGGAGGAGGAGCAGAGGAACAGCCAGTTGTGACTGGGGTGTTAATGTAGTGATTTTTTGGGAATAAAAGAATGAAAAGTGAGAAAGAAATTGAGATTGAGTAAATTTATTCAAAAATAAAAAATAAAATAAAAAAATAAAATTTTTCTAAAAATTTTGAAATAAATAAAAATATTTTATATATTGTTCATTCATGTTTGTTTTTTGTGGATTTTTTATATACTGTCTATCCATTTCAATTTCATATGATTATTTATTTTAATTAAAAAAAAATTTTTTTATTCTATCACTTCACAAAGCAATAGCAGTTTTAATTTGTGTCTCAAAGGAAGAGCACAAAATAAGATTCTACATTTTAATTTTAAATGAAAATTCTTTTTTGTTCTCAAACAACAGAAATATAAGGTTTTTGATTCTAATAAACGAATGTTTATTCAAATACTTTAAAAAAAACATAAAAAAAGAAGAAATAAAAGTAAAAGAAAGAAATAACATAAAAAGAAATTGTTATTTCTACTAACAAAGACATCAGAAAACAACAGAAACAATTGTAAAATAAAAAATTTCTTAGAATGAGTAAAATTAAAGTTTAAAATCCTTTTAAAAAGAACTTTCAATTAGACAAATAACAAAACGAAATCACGGTTAATTCCTCATTGTAAACAAATGAATGTTTAAAATAATGAATAAATACAATAAATTGAATAAATAAGCACATCTTCAAACTTTGCATATTCAAAAGATATCATTGAAACTTTTTATTATCTGAATGTATTTCAGAATTCGAATCTGTTTTTTTAATAAATGAATCCCAATTCTTTTTATCCTTCTCATTCTCCTTTTCCTTCTTCATTTCATAACTTTTTTTTTTTTAATTAACAATCATTTCAATGAAGAAGATATCTAAAGAATCAAAATTTTGTCTAAAACTCTTCATTTTCATGCTAACAAACTTCCAATATTAACCCATTTAACACAATTTGTGACCTAACTTCATTAAAATTTTCTGTTAATATCTGTGTCACCATTAAAATCACAACATTATTGTTATTATTATAAAAACTTGTATCTTTTCCAATTTGGCTGAAAAATCTATTATTAACAACCATCCGTTCAATATCCTCCTCCATCATCGCTTTCCATCTTCTTCCAATCTTCTTCACTTCCTTTTCCTCTCTCTCCCTCATTCCCTTCTTTCCCTTCTTTCTTAACATTCTTTTCGTTCATTTTATTCATTTCACCTCCTTTATATTCTTTTTCTCCTTCTTTTCCTTCTTTTCCTCCTCCTCCTCCTCCTCCTCCTCCTTCTCCTTCTCCTTCCTCCTCTTCATATCCCTCTTCAAACAGTTCTCCTTCCTCTCCTTCTCCTTCTCCTTCCCCTTCCCCTTCCCCTTCATACCCTTCATACACCTCAAACGCATCATCCACATAATCTTCCAGTATTTTCCTCGCCATTTTCCTAATTTTCTTGTTTTTTGCCCTTTTTGACAAGAAATCCAGCGCTTTCACTCCGCCAAATTCGAACAGCTGATTCACAATCTCATCAGTCAGCCTCGTTTTGCGTGGTCTTTGGAACAAAAATTGCTCTTCTTTGAATTCTGCATCGATGTCGAAGGAAGAAGAAGAAGAGGAAGAAGAAGAGGAAGAAGAAGAGGAAGAAGAAGAAGAAGAAGAAGAAGAAAGAGGGGAAGAAGATGATGATAATGAAGGAGGAGGAGGAGGGAGAAGAGAAGGTTGAGAAGAAGAAGAAGAAAGAGAAAAAGAAGGAGGAGGAAAAGAAGAAGAAGAAGGAGAGGAAGGGAAGGGATATGATGATGATGATGATAAAGACGATGACTGAAATGGTAACTGTGATTGAAAATGAGATTGAGGTTGTGAAGAAGAAGGAAATGAAGAATTGAAGGAAGAAGGAAGAGGTTGAATGAAAGAGGAAGGAGAAAAAGTGAACGAAGAAGTGAAAGGTGGAGGAGGTGGAGGAGGAGGTGGAGGAGGAAGGAGAAATTGTGTTTGGTTTGTTGACGATGACGATGATGATGATGATGAAGGTGAAAATGAAGATAAAGAAGGAGAAAAAGAAGAGGAGGAAGAAGAAAATGAAGAAGAGGAAGGGTTGATAAAAGAAGGAGAAGAAGAAGAAGTTAAAGAAGAAGAAGAATTTTGTTGTAGCTGATTTGAATGAAGTGGTGGTGAATCAAGGGGTGGATTGAAAGAAGAGAAAGAAAGAGGAGAAGGAGAAGAAGGAGAAGAAGAGGAAGAGAAGGAGGAAGAGGAAGAAGAAAAAGAATTGAACGAAGATTGAAATGAAACTGGTGTGTTATTATTTGCATTGTTCACAATATCAACTTCTTTTCCTTCTTCTTCTTCTTCTTCTCCTCCTTCTTCTCCTTCTCCCCTTCCTTCTCCTTCTCCTTCTTCTCCCTCACACCTCCTCCTCCTCCCCACCCTCACGCTCGCCTCCAGAATATTCTCCAGTGCACAAATCGCTTCTCCCACTGCCTTTTCCATTCCTTCCTTTAACACAAGGCAAATTGGAAGCAAAGCTTTTTCTTTGACCAGCTGAAAAGAGCCGAAATAGCAATCGCTTAAATTCTTCATCATTCGCATGGTGTAATCAGCTATGCCGCTTGTGGGCTTGATGGTGCCGTTGTGGAAGAGCTGGACGAAAGAGGAGACGAGGGTGCTGTGGAAAAGAGAGCGGATCTGAGGGGGAGAGGGAGAGAGGGGAGAGGAGGGAGATGGGGAGAGGGGAGAGGGGAGAGGAGAAAGGAAGGGAGAGAGAGAAAGAGAAGGGGAAAGAAGAAGAAGAGAGAAAGAAAGAGAAAGAAAGAAAAGAATAAATACATGCATACAACAATGCAAAATTAATCATAAATAAAATAAATGAATAGACGCTTAAATTGAAAAAAATAATAAAAAATACTTCCATTTTATCGCCTGCTGCAATGTTTGAGCAAATAAAAGCGATTTCTTGTCGAATGCTCAAAAAATCTCTCCTCAGAAATTTCAATAAAATCGGCAAGACTCCTTTTTGAATTAATCTCTTTTATTTTGTTTTTTTATTTTTTAATAAGTTTGAATGAAATAGAAAGAGAGAAAGAGAGAAAGAGAGAAAGAGAGAAAGAGAGAAAGAAAAAGAGAAAATAGAAAAGAAAAGAAAGAAATAATTACAAAAAATATTAAAATAGATAATAAAAGAAAACAAAAGAAAGAAAGAAAAGAATAAACAAATGAAATTAATAGAAAAATAAAAAAAAAAAAAAGATAAATTTAAAAATATTTCATATTTAATAATAATAATAATAATAATAATAAATAGAAATATCACACCTGACAAACAGCCGAATTGAAGAAAGAGATATTTCCAATCACTTTCAGCAGAGCCAGCTCAACCGAAGGCAGGTTGCATTCATTGAGCACTTTGAAGACAATGGGAAGATGATATTTCACCAGATTCTGTTGGAAGGGGGGGGTGAAAAAAATTAATTTATTAATTAATAAATTAATAGAAAAATAAATAAATAAATAAATAAATAAATAAATAAATAAATAAATAAATAAATAAATAAATAAATAAATAAATTCATTTTAAAGAAAATTAGATAGAAAAAAAGAAATTATTTCAAAAAAAAAATTCATTGAAAAAGAGAATAAATAAATAATTAAAAATTATTGTTTAAAAAATTTTCATAAAATAACAAAAGATTACAATAATTGAACAAAATAAATGCAATAATTCATAAAGAAAAGAAATAAAAGAAAGAAAAAGAAAAAAGAAAAAGAAAAAAGAAAAAGAAAAAAGAAAAAGAAAAAGATTTGAAAAAAAGAAAAAAAGAAAAAAAGAAAAAAAGAAAAAAAGAAAAAAAGAAAAAAAGAAAAAAAGAAAAAAAGAAAAAAAGAAAAAAAGAAAAAAATAAAAAAAGAAAAAAAGAAAAAAATAAAAATAACTTTATATTTAATATCCTTTCACCAATATTCTCTTTATCACACAATAATAACAGTCGAATTATGATCTGACAGATTCTTCAGTGCGGTTGTGGTGTCTTTGCTAAGCTCAACATTTGTTGTTGGCAGATATCTGATGAGAAGAGGCAGTGAGGCAGTCAATTGTGCTTCAACCTCATCGATTCTCTGCTCATACGAAGATTTGGGGAGTTGAAAGGAAGAAGAAGAGGAAGAAGGAGAGGAGGAGGAGGGGGGAGGAGAAGAAGAGGAAGGAAAAGAAGAAGAAGAAGAAGGAATAGAAGAAGAAGAAGAAGAAAGAGAAGAAGGAGAAAGAGAAGGAAGAAGAGAAGAAGAAATATGTTCATTTTCTCCTCCTTCTCCTTCTCCTCTATACCCCCACATCTCCTCTCCCTTCTCTCTTCCATCTATCCTATTGCTGCTGCTGCTGATGTTGCTGAATATACTGCCACTTTCATTGATAACACTGTCCTTGTTATTTATAACACTATTGTCCATGCAGCTGATGTCTGTGCTATTTCTTCCTATTCCGCTTCTGCTGCCTTCTTCTTCTTCTTCTTCATTATCTTTTCCATTGTCTTCTCCTTCATCTTCTGTGATAGGTGTGTCTCGTGGATGGAGCAGCTTCCGTTGCACATTGCGGCAAAGCTGGGCATACGCAAACATCGCCCGCAGCCTCAGGTTGTGCGGAGACGAGGGGCTTTGGAGAAACTCAATGATCGGTGTGACGATGTCGTACTGGATGCAGTAATTGCGCACTTCTGTTGAATCAAACGCAAGATGTGCCAAAAGCCAGCATATCTGTTTATTTGCGGGGATTCAAACAGCATCATAAATGAAATAAATGCATGCATATCATACCATTATTTGATTTTCTTGTGTTGTTGATCGAAAAATTTTCGTGATATTCCCTAAGCACCCGGAGTAAAGAACAGCTTTTGTGCATGCTAGAGAATTTAGACTTGCTTTATAAAGACAAAAAAATAAATCACTAAAAATGCAAAATTTGCATACATATATTAAGAAGAATCCAAATTGCTTCTTTTTGAAATTTTGGACTTTGCTCAGATGAAAGAAATGGAATAATTCCATCAATCACATTCTGGCGTATGTACTGCAAAGAAAGAGGTCTGATAAAATAAGATAAGCTTTTTGAAGTTAATGGCTTCCTTATGTTAACAAGTGATTTATAAGATAGATCGGCATCTTGCGATTTTAATCCCTCTATGAAACCATCCAAAATTTTTGGCTGAATTTTAAATTTGAATTCATTAAAAAGTAATTCATTTATATTTTTTTGAAAAGCAATTACAAAAATACTTCTAATATATCTTTTTGATCGTGTGTATTCTCATCTTCTCTTTGATCGTTCAATAAACAATCTCTATCAATTTGCCTCAAGGAAAATGTTGAATATTCCGCTTTCCTTGGATCAAACGAAATTTCTGTTGTATTGTAATATTGAGAAAATCTTTGATTCGCCCTGCTTCCAAAACTATCTTCACGAATCATTTTTTTACAAAGTTTCAAAAATTGTTGTTTGAAGCTTTTATTATGGTTATCAGAATTACAACATGAATATTGTCAAAATCCAAATCAGAAAATCTTTATCAAGTTAACATATATTGTATTCAATAAATGTTATTGTGATTTTCAGTATCATTTTAATGACATCAACAAAAAATTTTTCTGTTTTTTTTAAATCAAAAGCTTAATGCATAATCATATGGGGGAAAATACGGACTTTCAAGCTTTTCATGCACAAAGAATGAAAAAAATGTTTTTCTAATAACATTTTTAAACTTAACCAGATTTCAAAATAAATTTGATTTTCATATCTGCAAGCAAATATCATTATATAATAACATCATGTTGTGTGATATCACATGTATTTCAAAAAATAAATCCATTTTTTTCATATTTTTTGATCTCAAAAAGATCATCTTTGATGCATAATTTATCAATGAAAATGCCTGAAGTCAAATATTTTGTTCCACATTTCTTCAGATAAATGATTTCTTGAAAAAATGATATAAGAAATAGTTCTTTAATCTTCATTTTTGATTGGGACATTGAACATTTTCAAAATTGTATTTAAAATAACTTGAATGTTTTATTTGTTTGTTTTCTTATCCATTTTAATATCAGACTTGCATAAACACACAAAACGCTGACCAAATTTTTTCACTATATAATAACCACTGAAGTTCCGTTATATGATTCTGTTAATATTCACTTTGTAACATCTTGCGAAAAGTGATGTACGTGAAAAAAGATCAAAAAATTTTTCGTAAAAATCATATAATAATATAATGTATCGTTCAAATTCCGAAGAATCTTCTCCTGTTCCAGCTCCAAATGGATCTGAATATTCGCTTTCTGATTTTAAGAAAGTTCTTTTTCAGTATCTTCTTCATCTTTTATTCCCAAAATGCCTCAAATATATCAGGAATTTCTTCGTTTTCATCAACTTAATCATTATCAATTAACAATTCAAATTCATCTTCAGATTGAAAATTGATAATTTTTTCAATGAATTCTCCGTAGGAAATTTTACCTGATCTTTTCACAATGAATGTCGCAAGCACTCCAGGAATATATCGCTTTCTCACTCCAAATCAAAAGAAAAAAGATCGCAAATGTGCCCACATTCCTTCGATAGTGTTCGTATTGGCTTTCGTAACAGGATCGATGTTATGACGTTTGTGGCAGACGGTCTGGTGTGTGAAACCAATTTCTCCTTTGCAAGTGCAAGCTTTCTACTCGTCGCTGATTATTGTTGTTCCTTCTTTGATTCTGTTTTTGATTATAGGGATTAGTGCATCTTTTTTTCTGTTAGGCACAATGAATACGAATTTTTTTCCTAATTCTTCTTCGCCTTTTCGTTCGACAGCTCCAAATATTTACATCAATTTTTTCTGCTTTCCTAATTTCAAAAATAGTTATATTCACAACAAATAAATAAATTATAATGAAAACAAAATATTTTTTTCGATGCTAAAACCTTTTTTGTATTTCCATCTCCTCCATGCTGCTTCAACAATTTTTACTATTTTGCCTGCCCCCTTCCAATTTTTTCATTTCTTTAATTTAAATAATTTTTGCGCAGTCGACTTTGCAACGCTTGTCCAATACCCAATCGTCATTTGAGATACATTTTGCATCATCCCAATTCACCAATCTTTGACTTCCGGCTAAAACACAAAAGAATCATCATCACAGTGGAAATAGGCGATTTTGAAGACTCCAGAGTGGTATTTTTAAAGCAGGAAACATTTTACTTGCACTTTGGGCACTTCAGGAATCTTGAATGTCCCCTTCCTTTACAGATTTATTTGTCTTTATTGCAGTGTTGGCAAACTGCAAAAACCTAAGGTGAATATTGTTGTGTCCATTTCCAAGATGATTCTTCAGATGAAAATGTCTCATACAGTGCATGGCATTCCTTTTTGAATGGTTTTTTCCAAGACATCTTATTTTTGATCGATTAAAATTTGTGATCAAACCCATTTTTTATGTGATTAAAAGAAAAAGTTATATTTATAATTTTGTCCAGAGTATGCAAAGCGTTGACAAAGAACATCATTTTCTTTAACCTGATAAGCAAAAGATTGCGAAAATGCATGAAAGAATCAAAAATATTTTGTGTGCTTATTCTGTGCTTATGCCATATTTTCACATTCATTATTTTCGGTTCGAAATTGTCCCTTATATATCAGAAAATGAAAACTGAAAAGGGATTATTATTGTACAAAAAATGCTTCTCTTTATTTCCTCTTAAAAATATAGTTTTTGAAACAGATGTTATGAATATTTCATTTGAATACAAAATATCGACTCATTAACAAACAACCTTTGTAAAATTAGCTCCCGGAAATAAGTCATGATTACTCAAATAATCACACAAATTAACAGCTATTTTCGAATGTGCAAAAAACAATAAGAAAAATTCAAATTTTTATATAGTTTAATTTTTCGAAATGTTTGTTTGTGAAACTAAAAATAACTGCCTTATTTTCAATTTTTCAAATAAATTTCAAATTTCCTTGATAGTTTCAATAAACATCTGTGTCACCTTGGAAAATGCGATCTCAAGTCAGTCAGTGCCCTTTTTTTTATTTTTTTTTTATTATTTTTTTTTTATTTTGATTTTTTTTCAATAAAAATTAACTATTTGGGGTGAAATATTTGACTTCAAGCATTTTCATTGAAAAATCATGCGCTTTTCTTTGACTTTTTGAGAACAAAAAACACAATAAAAATGGGTTCATTTTTTGACATTCGTGAAATATTACAATACTTTCTGTTTTGATTTCAATGATGTTTGTTCACAGATATGAAAATCAAATTTATTTTGAAATCTGGCTAAGTTAAAAAATGTTATAAGTGAAACAATTTTTTCACACTTTGTGCATAAAAAACTTGAAAGTCCATATTTTCCCACATTTGTTAAAAATTATTTATACAAAATAAAACACTTTCCAATAATTCAAAATATTTATGACAAAAATTTATGCACAATTTTCTATCAATAAACCTTTATAAATTATTAATTTATTTCTATCCTTTTTTAGGCATTGATAAAAGTCAAGACTTTCTATTTGAATAAACAGTTGGATTCTTCAATTTGTTTTTTTATGTTTTCGAATAATTATTTTCAGTTTTGCATATTTTTTTAATGTCATTTTTGAAAAGAATAAAACTTGATTGAATTCTTGTGAACAAAAAATATTCTCTTCAATCGACATTCTTTTAACGATTTTCCATTATGCTTATTGTCTTTTGCAATTGATAATTAATACTTTTTTATTAATAACAGTATGTTTTAAAAAGAAAAATAATTTTGCAAGTTTTTTTTAAAAAATTTGAATCAAAATAATCTTATCCATGAAGAATTAAAAAAATATTTTTTTTAAAAATATACAATAAAAATGATTTCTGAAAATTTGAATTATTTTGTTTTCTGTTTTCATTTTTAATTTCCAAATTTTTATTTGTCAGTAGTTTCGCTCATTTTTGTGAAAACTTCTTTGTGTGAATGAAAAGTCAATGTGCGTAATAGCATTTCGTTTTTCCCGTTCTGATTTTCTTCCGTTTTTTCATATTCATCATCATCATCATCATCATTATCTCATTCTTTCTCTTCAATTTCTCCATTTAATTCTTCATCTTCTCATTTTTCTCCTTCTTCCTCTTCCTCTTCTTCTTCTTCATCAAAATCACATTCTAACACTTCTCTTCAATATAATTACCGAAATTTTAAGTAGAATCATTTCTCCTCCTCTATCTTCTTCTTCCTCATCTTCTCATCTTCTTTTTCAACTTTTTTTCTTTATCTCCCACCACTTTTCCTCAACTCTTGCCCTCCGCTCCCTTTTCCTCCTCACTTCCACATAGTCCTTTCACGAAAAATTCTCCAGTAACTTTTACAGAAGCTTCCGCTTCTCCAAGGTTGCACATCTCCTCGCAGCTTTCCACATCACGCTTTCCCACCACATCCTCCCTGTTCACCATCACTTCCCACTGGCTTATGTTCGTAAGCAGCATCTCCGTCTCTCCACTCTACAGGATGTGAAGGTACCCATGTTCCATCCAACGTTCAACTTTCTCTGAATATTACTCATTGTGTAGCAGCAGCCCCAGCATCCTTCATGTATCCAAATTCGCAACTGCAAACAACTCTCTCGCTTAATGCACAGGATTATCTTCCTCTTCACAAACAACACACTTCCCCTCCTCTCTTCCCTTTCCACGTCCTCCATTCTCTTTTTCATTTCCATCATGAACCTCCATCCTTCCTCACCACTTTCTTCTCCAGCTCTATATTCAATTCCTTCAATGTTTTCGGAGCAACCACTCCACACTTTGTTCTTTTGCTTTGCCTCTTCCATCTCCTTGAGTTGCGCAAGCCGCTGCTCCTGCTGCTTCCCCTGCCACAGCTACAGCACACAGCACCCCACAATCACCACTCCTACTATCACACCCACCGTACTCACCACAACATGATGAATGATTGTCCACACATGCAGCTTAAACATGCACCGCCCACAGCCCTCCCTTTTTTTTCTCCTTTCCAGCGAAATTACTGATGTCGAGTTGAAATTTCCTAGATCCTTTGCCTCCTTCCCCTGCACTCCCTCTGCTCCTTTTTTTCTGCCTGCTCCTCCACAGCCAGCTCCTCGCTTTAATACTCCACATGAGCTTGCACAACCTCCCCCACCCCATTCTTCTCAATTACATCCCACACGATCCTCCTGTACCCCCTCCGCTGTGTGTTCTGCCCTGTGTTTTCAAATCAGTATGACTTCACTCGCTAGCTCCCGCTGCAACCCGCACAATTTGCTGGAAGTGCCGCTTGCATTACACCAGCTCCTGCACTGTTTTCTTCTTCCTAGTTTACTCCCAACTGCGCACCTAGTTCTGCGCCATTGACAAATACCTCTCAATCAGCGGGTTGTTGTTCCTGATCTCCACATCTTCAGCTAGCACCATGTCACCGCTCTGCTCGATCACGCCTTCCGACAAGTTATCCATGCTCGTGTTCCACAACCTGAACTCACACTCCTTCACAAGCACCAGCTGCGACTTAATCCGATACTGTTCACTCCTGCTCCCAGAATCAAACACCTCGCTCATTGCTGTGCTCTCCGACTTCGCCAACTCTTTCCACTGCAGGATCGCCTTCGGAGCGCTCTGTCTCTGCCCCTCCCACTTCACAACATTCTCCTCAACAACCAGCACGCATCCCTCTTTCCTTCTCAATCTCCCGTTCCCATTTTCGAATGAAATCGGAACGCCGACAACTGTTACTCTATCACCACCAACACTGCTGCTGCACTGCACTTTTCGACATCCTCTGCCTGCTGACATATTCCTTCAGCACAGCGTTCTCCACAGCACCCATGCAACAGCGCGCACAAACTTCTCCGAACAGTTATTCGCTTCTGATACTCACACTTTAACTCCTGCCATTGTTTTTGTGTTGATAAGCGCATCTTTTGTCCTCTCCAAATCCATGTGAAGAACATGCTTTAATGATAGAAATGGTTCGAAAAAATATTAGAAAAACTGTGAAAATTAATAAAATTTTCACAAACAATAAATATTAGAATTTTAACTAGTTGAAAATTTTTATTAACACATTCTAACAAATAAAAAACACAAACATTTGAAAAAATAAACTTTTGATTTAAATCACGTCAGTAACAGACAGTGATGTGGGTGCCGTGGTATTTCCACAACAAAAAAAATTATTACCAAACAACCCATTGTGTAAAAAATATGGGCGATTGCTTTTTGAATCATATTTCTTCATTCAAAAATTTAGGTTCAGAATTATCTTTTGAATATCAATGAAAAAAATTGAAAAGTGAAAAGGCTTATTGAAGACATTTTCATCTTTTATATTGAAAAAACACTTGATTTTAAAAACAATTATCATGCTTTTTTTCTTTTGTATTAAAATTTTATTTCCAAAAGCCAACAATCATTGAAAAGTCAACTCCCCGAAAAAAGATATGATTTCAAAAATAATCATCCATATTGAAAAATGAACATTAAAAAAAATGGTTATTATTATTATGACACACTTAATCACATTTAAAAAAAATATAATATACATTAATTATTCTTTATAATTTTTTTTTTCATAAATGTGGATTTTGGTGAAATGAGTGAAGAAAATTAAATTTTTGTCACGCCACGTCACTCCAAAAATGTTCACGTCAGAAGGTATGTGACGCAGATGTTTTTATTTCAAAATAACATATAGGCCTTTGCGACAGACCGACATTTTTTTCACAGCTCGACAAGTCGACCGACAAGACAATCCTCTATTTTTTTTTTTTTTTTTTTTTTGATAAACGAAAAAACAACAAATCCAGATTAAGTTTTTCCATTTTTTCAATCATTTTTTATTTTTATTTATTTATTTATTTTTTTTATTTTCATAAGATTCCTATAAACAAATATTTAAATAATTGATATTGAAAGATTTCAATGGGTTATCGACAGATCTTTGTCGAGATCAGTCGAACGACAAAGATCAGTCGGTCGAAAAGATCTGTCTGTCGAACGGATATGATTTTTTTGAAAACATTTCTTTTTATTCAAAAATTGACTTTCATTACAATTTTGTTAAAAATGTCATTTATAACTTGAAATATTATTAAGTTCTTTAAAGAAATTGAGTGTTTGTTTGTCTGATATAATTTATATGCCGTCCAAAACCACACTTTTGCAAAACATTTCATCTTCTTTCCGATATTTTTGAAATAAATGATATGAATAAAAAACAGTTTTTGATTGCATTCCATAATAATTACATATTTTTTGTTTTGTGAACAAACATCAAATTTGTGGTCAAAAAGGGGGAACATGCACTTCAGGTTTAACAAAAATCATTGTTTTTATTATTGAATTCGACAATTAAAGATAGAAATTTGACAGAATTGTTATATCCACTGATGAAGATTTCATCCTATATGTGAAGATTTGCACATCATAATTCAAGTTGCACAATGGAAAGAATCTCATTCAAATGAAAATAGAAAGAAGCTTCGAAAATTTGGAGATTTTATAATTCTATTATGATGCTGAAAAAAGAAAAAGAAAAAGAAACTGCTCACGATTTTGAAAAAGAAAGATGAATTAATATTGAAAACAGAAGGAAAAAATGAAGAATAACTATTTGTTAGGTAATTATTTGTTCCTTTAATTCTTTTTTCATAATTCCATCTTTTCCTTTGCAATCAAATCTTATTATCTCTTTCACTTCAGCTTTTTCCAACATCTCCTCTTTTCCTCTTTCCAATCCGACTTCTTCTCCTTCATCTTCTCTTCAAGCTTTTTTCTCTTCCTTCTCCTTCTCCTTCTTTTTCTTCTTTTTCCTCCAACACCTCCATCTCATCCAAGAACGTCACCTTGTTCTGCCCAATTTCTGGTCTTTATTGCAGCTACAGCAGCAAAATGTGCTCCTTCAAATTCAAAATTTCCTCCTAAACATGCAATTGATTCATCAAAGATATAAGCAACAACAACAGTTCCATCATGAAATACAAACCTCTTCCTGAAGCATTTTCCTTAAACAGTACCACTCCCGGGAAAAACATGCAATCACATCCTTCTGCAGTTTCTTCCACAAAATCACTAAATCAATCAATGTCATCTGCATAACATTCACAATATGCACATAAAATTGTGAGCCTACCTCTTTTCAGTCCATTGTCAAATCACAATAAGACTTTGCCAGTGAGCGAAACAAATTCACAAGTGACAGAACAAAAATAATTCATCTCTGGTTCTTCGTTGTCTCCGCAGTTGCACATTTGACAACAGCAGGAACAGCAACTAAAGGCTAATACTGACGCAACACGATAAAACACACAAATTCCTCCTCAGATGACTTCACCTCAAAACAGCAGTATTTCTGTATCCTCAGCTTCTTCAGCTTCTGCCTCTTCGCTTTCTCAAGCATTATCGCACGTCACAACTATTTCAATTGCTGTGACTTGTTTCACTCCACACGATGAACTTATCTCTTTACCAACGTCTTCGATTTCACCTTCAGCTGATCCAGTTAACATCGATTCGAGGAATCTTCGGAAGAAGGACACAGTTGCTATTGGGTGGAAAGTGGCGTCGAAGTGACTGCGAGACCTGTGGAAGTGGGCTGCCCAGAATGTGCTGGAAGGATTGAGGAAGAAGCGGGAGAGCTGGAACTGGTGGAACATCAACAAGAAGAGGAAGGGCGATAGGCTGCGCAACACGAATGAGAGAGTGCGGTATTTGCGTGCGATGGACCAGGATGCACTGGACGAGGACATGAGAGACAGAGCAAAAAAATCCTTTGTCGAGATTCATAATTTCGCAATGAACGAACACTTCGAAAGGAACAAGAGGAATCTGGAGAGCGAGAGGAATAATTCTCTAATGGGAGGGGCTGGAGATGACGCTTTGCTCATGAAACTGATTGAAGAAGACGACAACAAGAAGAAAAAAGGAAAAATAGAATCGAAAGAAGTACAAGCGGAAGACTCCAAAGACGAATAAGAGGCAAAAAACGACAGATTGTGGCAGAACGCAGCAGAGCGATCGAATAAAAAAGTTCAGATTGCTGAGAGAGAAAAGAAGATTCAGATACAGCGAGAGAAAGAGCAGGAGAGGCAGAGAGAGAAACAGAAATGATGTTGAAGAAAAAGCATCAGGAGATTAAAGAGCGATGTGTGCAGAGAAGGCTGGATTTGAAAAGAGATGAAAAAGAAAAAAGAGAGATTGAGAAGATTCTGAGGGATGTGAAGAATAGAATTTCAGAACAAGAAAAGAAAAAACTGAAGAAGCAGGAGAAGATACTTGCTAAGAAGCGGAAGAAGGAGGAGGCCGAGCAGAGCCTAATTCAATTTGAACAGAAAGATGCAGAAGCGGAAAGGCTGAAGGACGAGAAAAAGTTTGATAATATTCGCATCAAGCTGAAGAAAGAGGCAGCGGAGAAGGAGAAAAAGGGGCAGCAGCGACTGCTGAATAAGAAGCAGCTGGATGCGCTGGGGATAAGAGTGGCATCGCTGAAGATGAATGTAAAGATTGATGCAGAAAACTAGTTTGTGTTCGTGCAGTTCTTTTATGTGCTGGCGGATGTGCGGAATATAGTGGAAGGCGAAATGCGGGGGAGAAGGAGAGAGAAGGAGATAGAAATTGAGAGAAAGGGGAAGAGAAAGAGAAAGAGAACTGATATTAAGAGAGAAGAAAAATAAAGAAAATGCAGAAAGTTCAATGAAGATTTTTCAAAGAGTGAATTTTTTAATAACTACTGCTGTTCTTCAATCTCATTTTGATTTTCAGTTAACTCTTCATTGGATAGCAGCTCCTTCTGTTTCATTCGATGTTCCTATTCTTCATTCCATATCGTAAAGCACAAAACGAATAAAAAACTTAAAAATAATCGGCAAATAAGGTCCATCTCTCCATCACCAGCAACTGTGTCTCATCGCTTAACATTCATTCCTCATTTATATTATCCTCCTCAATTTCCTGTGTCCATTTCCAAATCTACAAAGGTTTCGCTTTAAAAAAATTCTGCTGTCTTAGCACAAAACTGTCCACAATTATCATTCCAGTCTTCTTCACTCACTCCTTCTGCTTCTCTTTCTCATTTTTCATCTTCATCAATTGATCCTCAAACGTTCGACAAAGCTCTCTGGAGCAATATCTTCAACAAGCACATCATCATCATCAAATCCACTTTTGCCTCAACAACAGCAATAATAGCATCTTCAACCAACAGCTGTGTTCCAATCCCCACCTTCTGATCCTCAGCCCGCTCCTTCTGCTGAAAGATCTTCTGAGTTTGATAGGAGCCAGCCGAAGGGGATGAATGCAGAAAAGTGGATCATTTTTCACTTTGAATGACTCATCCCGTCTTTCTCTGTGGTCGCATACGACAGCGCTGACAGAGTGAACAGGAATGAGTGGGTGAAGAACAACAGGAAGATGCTCAGTGCTGTTTCAACTTTTCTTCTTCTTTTCATCAATGAAAGACTTTTTTTTTTGTTTATTTTTGTTTCAGCTCATCAAAGTCCAATTGCATTTGTAACGCATGAATTCAATTTTGTTCAAGGCAACCAGCAACTGTCAATTGGAAGTGTCAATTATGGATCATTTAGAGATGCACAAATAATAAAACATACAATTGAAAATGAAAACAAACAACATAACTTCTATTTTCTTTATTAATTATTTTTCTTCAATCAAAACTGAAGCTGAATATTTTCATAAATCAAACTGTCGTTTTGGTTATTCAATTTTTTTTTGAAGGATTTGATTGCAACGTTTGATTGAAACAGTTTCATTTTCCAAAGTTTAATAATTAGTTTTGTCTTTAATAATTCTTGTTAGCTTTTTCCTTTCATTATTGAAGTTTCATAAAATAGTATTTTCAAAACATGTTAAATATATTTTTTCATTCATGCAAAAATGCATTTTTATTGAATTTTCAAGTCAGTGAAAAATTCAGCAACATGCAGAATATTTTTGAAAAATTGAATACCAAATGAATTTATAATTTTTTCTTAAAAATATAAATATTTGGAAAAAAAAAAAAAAAAAAAAAAAAAAAAAAAAAAAAAAAAAAAAGGTAAAAACCAATGCAAATGAATGTATTTGTCGAAGGTTTATCAACATATAACGGTAAATGCAGAAGATAGGGGTACCAATTTTTTTTGTTTGATCCTAGAAAAAATGGTATAAACAACAACAAATGGATATATATGTAATATTCACATCACTTAAAGTGAAATTTATTTGCACATTTTTGCTGACAAATTATGCTCATTTTTTTAGAAAATATGGGATTGATCAGTTTTCGTAATCATTTGATCCTGACTGAAATGGAAACAAATATATCTATTTCGAGATATTTAAGAATGTTTATGGACCCTGATTGCGCTTGGACGTGGTATCGAGTGCAATTACTTAATTGCTGTTCCAAAAAATGCAAGAATTGTCAAAAACCAATGAATTTATGTCTTAATATGGGGAAGCGTTGCTGGGTATGTAAAAATTGCAAAAGAAAAATAAGTGTTTATAAGGACTCTTCGTTTTTCATGTCAAAGATTGGGATATCAAAACTTCTTCAACTTTCACTTTTATTATATATGAAATTAAATTTCAAACAAATCTCGTATTTAGTGGGCATAAGCAGAGATACTGTTTCATATTGGGCAAGTGTTTCTCGAACAGCTGCTGTTAGCACTGTTGCGAAAATGGATTTGACATTGGGAGGATCAGAGTGCATCGTTGAAATAGATGAAGCCGTTCTTCGCAAAAGATAATTCAAAAAAGGAAGGGACAAGCAACAAATATGGATCTTTGGAATGGTGGAGCGGAAAACTGATCGTAACCAAGGAAAATGTTTGATAGTTCGTGTCGAAAACAGAAAGAAAGAAACTTTGAAACCCATTATTGAAAAATTCGTAAAAAAGCAGACAACAGTTTATTCTGACGAGTGGCGAGCGAATTCCTGTTTGAATTCTTTGGGTTTTAAACATTCTACAGTTTGCCATAAGTATCGGTTCAAAGATAAAATATCATCTGCTTGCACGAATATTATCGAAGGGCTTTGGAGTCAATTAAGAAGGTTTTTACCACGTACAAGCACAAGATAAAAATTTTTATATAATTATTTGGCAAGTTTTATGATGGAAAAAAACAAACCTTTACAATTTCACGAGTATGTTAGAATGATTCATGACTTTGTTCCTACAAAGGAGTACGAAAATCAAAAGGAGCAAATTAGAGATTTTGTAGATGAAAACACAGAGACTGATAGCGACATAACTCTAACAGCTGAAGAATCATCGGACGAGGATCTAGGAGCAGGTGATGGCAGTGATGCTTCTGAATACACTGAAATTTGAGTTTTTTAATATTTTTTTCACATTCACAAAATATCTCAAGAATTCACTCAATATACTTATTTATTTTCTTAAAACAGCATAGAAATTGTCAATGAGTCTTTTTGAGCACATACAAAAATTTTTCAATTAAAAAAATAGGTACCCCTATCTTCTGCTCTTACCATACTTGTGATAAATAAACAGCTATTTTTGAATGCAACAATTTTTAGGAGAAAAACGAAGATCTTCCCACTATTTATTTAAAACTTGAAATTTGTTGCTGAAACTTAAAATAACATCCTTATTTTCAATTTTTCTAGAAAATTTCAAAATTTCATGATTATTTCAAAATAACATATATGAATTTCAAAATATTTCATTAATTTCACAATTACACAAAAATTGTGCAATTCATCCATTATTAACAACATGCATGAACTATTGCTCATTATTTCAAAAACAGCATTGAGATTAATTTATTGTTCAGGTTTCGAAAAAAAAAGCATGACTTCAAAAAGGAGAAGCCAATTAGTTTTTTTGTTCATCCCTATTAAAAAACAGTCATTGATGTCATAAATCAAGTTTTGACATCGTTTCCACATTCCAAAACAGTTCATTTGTTGCATCATTGAGAAAGAGGAGATTTTAATAATTTTAATAAATTTGTGTTTTTTTTATCCAGATAGTTTTTTTTTGTGAAAAAAAATGAATATTTTTTTCGAAATATGGGGAAAAATATTTGACTTCATGCGTTTTCATTGAAAAATTGTGTTCTTTTGATTCACTTTTTGTGAAAAAAAAATTAATGAATGTGGGTTCATATTTTGACATTTGTGAAATGTTGGAAAACTTAATGATTTGATTTCAACGATGCCTGTGTGCAGAGATGAAAATCAAATTTATTTCAAAATCTGAGAAAGCGATATAAAGTTATGAGTGAAGCAATTTTTTTTTATGATTGTGCATAAAAAGCTTGAAAGTCCATATTTTCCCACAAATAGTAAAAAGTTTATTTTCTGAATAAATTCTTTTTTAATAAGCCCCGTTGCTTTTTCCTTATCTCCTCAGGGAAGGCACTAATCATGGATGGAGAAGGAAACACACCCATCTTCCCCCATCAGAGATTAGGCATAGAAATTTAATCAGAAATTTTTATTACAGGCTTTTTTTTATGTTTAAAAAATGAGTTATTATTTCCAAAAAGTGTGTTAAAATTTTTTGTTATTTAAAATTTGATCAGGAAAAAGATATCCAGATTAAAAGAACTTTATCATAATAAAAATCAAACTTAAATGGGAAAGGAATAATTTCAATCTTTTGATCATTTTCGAACTTTTTTTCATATCAATTAATTGTTTGTGACTTTTCAAAGAAAAAAATGACTTTCTTGAAAATTTGTTTTTGAATTATTTCATCGAATTTATCATATTCATCCGAATAAAAAATTATAACTGGGTTCAGAAAAATGTTCGAGTTAATTAATCATTCTATTCAAAGGAACCTTCTTGTTGTTGTGAATTTGTTGCAATTACATTATTCGTTGATAATGATAGGTTTGTAATAATTAGACATCTTCTTGAAAAACAATATGAGTATTATTCTTATAATAGTGAAGTTGGCAATGCATATGACTTAAGTTCAATGATATGTGATCTTTTTGAAAAACCTATTTATTATTCGAAATAGTTAAACTTATTTTTCGAAATTTAAAAAAATTGAGTATTTTCACTGGAAAATTTTTTTGAAGAATTGGTTTTTGGCAGAGTATCGGAATGTGATAAAAATAAGACATATAGTCAATATTCAAAATACAGATGAGAAATTGAATCTATGTTATTAAAATTTGTGAATAATCATGAAATATTTTGATTTCTCAGAAAAAAATTATCTTCTTGGAAATCGGATTATCTTAGAATTATTTCACCTCACATTGTCAGATTACACATTATTCTTGCAAAAATATTATTTGCATCAATACAAGATCATGAAAATATTCATTTTACACAATCGAATAAATCTGAAAAAGGACTTTCATAATTCTTCACTTGTTTTTTTTTTTTTTTTTTTTTTTTTTTTTTTTTTTTTTTTTACTTTTTTTTTTTTTTTTTTTGTTCTAATAGATATTTCGAAGTGAAAATAACGTATCATGATAGAAAAAATGTGTAATTTTACAATGCGAGATGAATTTATTTGCAAATTATTCAATTTCCAAGAAGATGTTTTTTATGAAAAACCGAAAATTTTTATGTTGATTCACAAATAATAATATTTGTGGTTCAATATTTTTATCTTATGAACAAATATTGACAGAATACAGTCCAAACAGGATATAATCACATCGAATATAATCAACATCGTTTATTGTCACATTTTTAGATGCACCGACATTTTTTGCTTGTTTTTCATTCATTTTCCATCTCATATAATCACAGGGCTGAAAATATATAATCACAGTTTTAATGATAATGGGTGATTTTTTAATTGAAAAATTGATTTTTTAATCAAAAATTTCAAAAAATCAATTTTTCAAAATAATGTTCAAATAAGTCTGAATAACATAATAAAACCCAAAAAATAGTTTTTTCTATTGAAAAATGCGTTTCAATGAAGAATTTTCCAAAATGTTAAAAAATTGACACAAAATTAATTAATTAATTAATTTGTTTTTATATTTTTCAATGTAAAACAGCATCGGATATTATCACAATCGGATATAGTCACAAAAAGTTGTGCAAAAACCGATGTGATATTATCCGATTTAGACTGTATAATATTTTCATCACTTTCAAACATTCAGCCAAAAACCAATATTTCACAAAAAATATTTAATAAAAAAATACTTAATTTTATTTATTTTGAATGAGAAGTTTGCCAAAGTTGAATAATAAATGGTGTGCATAAGTCGTTGTGCAAAATATGATGTATTGAAATTGGATAAATCTTTTCAATGGTTAAAAATGAAAATTGTGCAAAAAGGATGAATTCCAGAAAAATCTGGAAGAATGCTAAAGTCTTATGATTCAAAGCTTATGATTTCACAAAGTCCATTCTATCCATCATCAATTTCCAAACAAATGTTTTTCTTTTCCTTTTGAATGATGTTTCATCTAAAGAACAAAATGGAAATAAAAAAAAAGATTTTTAGGAAATAAATAACGAAAATACGCAAATGTCCTTATAATGTTCTTTTGAATGACAAGTTATTTTTCTTTTTATTATCCATTTGCATTTGATTGAGTGACGTGGGTTTTTGGATGAAATACATAATAGAATTGGAAAACAGATCAAAAAATCAAGAAAAAGAATTTTCCCTTAAAAGAAAAGAAAAAGATGACTGTACATGGAATTACAAAATCGAGAATCTTGATTATTATCAAATTGATCCAATAACATATCTGATTTTTTTCTGCTTTCTTTGCTGCTCGTTTCCTGTTCTTAATGCTTTTCCTTACCGCTTTTTGATTTCCTTTTCCTAATAACAATTACAGCAGCAACAACCACAACAACGGTTACAACAACAACTGCTATAGGCACAACAATTGCAACAATTGTTCCTGCTTTTTTCTTGTTGTCTTTTTTTGCAGCTTCGGGATCATTCTTTTGTTTTTCATGTCTCACTTTAATGAACTTTTCGTATGCATCCACTGGCTCGAAGTCAGAATCTTTTGTTGCCAAAATCCATCCAACAGCTGATTCATTGAATTCGTCTGCAAACTCGAATGAATCTTTCTGCTCGCAGAATGATTCGAAATCTGGAGCAATGAGAAACAACGATCTTGAAGTTGAATTGGCGTTGTTTGAACTGTCGATTTCCAAATTGTTTGCAAGTGGAAGTTTCAGAAAAGACACAGTTTCCATCATGAAAATGCATATTGCACCTGCACGTCCACTTGTAACTGAGCATGACTTGAACGTGCATTTGTTTTTCCGACCAATGGATACTATTGATCCCTCCAATTCACATGTTATATCCAAGCCTGCAACTCCACTTTCTGAATTGACATCCTGAACGTTAAGTCCCTCAATTGAGATATTTCTAATTGAATTTCCACTGTCTTTTATACTGACGGCCGCTCTTTCAACATTCACTTTGCTTATCTCCACTCCATTTAATATAACTTCCTTAGCTTCATTGAAATCAAACAGATTATATTCAAATGTCACAAATGATGTTTCATCTGTGCATGAAACTGAATTCATTTCAACTTTTCCGTAATATGCCTGCACGAGACGGGCTGCCACAAAACTGTTTCCATCAACATTAACAGCTATTCCTCCCTGTGATTGCATCCCAACTCTCACAAATTTGCAGTTATTAATCACCAATGATGATTCGTTTGATGATGATCCAATTAGAACATACCACTTATGTTCAGTTATTGAAAATCGAAATGCCAAATGTTTGAATTCCACAGATTTCTTGCAATTAAATAAAGATGCATATGATATTGATGATAAAAAGTCATCGCAATCAACAGCAACTTCTGTGCAACAACTTCCATCACTTTTAACACCTTCAATGATTATTCCTTGATCTTTGCTGCACTCAATTTTCTCTGCTATAAGAGGAGTTGCATCATGAACAACATTTATCTTGCATGCTATGTCATTTCCTAATTGAGAATAAGCATGATGCAATGATTTCACTTCCTGACCGATAGAAGTTCCACTGTTTCTGTCATCTCCACTTTGTTTGACATAAACTTCTGTAAATGTTTCATCACTTACTTCTTGTGTGCACGTCAATGAAACAGTTAGGAAATAAACAAAAATAATAATCATTCCTTTTGTTGTTCACTTTTCTGTATCACAATAGATCAATAAATCCTTTATACATAAAAAAACTAATCCGAAGTGTGGTTTGAATCAAATGACTGATCTTTTGAAAAATATGAATAAATTGACATATGAAAGAGTGATGCTGATAACACTGTTTCATTTTAATTGTCAAATCGCATTAAATGGAGCAACGATGATAAGAAAGTTTTCAAACATTATTCTGTGTTTTCATATAAAAAAAATATCCAAGTCAAGAGTTGTGAAAATATCATTTGTGAATAAAAAATCTTTTTTATCACATATTTCTGTTGAAGAAATACATTATTCTATTCAAATCACGTTTGACTTTCTTTCAAAGAAAAAAATGATCTGAATTATTAAGTTAGTGTTTTTATTGGCACCATTTTTTTGGCACCAAATTTTTAAAGTGATAAAATACAAAAGAAACAGAATCCAGAAACAAAAATAAACAAAACTTGAGTCAAATGATATTCTTGTTATTCTTTTTCCTGAACTTTGATCTGCAGAATTTTCTTCTTCGATATTTACCAAATCATCATGCAATATTCTTCGATTAACTCTTTTCATTTTTGACTTTGATGGAATAGTTTCTTCAATGTTTTCTGTTTCTTCTTCGGCTTCGGAACATTTCGCACTTGTTCGAATAAAGATATCTTCTTCCCACTTTTCTAGGAAATCCTCATTTGCGAGCAGTTTTCCGTAAAAATCAAAACGATTTGCATAAGTGGGAAAAGGAAATTATGAGTGTTTGAGCAATTTCCGTAAAACTGGTTCTGACGATCTTAAAAAAAACACCATTTGCATCATAAGCATTCTTTATTACTGATAGTGCAAATGGTGAGTGAAGAGCTTGAAGAAGGATGTCTGCCAAAGCCTTTCTGTTCGAAGAAGCAGTTGAAGATTGTGGGATTTAAGTTGATGAATTTCTAACTGATTTCAAAACAGTAAACACACATCAATCAAGAGGTTGTGAAATATGTGTAGTGTGAGGAACAAATGTAATGACATCCACATTCTTTTCCAAAATTTTTCTCCGAATTATAGGATCTGCACGAGAGCTGTGCGAATATTTTAATATCAAACATCTCTCTTCCGTTAATCACATTCTTTTCTTTCTTTCTAATATTTTTGGATCCAGAACACGAAAAGAGTGTCGTTCGAATAAAGAAAACTTCATCCAACCGTTTGGATTGCTCCACACATCATGCGAAGGATATAGCAAAGGAGTCAACTCTTCCCAAATATTGGAACTTAGCTAAAGAACAATTGTGGGAAAAGAAAAGCCATCCAAGGCAACAGCAGCCACAAGCGTCATATTTTGAACTCTCGAAGAAGCAAGGCAATTGGATGCAGGAGACTCCGAGGATGTCGCAACAAGTTTTTGGAAATTATAAGATTGTCTTAGTGATGTTTCATCCACATAAAAGATCAGCTTATGTCAATATTTGTATTTTGAATGGAAATCATCAAGCGTTTCAAACGTTGGTCTCAAAACGTTCTGACAAGATGATGAAATGTTTTTTGAATCCAAAATTTTTGGCTTTTGGAATTTCAATTCGGGTTGATTTCGCAAATAGGAATAGACAGCAAATTTAAATTTTCTTTTTTTTGATGAAACATCTTCAATAGTCCCAGATGCTTCATTTTCAATTTCAATTAAAATCTAAATTGTGTTATTTTTATTGAAAATAAGAGTATTTGGAGGAAAATATGGACTTTCAAGCATTTTTTGCACAAAGTACTATAAAATTGTTCTTCTCATATCTTTAAAAAAGTTTCCTCAGATTTGGTAATTGATTGGATTCTCATATCTATGAATTAGCGCCAATGACAACATTGCAAAATGTTTTGTGATCTCACACGGATTTTGAAAAATGAATCTGTTTAAAAGAATTCATTAATCACAAAAAGAAAATAAAAAGTGAATTATATTTCAATGCAAAAGCTTGAAGTTGTATATTTTTTCCCAAATATATATTAAGCTCCCTTATCATATGTGATGGAAAATGAATGGAAAATAGGCTAAAAATTATCGATGCATGGAAAAATGTGACTGAAAACGAATGTTATAATATTCATTGTTGTTATATCCGGTTCAGACTGAATTCGGTTCTTGACAGAAAATGCTATGAAAAACGTCAGCAGCCATTTTGTGCAATCCTAAGTCTGTTCCTTCTTCTGTTCTCTTCTCTTAGGTGGATTACACTGCTATCTCTGGAAAACTTGATAGAGAAATTACCGATGCAGAAGCAGAAATTTGAGGAAGAAGTGTTTGGACACCAAGCCAGCCTTGTACACAACCTGGACGAGAGGCTGCTTCGGTTGCCTAAGAAAGTCCAGTGGTTTGCTGGAAAAGTGGAGTTTGCATCATTGATCCGAACGTGGCTACTGCACATAGATCGTGACTTTCAATGAAAAGAAGAGGAATTGATGGAAAATTTCCCTTTCAATAAAGGTGCTTATGCATTAACGTTGTTTTCAATGTTTCAGTTCATTTTGGTTTTGGTTATTTCAAAAATATTGTTGTCACAGAATTCAGTTAGAATGCAATGTGTTCCATGAAGTGATTATTAAAAAATACTAAAGAAAGTTCAGTTTTGTCATTTTTTCACAATTGCTTTGAATTCTTTTGAACGAAGAAAAGATTTGTTTTTTGATCCGCGAAACCATATTACTGATTTTGTGCTCGTCACTTTTCATTTGTCTGAAAACAACACAAATCAACACAGTTGTGTAATTCGATTTATTTTTTATTAGAGTTTTGAGAACTTTCAAAACTGTGAACATCAAACTTTGGGCAGCAATTTTCATCTCAATGATTCTGCCAATTATTCAAAAAACAGTTAGAATCTTTTTCTTGGAGAGTTACCGAGCGATTCGGGAGTGAATATTGCAAGCCAAATGTCATGGGTGAATTTGTTTTATGAAGTGGTCCAGGAAGCCTTGATCCTTCCGCTTTTCCATCTTTTGGGAAAGTCATTGAATGATTTGAAAGAGTTTGCAAACAAGGTCAGAACAGGAATAACTATCACAGCAGCGGTTTATGTTTTTGTGTACATAATTTTGGTTTCTGCTGCAAAGCCCCTTGTGGTTTTCATGGCGCAAAATAATGAACTTATTGATGTGACAGTGACATACGTCAGAATAGAAACTGTTGGAGGAATATTTTCAACGCTGTGGAGGTTTATTTCACTTGTTCTTGTGACGTTGAAAAAAGAAAAATACATGTACATCTTGCTGATTATTCAGATACTGTTAACGATCATTCTGGACACATTTTTGGTGAGCACTTTGAAAGTTTCATTGAATATTGGAGTTAACGGAATTGCCATTTCGAATATCATTGTCAATTTTGTCATATTTATTGTTGCATTGCTCTTGCTGAGAAGAGAAGGCATAAACTTCTTTGTGAGAATCAAATGGAATTTTGGTTGGCTGAAGGAGTTGTTCAGTGTTGGGAAGCATAATGGTTTGGAATCATTATTGAGAATAACAAAAAAATTCTAAAATTATATCTTCATCTCAAACAAACTTTATTCCTCAGCAAATTCTTCATCATCTCTTTGAACCTTTGAAACACCAAAGGAATTCAGAAGAGCGAAGTTGACTGAGAATGAGAGCTGTCCTTATTTTTATAATAAAAATGAGAAGAAGTTGAAACATTCTTTTTTGAAACAGCAGGAACAGAAAAAGCTGAAAAGAAAATGAAAAATGGATCAATTTACAAGCAGCTTTTCAAAGAAACAAATGAATGAATATCGTTGAAAAAAAGTGTCTTTGGAATGCCAATTTCATGATCTTCAAGATGAATGTTCAACATCCCTCTCAAGTCTTCAAAAAAGCCGATGCTTGGCAAACACAACACAAAACTCTAAGTTTTTCTTGTTTATGTGTTTATCATTTCAATGGTTTCCAAATGATAAGTCAACCATATTTCTTTCACAATGAATGAAAATGATAAGACCAATCATTGAATTTTCTCATTCATATGAAAATATCAACGGGTCATTCAAAGCTTGTTGAGAAATTGAATCCCTTTCATTTTGATGAGTGATATTTGATGTTTCTCTTTCTCTTTCTTTCTTTCTTCTTTTCACTATTTTCAGCATTTCCTCAATTGTTCTATGTTGACTTTCTGCTTCAAATATAAATAAGTTAAAGTGAAGTAGAGAAAGACAACTTTTGAAAGACATGTTTGAACAAAACAGTGGAAATGAGGATCTTTCTTGAAAAATGAAGAATTCGGAATTTTGTTGAAATTCAGTTCTCTCTTGAATTAATTTGTTTGGACCGATCGAGTGAAAGAAAACAATGATGAGCGAATAAAATATGATGATTGTTTGAAGTGCATTTTGGAGAAGAATGGTAATTCACAACCATTCAATTCAGTTTGTCAAATTATTTCTTATTTTCATCTTTTTTTGTGTGTGTTTGTGTTCTTCTGATAAGCTTGATTGCCAAAATCCTTCAAACACTCTTCAATTTCCTCTCTTTCTCTTTCTCACTCGCTTTCGTTCTCCTTCATCCACATTTTCTTCACCAGTTTCACTCAGATATTCTTTCATCCAAAAACTCCATTCACCATAAACCTTCAAAAGGCATTAGCACAATGTGTTTTTCTCCAAAAATCCAGAAGCTTCTTCCTCTTTTCCCACTTGTCTCTCTTTCGTTATCCTTTTCCAATTTTTTTTGGAATTCTTCCAAAGGTCAAATTCCGATTTTTTTCTGACTCTTTTCCAAAGCCATTCAGTCCTTCTCCATTCAACAGAACTTACCTCAAAATCAATTCAAAAAGTTTAAAATGAAAATAGCAAACTTCCAGAAATGTTGAAACATGTTTCAATGTTGTATTCTTCAGACAATGTTTTGTTTCCTCATCAAATATTCATTTTTCATTATTTTTTCAAAACTCTTTCACAAAGCTTCGCTGACCATTCCTTTTCAGCCATATCCCACATTTGAATGAGTTGATTTCCAGCTTTCCGAAAAAAGTGAGACTCTTTGTTTCAAATTTAAAAAAATGTTTACGCCAGACGCACTATCAATCAAATTGTTCTGTTTCGTTGAAAATGCTCTTTTCTGCATTCAAAATATATTCATCCAAGATTCAGAGATATTCAACTCTTCCGTTCGCCAGCAAATCAGACTCTCTACAAAAAATATTTCTTTATAGAAATTTCATTCAGATAAATAGAAAAAATATGTTGTACACACATTCAGATTCTTTTATTCAAAAAATTGAATTGTTGGCAAATTAAAAGAATATCGGAACTTTCAAATTATGATTATTCTTGTTTCTATTGATTTCTTTTGTGTTTATAAAGTGTTGAAATGTGAAAAAAGTTGTCGGAAAACGATTAAAAAAAACTTTCAATAATTTTTTATTCTAGCTGATCAAATGAAAATTTCTGCTTATTCATCAGAATAATTAGAAGCATCCTCTCCGTCATCAACGCTATTTGAATCTTCTTCTTTTTCATCATCACGCGGCCCATGCAGTATGTCGTCAGCATCAGGAATTTCTTCATTTTCTGAAAAATCAATTTCTTCATCAGCAATAATTGGTTTTTCTTCTGGAATAAAATGAATCATTTTTTGCTAAATATCAGCAAAACTTGGTTTTAGATTCCTTTGAACAAGCCACATGGATAAACAATCGGCAATGAATGTTTTCCTTACTCCATGCTTTGGAAAAAACGCTCTTAAATGACTCCACAACACTTCAACGGTATTGGTACATGCACCTGTTTCTGGATCTTTGAAGTTCCTTTTATGACAGACCGTAATATGTTCATAACCAATATCTTTCAGACAATTATAGCTTTTCCATTCATCACTAATAATTGTTGTGCCAGCTAATATCCTATCTTGAATAATAGGGATCAATGTTTCTTTTTTCCTGTCTGGCACGATAATAACAAAATTTGTTCCAGCTCCTCCTCCTTCCTTCCTCTCAACTCCTCCGAAAATCCACAGCAAATCCTTCTTTCTTCCTCTTCCATATTTCCTTCTCCTCCAAACTGCCTCATCTATTTCGACGTATTTTCCCGGTCCTCCTAATTTCGGCATCGTTTCGTTCCAAATTTGTGTGCACACAACTCTCACAACGCTTGTCCAATAACCAATAGTTGGATATGAAACACCCGTCAGCAAATGATTTTGTTTCAAACCAATTCCGATCCAATAGTACAATAGAATTTGCAAAACCATATTTATTGGTAGTTTCATTTTGGAAAATACGGAATTTTCAAATATTGAGGTTTTTTTTCGGCAAGTTTGACACCAAAGATATTTGTAACCTTCTGTTTCCTCCCTGATTCTCCTTTTGCATCTGCATTTAGGGCAATCCTTGGTAGCGAACTCTTTAAAACGTTTGAAAAACCAATTCCACGTTTCTTCTTTATCATGGAAGATCGTATTCAATCGAAATACTGTTTGACTATTTTTTTCCTCTTCAGATCTTGCCATAAAACTTTTTTGATCATTAACCATAGAGTAGAATTTTTTTGACTTTTCCATGTTTTTTTAAACTTTTTGAAAAGACTTTCCGATAGCTGAAAATTTGCATATTGTATCAATATATAATATAAATGACTTTCACTATTTTTTTGTGCAAAATTGAGAGTTCCGATATACTTTTATTTTGCCAAATTGTTGCATTTCATTAGATGAATTTTGAATAGATTTTTTTTATTCAAATAAACCAGGCTTATTCAAATGAACTCATGTTTATTCGAATAGATCAAGTTCATTTGAATAAACCGAGTTCATTTGAGATAGACTGAGTTCATTTGAGTTACGAAAATTTATTTTAAAAACAAATATTTTTTATGTCTATAAAATTGAATACAAAGACTTTCAAATATTATTTGCATAATAATTATGTAATTTTGGAAATGATTTTTGTTGTTTTCGACATATTCCTTCAAAGATCAAAAGGATCAAAATATTTTAAAAACAGAAATAATTCTTTGTCACCGATACATAATTTATAACGCAACAACATCACATTCTTTGATTGTTAAACCTTTTGTGAATGAAATCCACATGCTTTAACAATTTTAAAAATTGATGAAAAGAAGAATTCCATGAATTATGAAATGAAAAGAAACATTTTATTTGCGCAAAATAAGTGAATTGAAATTATTCAGATTTATAAAATGGATTGCATCAACACATACATAAACAACTTGTTTTTGAACTTTAATTGATTCGAAAACATTAAAGGACTTGAAAAAAATTATCGGATAATATTTGAAATTGATATAATTTTTTTAAAAAAGATAAAAAAACAAATTAATGAGTCTTCATTATTTCATTGAACAATGAATAAAGTTTAACCGCTTTTCTCTTTCTATTTGGACGAGCTTCTCACACAAGCATTTCTTGTTTCATCGTTGTCTGCCTGTCTGGAACATGCGAAATTCTACTCTGCTCAATCAAGCCATCAAAACAAAAGATCGCAAACATTATGCATTGAATGGTAACAGCGTTGACTTGACGAATGTCTCGACGATCAATATGGAGCTGATGTTCGGAAGCATTGAAGCTGTGTTGGCACTAACGGAAATGCAAGACGGGACACAAGAAATGAATGAAGGTGACAGTCCAATAGTGCACCTGAAATGCTGCACGCTCCATTCACTTCTCCAAAATGCTCCATCTGAGCCCTCTATCTTCAGTTGCAGTGGCATCGAGCTTTTCAACGTGTCCGTGCAAAACACATCAATGAAGAACTGTGGAAGCAGCGAAAGCGAGAAAGGTGGAGGAATGATCATGAGCTTGTGCGAAGGAAGTTTTTTCGAGTTCCGTTTTTCTGCTGTCTCTGGATGTTTCTGCTCAGAAAGTGGAAGAGGAGGAGCGATATTCCTGAATTGCTCGTCAATCGCGAGCGACAGTCCGTTGCCGTTCCTCTTGGAAAACACAACTTTCATGAACAACAAGGCGCTCACAGGACGAGACCTGTATGTGAGATGCACAAATATCAGATCTCAAATCAGCATCGAGCTCATCCAGCTCGACTTCAGACCTCCGTTTGTTCGGGATCTTACCATGTGGAGTTGCACTGCAACCAACTATTGCGAAGAGCAAGATCTTCTACTGCTTGTAGTTGTGTATCAGAGCGAAACGATATTTGCATCTTTTTCAGTCGACAATGCCTCTGACACGCGCCAGTGTGGTGTAATGAGCGAACCATGCATTTCGTTGAATATTGTGCTTCCCCACATAATTCCTTCGGCTTGCAGCAATTTGCTCATCGACAAAAGCGCTGTGGTGTCAGGAGAAGCAAGCACAAGCGATGTCTCAATCGAGCAGCTGGATCCGGAAGGCATAGGAGGGGATATTCTAATGAACCTCATCATCGAAATCAAGAGGGGAAGTCTCCTTTCGTGCTCATCGAGAGTGAAAATGGAATCTCTTTCGTTTTTGTTTGGAAGCGCTTTTTCTTCTACGCATTTGAGGTTGCTGTCGCTTGCTGATGTCAACTTGTTGATTGACGATACAAAAAAACTTATGAAGATTCGAGCAGAAACTCTGAAATTGAACTGAATTGCTCAATTATTGAAGTGAGCGGAAGAAGATTGTTGATGTCTTTCTTTTGTTTTGCTGGCCTCTGTCTTAGTACTTCATGTCTGGCAGCAAGTTGTGGGCAATATTTCTCGTGTGCATTTCTGAATTTCACAGATGTTATATCTGGTGTGCTGATGGTTTTTCACGACTGGCAAAGCTGTCCTTTCAGCAGATGCTTATTTCAAGCTGCAAATTTTATTAATCTGCTCTCATTCTTTACAACTGCAAAGACTGCCAGCTCCAGAACATTCAGATGAGAGGCACTCGGAGTGGATCAAGCGTGATTGTGTTTTCATCAGATGGTTCGGGAGGGCATTCAAACATCCAGGGCATTCATTTGGAATTTGATGATATGCGCGTTTCAAGTGAATCGTTGGTTTCTGTTGAATGCCAAGATTAAGATATTGAAATGAATTTCTTGGCTGTTTCAAACACAGTTCTTGGGGGTGTGTGCTCAGTGAGCGTGACGTCGAATGACTCAGCATTTCTGTTGAAGCACTCTTCATTACAAAACATAACCCGAGATTCGCTTGGCCCGTGCTGTTTGGCTGTCTCATCTTTGTGTTTTTGTTGCTGGAGTTGAAGAAATGCTCGAACAAAATGTGTGCTTCTTCGTATAAAAAATGTTGCATTGCGGCGTTGACAGATTTGACAGATACTAGCATGCCTTTGTGCGTATTCGACGGAGCAGCAAGCGCGTCAGAGCTGAGAACGAACAACAAGCGATCAGAAGAGCTATGCCAGTGGAGCGGATCGATGGTTGATCTTCTCAATTGCTCGGCAGCAATTAAAGACACCACAATAACCAATTTGTCCAAGAGATGACTGTCGATCTCTGGTGGAAGCATCTCCACGCTATTTATATTGTTTGCTAATAACAGCCCGAACGAAGCTGGCCATCTATCCGTAAGGAGTAGCATCGCGTGCTCTGGCCATGCACTACTGTTCATTCAAAGCCTGAAAGGCTGGGATGGCTTTCTTCAGAACTTCGACGTGAATTGCAAACGATGATTACACCTTCGAAGGCTTGGCCTGAGAAAAAGAATCAGTGCTTTTCATTCCACAGCTGGCTTCAGTGAAGTCTCGCCTGCAAGGCAGTACCCTTGCCGTTGATCTTACTGGATCCTTGCTCCTGCCCTGTGGCTTGGCTCTCCAGGTTGACTAATTCGATGGTTCGGTTCACAATCTCCAGTCGTATCCGCTGCAGTCAGAGGAGTTTGCAGGTGAAACAGAGTTTCACATAGCTATTCCAGCCTCAATTGTTACAACTGTGTTAGAGGCAACAGAAGTGTCCGTAAAGATCTTATTTGGAAGGACTGAATTTCTAGCCTCAACTGATTCATTCATTCTGAAAAACAGATGAAGGCATCAATCAAAAGGAGATGAAAGAATTGTTGAAGGAGGAAAGGTTGGAAAATCAATGATGACATTGGTTGTTAAAGTTTTATTCGTTGTGATATTATTAATTGCACTTGTTGTTCATACAGCAGCAACTATTTGAGGAGGAGGGCAAAAGAAGAAGCGAACTAAAGCAAGGAGATTTTTAACGATGTCATAAAGAAAAATCTAAAGAAAGTCAAGATGATAATGACTTAGACATCATTTGATGCTCATTGGAGGAGAGAGGAGAAGAATGCAGTGAAGAAGAATATTGAGAGGCTTTGTGAAATAAATCGATAAATGAAAATAGAATATATCAACTTAACGGAGAAAGTAGTGAAGATGAAAGCTGCCTCAATCTGTCGATTCGACTGAGTGCTTCAGAAACATATGCTTTGTTTGTTGAGAATTACTCCGGGAACATCAAAAGAAACAAATTTTTGTTTTTGATATTTAATTACGTGATGATCACATTTTTTGTTAATGAGAAAAAACAGTACAAAAGAATGATAACAAAATGATATTTGCATTCATTTCTAGCTCTTTTTATCAAATAAAATCATCTTGAAGCATATCTGAAATTTTATTTTTCAAAATAGAAAAATCTCAGTTATTAAGATTTTTCAATTTTTTTGTTGATAAAGTGAAAGATAAAACACAAAAATATTATAATGAGTGTTCACTATTTTTTTATGAATTATTTATTTAAGTGCATCGCACTTTATTCAAGTGTCACTTCAACCATCTTAAATAACATGACTTCATTTAAGAAAAACCCAGTCCATTCAAATAAGTTGAATTTATTCAAATAAAAAAATTCTATTCACAATTCATCTATTAGTCCAACAAATAATAAAATAATTAGACAGAATTCAATCGTTTGTAATTAATTTCCTGTGATTTATGCAAACATCGAAATTAACATTATTTAATTTGCAGCAAATGTTCACTCATGGAATTCTCATTATGTCGTGGAAAAGCAACTTGAATATCAATCAGATCTCAGTGTCCATTATTATATAATTGAATAATCGGAAGCGCTGTATTTCTCTGTCGCTAGGAGTCAAAAATGTCAACGCAAGGAAAAATGGTATGAGCGCTGATAATGTATTAGTGACTTTGAGTTTTTAATAAATCATCAATTTCTTCTATCGAAACATATACGAATTCAATATGAATTCTGAAAATGGGGTTGTTTTCTGAATGAAATTCTTCACCATAAATACAGGATACGAACAACACAAAAATTTTCATAAGTTTGCATTCGTTGCTGCGTATTTATTCTTTTTGATTGGAATTCTTTCTTTCTTTATTTTTTTTGAAGAATTGTTTTCCCAGTTGAATAAATCAGCTGATGAGCAAAAACAGAAAATTGAAGATATGAGTGGATTGATCAAAGAAATGAATGGAGAAGAATTCTATCCTGTTTTCACGACAGAGCTGTTTGATTCATTGAACAAAATGATTGATGAAAAGAAACTTTTGATGAAAAATGCAATTTTGTTGTTGAAGCGCCTGGGATATTGGAAAATTATGAAAGATGCTCGGATTTCGACTTTTGAACGATCTTCGTTGTGCAAAATGCTTGAAAAGATGATTATTAAAGAAGATCAGAAAAAAGATAAAAAGAATGAAAAGCTTCTGGTTGATCTCTGCGAATGCTATATTATGCTGAGCAACGTAACTTCTTCGAAATTGCTTTCAATTTGTGTGCACTGTCTTCTGAAAGCTGGATTGAAGAAAGAGGAAGACAAGGAAACGCAAAAAGAAGTGGAAATGGCAATGTTGGCCTTGAATCATTTAAACAAATTTAAAGTTTGATCATTTCAATCTCACTTTTGATATTATTGTTTTCTTTTCATTTCTTTTTTATAAGAAATTGGATAAAGAACTGTATCTGAATGAGATCAAGGAGATCATTGAATATCATCAGGAGCATCGCAATCTCACTCAACTTGCCTATCAGTCTGCTTGGCAGTTTTTGACAGGTAGATTATACTTTGATCCTAGCCTTGACCATGTTATTGTGAACGAACTGCACTTTGAAAGAGAGGCTGCAAGAGAATTGGAAGAGCTGACAAGAAATGTGAATTGGAAGAAGAGAAAAGAGGAAGAGAAAAGAGATAAAGAAAGCAGAGAAACGAAAAACTTGAAGCAATGGCTTCAGACGATTGCGTTTTTCTTGGAATACTGTCAGTTGTGGAATGATGAAATTGTTGACCTTGTCTGCAGCATTGTGAAAATATTTCGAGCAGCAAAGGATAATCACAAAGAACTTTGCGATCAATGCATTTCTTTATTTGAAGAAGTAGCTGGTAGCAAAAATGGATCAGCTGATGGCTTGTTGAATAGTGGAGCTGTTGAACTCATTTTGGAGGAGATTCAGCAATCGACATTGGATTTCAAGATGACGATTAACTTCTTTCTGTTCTTAATAGATCCTTCAAGTGAATTGAAAGAAAAGAAGAGAGATGAAATGGAAGAGGCGAAAAGAAAAAACTTGAAAAGGAAAGTGTTTGAAAAGATGGAAGAAGAAGGATATGAAGATACAGTCACAAGTTTCCTCGGAATATTTTATTTTCTCCGTGAAAAATATTGTGATCATACATTATCATTAGATATTTCTGATTATCTTGTGAATGTTTAGCCAAATGAAAAGAATTTGGCTCTGTTTCTCAAATTTTCATTTTTTCGTTTTTTCGTCATTTCACATATGCCAGAGATAATTCAAAATGAAATGAAATAAAATAAAAATCATTTATAAATTGTTTTTCCCACTTCTTTTTCAAAATGAAATGAAGAAACAAGAAAAAAAAAAAAAAAAAAAAAAGATTTGATATTTAGACAAAGTCTTTCTTTTCTTCTTCAAAAGCCTTCCCAAAAAGAAAGAAGCAATAAGAATAATTTTGTAAATAAAGCAATTCTGAATTAATTCATCGATAATAACGAATTTTCTTTCACTTTGTTGTTCATTTGTTCATCTGAACGCCTTTTTGTTGCATTTTCCACCGACCTCTTCAAATCCAAGCAAGCTGAATGAAAAAGCGAAGGAAATCGCAAATATGAAGATACGTTCTCATCAACAAGCCGAACGCAAATCAATATAGACTTTATTTTCTATTATTCTGTTTTGATTTGTTAGGGTTTCTTTGGGGGTTTTTCTTTCTGCTTGAATGAGTTTTTCTGAAATGACAAGAAGATGATAATGAAAAACAGAAAGAAGAAGAATTTGAAAGGAAGGGAATTCAAATGGAAGAGGAGAGGAAGAAGTGAAAGAGGAAGATGAGGAGGAAGAAGAGGAAGAAGACGAAGACGATGGCAATAAAGCATGTAGATTGAAAATGAATGAAATAAAAGATGATGAGCTTGAAAACGGATATATTTGAGAATTTGAAACATTCCATTTCATTTTTCTGAATGCAATCTTCGTTTTCATTCAAATTAAGAAAAAGAATGATTCAATATTCTATTGGCTGGTGTTTGTGGGAGAAGAAATTGCAGCAAAATGAAAAATGGCTCATCATTCATCAGCCTTCATATGATAGCATTTGAAGCTTCTTGCAATGTTGTTAGCATTCAAAAATTGTTCTCCCTTTTCGAATACCATAATTTTTGCAACGATTAGCTTCCTAAAGAAAAAAGAATTCCACACAAATTCCTTTGCTGCAGATGCGAATGCAAATAACTCGTTTTTTTTTTTTTTCAGAAATTCTTCTTTTTTGAGATTTAATTCAGTGGAGTGACATTTGAAATAATCGTTCATGGCTCGGTTGATGGCATAGACAAATTCCATGTGCACTATGCCCCATTGTTCTGGATGAATTATCTTTGTCCAAATAACTTTTCCTTTCAGGACACACTGTAACAGAAAAACTTCTTGCATTTGCCTGCCTTTTAGATTCGACTTCCGTTACAAAAAAAATGAAAAAAGAGTGTTCGCATGTAGCCGCAAGCAGTCTCTTTTCTTCAGTAATTGCAAGAAATATGAACAATTCAGTTCTCTCTTTTTGTTTGCAGCTGCCTCTTTTCACAAATATTCTTCATGTACCTCGTGAAAGCTTTCCAATTTTTAAAAGAGCTGCTAAACTCTTGTATTTGCATTGCCTTTCCAGCATTCTTCGGATGTCATTTGGAAGAAAGTCTAAATGAATCAGAGGTTTCCTTTTTGTTCTTTTTTGTAAATAGGAACAAAAAAGAAATTTTCAAGATAAATTAATTGTAAATGTTGCAGAAGTCTCCAGATTGCATTTTTTCCTTTTGAAGCGATAAACGAAGCAGTATCAGAAACACTTCATTTGTAATAATTGTAATTGTTTTTTCAAAAAACAAAAACAACCAGTTAATTCTTTCGAAGAATTCCATGCTTCTGCAATACGAATAAACCAAAATGAATACTCCATTGAAATTAACTTCAACGTTTGTGCTTTATTTTCTTTAAAGGTTTCAATCCGAGCGTCGGGCTCAAAATATCAAGATAATCCTTCATCGTTTTTTCGATGTCTTGGTTTGTTGCCCCTTTGATATTGCTTTTTATGTTCAACATGTTAAACATCTCACCATTTCATTCTTTCAGATCTCTTCAAATTGAAGTTCAAACAGAAAATCTTTCTTGTGTCTGAAATTATTATGGTGCGTTTTCATTTTTATGCATTACTGATGTTCTGAAAAATACTATACGCTCAATTCTTATTATTTTGAAGATTTCGAAAGAGCTCAGTGCCATTATAATTTTTCTGAAAATGATATTATTCATTCAAAATTGTTAAGGGCTTCGAAATCAGCTAAAAAGTGTTGAAATGAAGGTAAGGAAATGTTTTTAATTGTTGACTATGCATTATTTGTTTAACCACAAACATCTTTCGATTTTTGTTTGCTTTTTTGATTGAACTGATTTGATAACAATGAAGAACAAAAATGGCGAAAATGGATTTTTAGGCATGTATTTCAGAGAAACATTTTTATTGCTCATCATTTTCTTTTCTTTTCTTCTTTTCCTTTTTTTGAAGAAATGCTTTCTGAGCTTGAGTGTTGCAGCCGCGGAAACAATCAAAAACAGAAAATTCTCGAAATGAATGCATTAATTGGAGAAATGGAATGGAAGGAATTGGATTCAATTTTGACAAAAGAAACATTTGATAAAATAGACAAGTTGATGGGAAACAGGAAACTATCAACAAAGGCTGCAGTATTGTTGTTGAAGAATATTGGATTTTGTAATGTGATGAAAGATTTGTGGACTTCCAGTTTTTGTAGGTCTTTGCTGTTCCAGAGAATTGAGGAGATGATTTACAACGAAGGAACGAAAATGAAAAGGAAAAATGAAAAGTTATTGGCTGATCTCTGCGAAAGTTATCTCCTGCTTCATTTTGTGGACAATTGTGTGCAAAAAGATTTGCTTTCAATCTGCATTCGCTGCCTGTTGAATGTTGGAGCGAGAGAAGTGAAGGGAAAAGAAGCACAGAATGAAGCTGAAATAGCTTTGCTTGCTTTGAGCAACATTTTCTGTCACGTGGTATGTGAAATGTTATTTGTGATAATTTTTTTAAATTTGTCAAATCTTGTTATATCTTATCATATCTTATAATTTCTTTTCTTTCCTTTTTTTTTTTTTTTTTTTTTTTTTTTTTTTTTTTTTTTTTTTTTTTTTTTTTTTTGAAATTTTATGCTTAAAGAAAATCCGTGAAGTATTGTATTGGAAAGAGATTTCTCGGATTATCCAGTTCCATCAAGAGCACCACAACCTCACGTTGCTTGCATACCAATCCGCTTGGCTCATTTTCATATTTGGTACTGAAGATGAAGAATTGTTTATCAACGCAGCAAGAAACTTAGATTTTGTGAATGAAGCAACGAAAGAATTAGAAGAGCTTGAAAGGGTTGTGGAAAGGAAGAAGGCTGAAGAGAAAACAAGAGGAATGAACGAAATATGCATTTTCAAACGATGGCTCATCACTGCAAATCATTATTTCAGCTTGGACCCTCATTATGAAGCGAATAACGTGCAGTTTATTGCACGTGTTGTGAGGATGTGCAGCTCAATTGCAAAAAATCAAAGAGATGCTCATCTTCTCTGCATGAATGTTTTGATGCAAATGACAGAAAAGGGAGATGTTAGTGTTGCTGATCTGGTGAAAGGTGGGGTTGTTGATTTCTGCTTGAAGGAGTTTTATCAATCAAATGCTGAATATTCACAAGCATTAGTATATTTATTATTTTTTAAAAAAATCACCAAAAGATTGAAAGAAAAGAAGAGAGATGAAATGGAAGAAGCGAAAAGAAAGGAGCTGAAAAGGAAAGTGTTTGAAAAGATGGAAGAAGAAGGATATGAAGATGTTATAATTAGCTTTCGAGGATTTATTGATTTTTTTTCCAAGGAATATTATTTTGGTTTATCGTTGGATGCTTCAAATTATTTTGTAAATGTTTAGTTAAATAAAATGTATTAAATTTTGTTATTCAAAATTTTCATTTTTTGTTTTTATTCATTTTACAATTCAGCAAACATTTGAATTATTTTATAAATGTCATTTTTTCCCTTCATCTAAAAGAAATAAAGAAGTTGCGTAAATTCCAATGTAATTGTTCGGTTGCACTTTTTCTTCAACAAATCTTTTCCACAAATAAATAATTCCATTTTTCGAAAAGAAAGTGATTCTTCATTATGTCCGTTGTCCCTCAGTTAATATCAACTTCAATTCCTCCTCTCTTTTGCTCAATCAAGATGTTTATTGATTGACTCGCTCGTTTTTTCAGATATTCCTCTTTTTATATCTTCCAAAATATTTTCTGTTTATGAAGCTTTCTTCTGCTTTATCTCTCAGATAATTTCAATATTTGAATGGTTTTCAACTTCTCCGTTCTTTCAACACCTCCAAACTGGAACATAAAATCTTCATCATATATGTGGGTGTTTCGGAATTATGAATGAAGTGTTGTCACAAAGGTATAAATTTAATAAAAATAATCGACGAATATTCAAATGAGAAAGAAAATGCAAAAATAATTGCAATCACATGAAAAGCTCGAAATATTCAATCTTCTGCTCATTATTTTTATTCGCTCATTAAAAATAATAAGATAAAATTGATTTTTTTTTTTAGTGGAAAAAAGTAAACCACATTTAAGAATTGTTAATTGGAAACTTGAAAAATCTTAGTCAAAAAGTTCTGGACTTTGTAATTTATCCAATGCTGAAAGAAATCAGCTTTTCTTTCTCATTCTCTTCTTTCTCCATATCCTTGAGGAATCGTTCTTTCAGTGAATTCATATGCTATTTGAGAGCCAATCATCGTTTCTTCTTCCTCGTCATCTCGTTGCTGTTTTCTTTGGAAACAAGCTGAACTGCTCGGCATCAACATAGCAGACGATGAATGGCCTAACCTTCAATTTCGTGGTTTTGAACAACGTCAATAATTGCACATGTATTATTGCTTTTCTTTCTTTTATTGTCTTGCTCTTTTGGAGAAATGAAAGGAGTTGAGAGCATTAAATGTCTCTATTTTGCTTTTTCAACAGCAATTCAACAAATAAATGAAAATTGAATAACCATATTTTGACCCCCCTTTAATCGAATGGAAGAAATGAAGATAAAGAAAAATGGATGAAAAGGAGATGGAAAAGAAATGAGAAAGGACAATATATCTCTCATCCATCGATTCTCAAAATAGGGTTTGTCATATTCGAAGAAAATCTGTTCATTGGTGTTCTGCTTTCTTCGATTCTTTTGCTTGCTTTTCTCTTTCACACACAATTTTCGAAAAGTCCAAAGCCGAAGACACATTGTTCTAGACGCTCACAAAAAAGTTGTTGAGATTTTCTGAAAATTCAGCATAATAGGTGGTGTTGAAAAACGAAAACGTTTCATGATAGCTCGTCATTGTATCTTCGTATCCTTCCTCCTCCAGCCCTTCAAATATTCCTCTTTTCATCTTCTTCAATTCTTCTTCCTCCCATTCTTCCTCCATCTCTCCTTGCATTCTCCTTGAAAAGGAAGAAAATATTTCAAGGCAGTTCACGACTATATCATGATTCAACGTTGTCCGCTGCATCTCCTCCAAAACACATCCTGCAGCCTTGGTCGCTCCAAAAACTGAAGAGCTGCTTTCATCTGAATTGATCATTCTCCCAAACATTTTTATGCTTTTATCGCACATCCTCTTATTGGTGTTCTTTACTGCTCTGTAAAGCCTTGCGACACATTCCGTCAAGCAGTCAGACTCTTCTTTTTGCAAATCATAGCAAAAATAAATGTATGCCTGCACCGAATCCAACCATCTCCTTATTATCTGCACTTCCTTTGTTTTTTCCTGTTCTTCTTCATTTCTCTTCCAATCCACACATCTCGTTAGCTCGCCCAGTTCTCTTGTTGCTTCTTTCACAAAATGCAATTCTTTCTCAATTTCATCTCCCAAATCTTCCTCATTGTTCAATCTGCCAACAAAAAAGTCCCAAGCTGATTGACAGGCAAGACGAGTCAGATTGTGATGTTCCTGATGATATTGGATTATCTCTTTGATCTCGCTCAAATGCAATTCCTGTTCAATTTCCTTTTTTCCATTAATATCAATTTTATCAAATAAGAAATAATAATGAGAAAAAATAAAAAATCAGAACGATTAATGAATATTGCTTTTTTTTTAAAAACCATGCCAAATCATTATCAATATTGCTCAAAGTGAGTAAGGCTATTTCCGCTTCATTTTGTGTTTCTTCATCTTCTTCCTTTTTTAATGCAACTTTCAAAAGGCTACGCACACAATGAGAAAGCAATGATTTCGGTATTTCGAAATCTGTTTCGTCAAGCAGAATATAGCACTCGCTAATGTCAGTCAATAATCTTTCGTCCTTTTTTTCCTCTTTCTTCTCCTCTTCAGCAATCATATTCTTAAATCTCTGGTCCAATAATGACTCTTCAAAGCTCAAATCCGACCACTCATTCAACACTTTGCAACATCCTATTTTCTTTATCAACTGAAAGACCTGCTCCTCAATCAATTTCCTTTCTTTAATAATTTTTTCCAATTCATTGTAAAATTCCACTTTCAGAATAGACTTCAGCTCTTTTTGTCCCATCTCTACCACTATGTGTTTCATTTCTTCCACAATATGCTTTTGATCGTCCACATTGCTCTTTTCAAGTTTGTCAAGCATTTCTTCAAAATGAAAACAATAAATTGCACCATTTTGTGGTTTGCATCAAAAACTTACACACGATTAAACATTTCTCTCTTTGCAGCCTCTTCCTTCCTCCCATTGAACTTTCTGCAATCGTGAGCGCTCATTTTTCTGGATGTTTTCTCTCGAAAACCAAAACCAACCGAATATCAACAAAACCAGTCAAAATTGAGCATTAATGCAAAACATATTTAATAGTCAGTTGAACCATCGTCCCATGGCACAGAATGCATGAACATTTAACAATGAACAACAACCGATACAACAATTGAAATACACACAATAACAAACATTTTGTTTCCAAAGAATGTTGAAAAGCAAACAAATCTGTTGGGATATTTGATCATTAATAATCATAATTGGAGAAGCTCAATTGTTGAAAGTTATTTCTTGAATATAACATTCAATGCTTTTGTACAATCTGAATTTGTTCGAATCGTTTTATATTTTCGTTCTTTTTCTTTTTTTTTTTTTCATTCAACGTTTTGAAATACAAATACTATGGTTTTTTGAGACGGTAAAAGAAATTTTGTTGA